>NC_091442.1:4580880-4880880 GCF_964237555.1 Oryctolagus cuniculus | reverse complement strand
TCACACCCGGCCAGCGCCGGGCCCTGCCTGTCTTGAAACTGCTGCTATGAGTCATGCAGCAGTTGCCGGCTGTTCGTATCCAGTTAATGAAGGTAATCTATAAATTACCACTGACCCAGATTCATTATTTAATAAGATTTAAATTACACACCCAAGCTCGCGCGGAAGCAGCGGCCTGGAGCCTCTCTCTGAGCGGAAAGCGAGCGTCTGTTTGCTGTCAGCCTGGTGCTCAGATGGTCTGCTCGCCGCAGCCCCTCCCCCACTGGAGCGCGTGGCCTACATAGGGCGACATTTGGGGCCACCTGGTCGGCTGCCAGCCCCGTGGCTGCACACGCTCTGGGCTGTGAGGACCCTGGCTCTGGACTCTGTAAACAGCGCAGCGTGGCACGTGCCAGCGGTGGCCACCCAGGGCCTGCCTCTGTGCGTGGCCTCTAGCTTGTCCCTGGGCTCCAGGGTCCCCGTGTGGGACAGGAGCCAGGGTCAAGCTCCACGCTGTTTCCTAGCACAGATGCACCCAGCCAGAGTTTCCCACGCTGTGCCCTGGGGAACCCTGGTCCCATCGGATGCTGTCTGGAGGGGCTCCTTTCTCACACACAAGCTTGGCCAACTTGGAGATTCCCAAGGGCACATGGTGGGGTCAAGGTCAGGGCCACCTCACACCCCAAAAAGGCTGCAGGTTCCAGAGAACTCGCCCCTCCCCCCACGGAGGGGTTCTTTTGCAGACAGGTAGGTCCTGGCCTGTCTTCTTGCTCCCTCTAAGGGCTTTTTTTCTTAAATAAATAAATAAAAAAGATTTATTTTCTTTATTGGAAAAGCAGAGTTAGAGAGAGAGAGGGAGAGACAAAGAGAGATCTTCACTCTCCAAATGGCCAGCATGGCCAGGGCTGGGCCAGGCTGAAGCCAGGAGCCTCCTCCTGGTCTCCCACGTGGGCGCAGGGGCCCAAGCACTTGCGTCATCTTCTGCTGCTTTCCCAGGTGCATCCGCAGGGAGCTGGGCTCCAATATGCTATGCAAACGACTCAAGCCGCTGTGCCAGGACACCCGCCTTCCCTCCTGTTCTTAAAATGCACGACCCCGAGCTTGCAGGAGCCCCCAGGATCTGCATCGGGGACCGCTCCTGGACAGGTGGCGTGGCGGCTGCCCAGGCCCTGTTCGATGCTCTGTCACCTCCGTCTTGGAATTCGAAGGCTGTGTTCTTTCTTTCTTTCTTTCTTTCTTTCTTTCTTTCTTTCTTTCTTTCTTTCTTTCTTTCTTTCTTTCTTTCTTTCTTTCTTTCTTTCTTTCTTTTGACAGGCAGAGTGGACAGTGAGAGAGAGAGACAGAGAGAAAGGTCTTCCTTTTCCGTTGGTTCACCCTCCAATGGCCGCCACGGCCGGCGCACCGCGCTGATCCGAAACCCAGTGGCCTTTTGTGGGGCTTCCCCCTTTGCTGAGCTGGGCGGGCAGTGGGGTGCCAGATGGAGCTGTGTTCGCAGACGACTTTGCTCGGCCTTTACCACGGTCACCGCGTCTGGGGCGGACACTGGGGAAATCCAGGGAGGAGCTCTGCAGCTCAGGGTTCCCGCTGACGTCTGCGGTCCCCGCGAGAGCTGGGCGAGGCTGCCTCTGGCGCTGGCGTGGGAGGCGTGTGGGGACACAGGGAGTCTGTCTGTCTGTCCGTCTGTCGGAAACTCCAGTGAGGCTGGAATTCCTGTCGGATCCATGAGCAGTCTCAGAGCACAGCCCCCACCCCCTCCCAAGACAGCGTGCTTGACGTTTTTGATGTTTTTCAAGAGTACAAACTTTGGATTTCCAGGAAATTGGCAGGCTGGCAGTGCAGTGTTTCCGTGGTTCTTATAATATGAATTTTATTTGTTCTAGAATAAAGTTTCTCAACCTCAGCACTGTTGACCTTTGAACCAGACAGCTCCCTGTGGGGGTGGGGGTGGGGCGTGGCTGCCGTCCTGGGCGTGGCGTGGCATGGCGTGGCGTGGCGTCCAGCACCAGCCAGGCCTCCTTCCCGGCCTCGTCCTCCTGGAGGCACCACCCTCCTCCCTGCACACCCTCTCCCTCTGCCAGGACAACCCCAAACTGTCTCCAGTTAGTGTGCCCCGGGGACAAAACCACACCCCTGCAGGAACCTCTCTTCTGGAAAGTTCCAGGAAGAAGCGAGCTCGCATCTCTCCCAGCACGCCCGGAACTCCGACTGCGCTCCGATCCCCCGGAGTCAGGGGTCGTAACAGTCGGGGTGCTGGGCCCCGTGTTTGTGTGGACTTACACGTGAACTTCTGTTACGTGTCCATGCAACTAGCATTGCACGAATGTCTTGGGCAGAAAAAGAATAACTTGTAATTTTTTTCATGCAGTGGCCGGCCTCCTGCCAGAGGATCCTCGTGCCTCCAGGCGTCGAGAAAGCTTTAGCAGAGAAAGAGGTAGGAAAGAGCGCCCGAAGGAGCATGGCTGGGGCCGGTGCTGTGGTGGCGCAGGTAATGTACCCACCATGCTGCATCCCACACAGGCATTGGTTCCAGTCCCGGCAATGTGCTTGGGAAAGCGGCAAAAGATGGCCCAAGTGTTTGGGCCCCTGGACCCACATGGGAGACCCAGAGGAAGCTCCTGGCTCCTGGCTTCGGATCGGCACAGCTCCGGCTGTTGAGGCCAACTGGGGAGTGAACAGCGTATGGAAGACCTCTCTGCCTCTCTCTCTGTGTAACCCTGACTTTCAAATAATAAATAAAAATATTAAAAAAAAAAAAAGACTGGTTGATGTATTTGGAATTCCGTCAGAGTTCCAGAGAGAGAGAGAGAGAGAGAGAGAAAGATCTTCTATCCACTCGTTCACTCCCCAAATGTCCACAATGGCCAGGGCTGGGCCAGATCAAAGCCAGGAGCCAGGAGCTTCATCCAGGTCTCCCACGTGGGTCCAGGGGCCCCAGAGTTCTCTCTGGAACTCTGACAGAATTCCAAAAAAAAAGTCTATTAGTGACAAAAAAAATCACCTGTCTCCCAGGCTGAAACCCTCCAACACGTCCTTTGACACTGAAATAAGATCGCAGGTCCTTACGTCGCCCCTGCTGGTCTCTCCCGCCCTGACCCACCTTGCGGGCTCTGGTCCAGTGGTGCTGATCTCCATCAGGTCCTCGAGCAGGCCTGGCTCTTCCCCACCCCAGGGCCTTTGCACGGCTGTGCTCGTGTCCCCTAGGAATGGTGTCGCCCCATCTCCCGGGTCAAAGGTTTATGTCAAGAAAGGGGGATTTTCCTGGAAATTCCCACCACTCCACGCTAGCTTTTGGAGTCTTAGTGTTTCACCTACGTGCTTATTTTATTTGGTTGCGCGTGGTTTTGCCATTCTCCCCCCATGCAGCTGTAGACTCCGTGAGGGCGGGGGGCTCTGTCTGCTCACCGATGCTCCTTAGTGTGTTCAGGCACGTCGGGCACGCGGTAGACACCCGATGAACGACTGACAGACTCAATGAAGGAATGAACGCACACGCGTGTTCTGACACCTGCATTGCTTGGAGTTCAATGTAAAAACCATCTGAGGTCTTTTAAGCTGAGCGTATCTTAATGTACACAATGAGGAACTACACAGCTTGTGGACGTGGCCACAGAAAAACGACCACAAAAGTCTTTAAGATCTATTCATTTGTCTGAAAGGTGGAGTGACAGAGAGGGACACACACACACACACACAGACACACACACACACAGATCTTCCATCTGCTAGGTCACTCCCCAGATGCCTGCCACAGCCAGGACTAGGCCAGCCGGAAGCCTGGAGCTGGGGTCTCCGTCCACATCTCCCCGGTGGGTGGCAAGGACCTAAGGGCTTGGCCCATCGCTGGCTGTCCCCCAGCACGTGCGTCAGGCTCTCCAGTATGGGACCAGGTGTCCCATGGGGCATCTTACCCACTGCACCAAATTCTCCCCTGCCCTCGGATGTTTGAGGCTGACCCAGCCGGCCCTTGGAAAGATTCAGTAAGAGTGTTCGCCAAGTGTCCACTGGTGCCTGGCTCAGGAGAGCGCCACCTGTACACAGTAAACCTCTGTAACGGCTCCAAGTGACCGGACCCCGCCCCAGGGAGCGCCCTCCCACCCTAATTGGAGTTAATTAGCTACAGCCCTGGGGCAGAGCGAGCGATAGCAAGGCAGAGGTCCAGGCGCCCTTGGGGACCTCATGGGGAAATCACATCTCCACCTTGCAGTGGCTCACCTCCGTGGCTCACTGCCACGGCTCACTGCCGTGGCTCAGCCCCGTGGCCGGTCATGTCTCAGAGCAGGCGTCCTCTTGGAGGCTGGCCCCAAGATCTCCCCCACTGGATGACTTGAGTGCATCATCTCCTTGCGTGGCCAGAAAGGTGACAGGTTCCCAAGTGGCGTCCCCCCTAGAAAGAGGCGCCTTTAGGATTTGCCGTGTGTGCCGCGTTCTCGAGGCGGGCGCTTTCGCTTGCACAGGGGCCTGACACTGTGCAGGTGTCGCCCCCGTGTGAGGCAGCCTGGGAGGCCGACCTGAGCCAGGGGAGTCCCAGCGACAAGACAGATTTGTCACTGAGGTGCCCTGGGAAAACAGACGGGACCGTGGAAGTGTGCCGACGCCAAGAAGAACCAAGAGCGGCAACTTGGAGCTGCTCCATGATGTCCTAAGATATGGTTACATGGAGACTACCCAGACCGCCAGAACAGGTGTGGGGGGTGACGCCTCCTGCCCGGCCCTGCCTTGTGCTGCTTCTCCGAGGTCTGGGCTCCGTCGTCTGCCACGGCCCCAGCCAGAGGAGCAGCGCGGGGTTTGTGACCAAAGAGGGACGGGGTTAAAGATGGCGGCCTCTAAGCTAGGGAGGCTTGGGGCAGAGAGGCTGACGTGAAGACGGAGGCCGCTGATTCCCACGGCAGGTGAACGTCTGTGTTGTGCACTGCGCTGCGAGCAGGTGAGAGCCTTGTCCTGGGGTGGGGGCGGGGCGGGGGGCAGTCCTTCTCAGGGGCGTTTTTTTTTTTTTTTTTTAAGATTATTTATGTATTTGAAAGTCAGAGTTACACAGAGAGAGGAGAGGCAGAGAGAGAGAGAGAGAGAGAGAGAGGTCTTCCATCTGCTGGTTCACTGCCCAGTTGGCTGTGATGCCCCTAGCTGCGCCCATCCGAAGCCAGGAGCCAGGAGCTTCTTCCGGGTCTCCCACGTGGGTGCAGGGGCCCAAGCACTTGGGCCATCTTCTACTGCTTTCCCAGGCCATAGCAGAGCTAGATCGGAAGTGGGGCAGCTGGGTCTCTAACCCACGCCATATGGGATGCCGGTGCTTCAGGCCAGGGCGTTAACCCGCTGCGCCACAGCGCCGGCCCCTCCCAGGGGCACTGGGGGTTGCAGCCCCCTTCCCCCCAGGGGCCTCTGCCTGTCTCCATCACTCGGGCCTGGAGGCCCCTCTGAAGGACCAGGGTCCCCGTGTTGCAGGACACAGGCTGCCAGGCCGACCAAGCCACTCCACTGGGGCCCCTGTGTTACCCGCGGCCTTGGGAGGGGTCGGGGTCATGGGATCATGGCGTCCACAGCATCACCAACGCCAGCCCCAGCAGCTGGGTCCCTGCGGCCAGCCGGGCTCTGTCCAGGGCTCTGTTAGCCTGCATCACGCCTCCATCCAGGACACAGTCTCCGTCCACCCAGGCCGGCTGCTGCTGTCCTTTGCAGCCGACTGTCTCTCCCGCCTGCGCCGCTGCTCTCCCGGGAGCGGCCCAGCATTGCTTCCAGGGTAGACAAGGCCTGGCCGCTGGGTCCCCATGGGCCTGGGGCCTCCTTGTGGGGGCACAGAGCCAGCCCTTCCTGCCCCAGTCAGCTCCAGCTTAGCTGTCCGCACTCTCCCCGCGGTGTGGTCTCTCAGGACCGAGGTTGGGCCACGGGCCAAGCCTTGCCATGCATTCTGTCTGTGCACCTGCGGGGCGGGGGAGAGGCAGGCGTGTTGAGCCAGTGCTCGCCATTGTTGGAAACCAAGTGCAGACAAAGCATTCGACTTGACTGCAGTGACACAGACACAGGGAGTGGAGTTAGGGTTTGAATCCAGCTGTCTCAGGCCTCCTCGCCTTCCCGGGCACACAGAAGACGCCACTGATGGATCCCAGAACTTCCTGCCACTCAGGCCCAGTGTGTCATCCGGCCCCGGGCAGCTGCGCTGACCACGGAGCTCCCTGAGCGGGGAACCTGGTCTGATTAGAGCAACGCCACGTCTCCGACCCGCGCAGCGTGCGGCACTTAGTAGAAGCTCATTAAACATCTCCGGAGGGCGTGAAAGGCACGAACGGGAGAGGGAAGAAATGGAAGGAGGAGGGAAGGCTGCTCTTGCTAAGTCAGCGTCCCGACCCTAACCGGCACAGCCTGAAAGAGACTGCTCACCGGAACACCGCCCCCGTGGCCCCGGCGGGTGGCCCCACTCCCGCTCCTGCCTGCGCAGCACGGGCAGGACCCTGCTCCGTGGGGTCACTGCTTCCTCCATGCTGAAGAGCACGCATGGCTCAAACTTCCTTGCAGGAGTTTGGTTTCATCTCCAGGATCCGTGCCAGCCGGGGAAGCAGTTGGCAGAGCGGCCGGGCTGAGCGGACCCCGCCCAGGGGTGCAGGCAGGGCGAGGCAGGCAGGCCAGCGCCCAGCCCCTCTTGCTCAGGACCCTCCAGGTGTGCGGTCATCCCCCCTGACTCAGAGGCTGCCCAGCCCCCTGGTTTGCTGATTGTGCAAAAGAACCCGTCCCAGGCTGCTGCACGGGCGCCACTGCGATGCCTGCTTTCCCGGGGAGTGGTAGAGAAAGCGGATGTTTGAGTCAGGGTGGAAACCCACTGCCCCGACCAGTCCCCACCAAGCTGCAGCGCCCGGAGCTGACACAGGGCTCCCAGGGAAGCCAGCTCACTTGCAAGCTTGGAGGGCCGGGGCTCAAACCGCTGGCCCGGCTACATGGCCTGGGCACGTCCCCTCACTCCCGGGAGCCCGCAGATACCCACGGGCCTTCCTTAACTGAGCTAACACAGGACCAGCTCGCGTTATAGGTAAAACTGACGGGATTTCCATTGGGCTCTTTTCAAAAATTGAGAGGTAGAGAGGTGGAGAGAGAGAGTGAGAGAGAGAGAGCGAGCGAGCTCCCATTCACTGCTTCACTCCCCAAATGCTTAAATGCCTGGCCTGAGGCTGCAGCTGGGAGCCGTGAGCACATCCTGGTCTCCCATGCAAGTGGCAGGAACCCGAGAACTTGGGTCACTTCTGCTGCCTCCCAGGGCCTGCCTCGGCCGGAGGCTGGAGTCGGAGCCGCAGCCGTCGTCTGCCCCCGAGGTGCACGTCCGCAGGAAGCCGGAGTCGGAAGCGGATCCGAGCAGTCTTCACCTGCCCCAGGTGTTTGTGTCAATCACCTTTCATGGAACCCAGACCCTGCTGTCTGTCTCTGGTTTCCAGCCATGGGAGCAGAATTGAGTTCTTGAGGCTGATTCCCTACAGCCCACAAGGCCTGAAACAGCTGCCTTTTGGAGTTTGCAGGGAAAGACCCACCCGCGGCCTACAGGAGCCGGCTCTCAGCTCCCCGGGAGCCGAGGGCGACCTCTCCACCTCCAGCACCCGCGGCCTACAGGAGCCGGCTCTCAGCTCCCCGGGAGCCGAGGGCGACCTCTCCACCTCCGGCACCCGCGGCCTACAGGAGCCGGCTCTCAGCTCCCCGGGAGCCGAGGGCGACCTCTCCACCTCCGGCACCCGCGGCCTACAGGAGCCGGCTCTCAGCTCCCCGGGAGCCGAGGGCGACCTCTCCACCTCCAGCACCCGCGGCCTACAGGAGCCGGCTCTCAGCTCCCCGGGAGCCGAGGGCGACCTCTCCACCTCCGGCACCCGCGGCCTACAGGAGCCGGCTCTCAGCTCCCCGGGAGCCGAGGGCGACCTCTCCACCTCCGGCACCCGCGGCCTACAGGAGCCGGCTCTCAGCTCCCCGGGAGCCGAGGGCGACCTCTCCACGTCCGGCACCCGCGGCCTACAGGAGCCGGCTCTCAGCTCCCCGGGAGCCGAGGGCGACCTCTCCACCTCCGGCACCCGTGGCCTACAGGAGCCGGCTCTCAGCTCCCCGGGAGCCGAGGGCGACCTCTCCACCTCCAGCACAGGTGAGCAGGCCGCGGGTTGCGTGAAGTCGGTCCTCGGAGCAGGCCTGGGACAAACGCCCCTTCCCCGGGGAAAATGCCGTAGCCCGGTGGGGGTGGGGGGCTGCCCCTCTCGGAGAAGGCACGTGAGCAGCTGGGGTGGGAGCACCGTCCACGCCCAGTGGGCCACCAATCCCCAGGTTTGCAAATAAAAATACACGACACCCTGGTACATCTGAATTTCAAATAAGTAACAAATAAGGTTTTAGTGTAAGCATGTCTCAAACATTACATGGGATGGAATTATATTAAAACATTTTTCTAATATTTTTGTCCCAAATCTGAAGTTATTATACTAAATTCCAAGTTTATTATGCCAAGGTACTTAGTATAAGTGTATCCCGGATATCACACGGGACATAGTTATGCCAAACCTTATTCTGGGGTCGGCTCTGTGGCGTAGTAGGTTAATTCTCCGCTTGTGGCACCAGCATCCCATATGGGTACCAGTTCCAGTCCTGGCTGCTCCTCTTCCTATCCAGCTCTCTGCTGTGGCCTGGGAAAGCAGTGGAAAATGGCACAAGTCCTTGGGCCCCTGCACCTGCGTGGGAGACCTGGAAGAAGGTGCTGGCTTCGGATTGGCACAGCTCTGGCCATGTCGGCCAATTGGGGAGTGAACCAGCGGATAGAAGACCTCTCTCTCTGTCGAACCCTCTCACTGTCTGTAACTCTACCTCTCAAATAAATAAATAAAATCTTAAAAAAAAACTTATTCTAACATTTTTATCCTGAATTCTAAGCTACTATACTAAAACATTTACTATATCACAAATATCGTTTATGGGGCATATTTAGATTTAAAAATAGTCTAACATTATGACACCAAAATTCTGGACTTACCATTCGCGTTTGGACTTCCTACGCCAACGTCTCGGATGTATCTCAAATACCGCACTGAATACACTGGTGCTGAAACATTATTCCTGGTTTGTCACACGCTCAATCTAACCAGCATCTGCGTTTTGCTGCAGCACCGAGGAGGTGGGATTTGGAGTCAGAGAGAGGAGGCCCAGACCCACAGGACTCTCCCCGCAGCTGGTCTTTCCCACCGCGGAGGCCCCGGGAATTGGAACCCACTAGGAGCCCTCACAGCCCTGTCCCTGTGACCTTGAACGAGGCTTCTCCTGGTGCCTGGACAAAGGGGAGCGGCCGCTTTCCAAGACAGCACCCAAACCTAAGTGGGAATGCCGGGTCGGCGGGGTTAAGGCAGCAGGAAAGACTCAGGGCTGAGAACGAGGGTTGGGACTGTGCAAGTCGCCTGGTTTGGCTGGGACGCTCGCCCGCTGGGGTGGGGGGTGCTCGCCGCTGCAGGCTAAACTCTCCTCCTCTCGCTTCCCCCCTCCACCTCTCGCTCTCCCACGCTGCTTGCTCTGGGACCGGCACAGGGGATAAGCGCCTGTGATGGGTAACGAGACGGAGCGAACTCACGGTGGCTCTGGGGCCAGCATCCAGGAGACAGAGGGAGAAGCCAGAAGCTTCCAAAGGAAACCACAACAAATCTGCCACCAAGGGGGCCACGCCCAGGGCTGCTGCTCTCCTGGGCCACATAGGCAGGTAGAACCAGCCCCAGGTTCCCATTCCCCGAGCCTTTGGGCTCCAGCTCTGGGCCCACAGCTTGGGGAGCCTGGGTTTTGTGGACTGCTCTTGGGAGTCCTGGGAACGAGTCCCTCACAGAACTGCTGACTCGGTACTTACCATGCAGGGTCCCAGCTCAGAGAGGCCAAGTCACTTCCCCAAGGCTGCCCAGCTGGCAGGGGGCAGAGCTCCGGGGCATTGCCCCAGGGGTCCGTCCCCTTCCGCGGCCTTCTAAAGGGTCTCCACCTGCTCTGAGACCCTCGGCCCCAGTCTCGGGATCCAGCTGCCACGCCTGCGATTCTGCAGACGCTCTCGCCAGTCTTTCGGGAGGCGCAGAGGCGGTGCACAGCCGTGCGCAGCCCCGGGCACCCAGGACGCGCGCAGGGTCTGGAGTTCGGAGTGCCTGGCAAAGCTCTCAGCCGGCTCCATGCTCTGCACTGAGCCGCAGAAGACCCGGCTGTCGGCATCCCTGCCAAGGCCACTCGACCCCAACCGAGGCGCCGCCTAGGTGCTCACCGGCAGCTTCAGAGTGCCTCGTGCCAGCCCGTGGCAGAGCGGGCCCTGCTCCCCGCTCCGGACCCCCGCTTTCCCCACCCCCTTCCCGCAGGCACCCACACCGAGCGTCTCAGGGCCTCTTTCTGCTCGCCCCAGAGCTGGAAGCCTCTTCATTTTGCAATCCTCGGCTGACTTTTGGGAGTCGTTTCTTGGCACCCTCGCGTTTCTCCTCTGATCCTCTTCCAGATTTCTCTCCGGTTCTGGTCTGCAGAAAGTGCTCCGGGAGAGGGTGAAAGGCGGCATCCAGGTGGGAGGGGCCCCTTCTTCCGGCCTCCTGGTCAGCAGAGCCCAGGTAGCCGCTGTGAACAGCCCGCCCCAGGCTCCGCCCCCACCCCCCCCAGTGGGAAGCGCTGGCTGCTGGCCTGGGACTCTGCATTTGTTGGGAACGCCCTCCTCCAGGCTAGTGCCCAATCAGAGGTGCCAGGCAGGGGCCGGGAACTTTTTCAGCCTCTCCCGATTTAAACAGGGTTTAAAACCCCTTGCTGGCTGCTCAGTGCCCCTACGTTGAAGGTCAAATCCCACCCTGGACACACACACACTCCCTGCTTCGTCCCTCCTCTGTCACCGGCCGCTGCTACGGCTCTCCTGGGCCACTGCCCCCTTCACCCACAGCATCTTTGCACAACCCACCCTGCGGGCCAGGTGCTGACCCCAGGGATGATCTCCTGCGGCCCCTGGTCTAGCTCCGCTCCTGTGGGCCACTGCTTTCCATGTGAGGTCGGGAGTCCTCTCTCACGTGATTGGCTGGATGTTCACCGCCCCCCTGACCGCGAGCTGCCCTGTTCACTGCTGTACCGCTCACCCCAGGCCTGCAGGCAGACGGTTCCCGGTTCAGGGCCCAGATGCAGTCTCACGGATGTTCCCCGACCCTCACAGGCAAAGCGCGCACGCTCCCCGTCTCCTTCTCCTACCTGTCGAATGGAACTAGACCGTGCCCCTCCCCTGGGGGCTGTTGGAGGACACAATGCATGCGTGTGCACCCACCCTTCCCACGGCGCCCATGAGCATCTACTTCGTGCCAGGCAGGCTCTGCAGCCCCCAGGCTACAGCAGAGAAGAGGAGCAGCATAGCGCTGTCCTGGTCAGAGCGGGCCCAGGCGGAGCCCCAGGACAGCGCTGAGCACCGAGAGGGACTGCGTGTCTGTGGCTCACGGCGCAGGCACTGCGGCCAACGCCTGGGGGTGGGGAAGCCCCATGTCCGAGAACCAAAGGCAGAAGCGGCTGTGAGTCCAAAGAAAGAGGACGGATCCGGGATTACCCGGTGTGAAATGTACCAGGGACTCTGGACGGAAGCACGGCCCCAAGACAGACGGACCTCGCACCCCAAGGCGGTAGGAAAGGGTTTCCATGTGAGGCTAGAGTAGGGTGGCCCGCGGCCAGCTGGGGCCAACCAGGCTTTCTCAGGAAACACCAACAGGGCAGGGGCCAGTGCCTCGCACGGGATGCCTGTCAGCTGCCTAGACGATTTTGCTCATCCCAGAGTGTGGGATGAAGATCATGGTTACCTAGCCGGCAAGATGGCGGTTACGGCCAAGATGGCTGCAGTCACGTCAAACCGAGTGCCTACAGGGACCCTCTCAAGCTGTGCGATGTCTCCAAGCCTTGTTTTTCTCAGCTACAAAACCCCGTGTGGCCAGAGGAGATGCTGATGAGCCCGGGCGTACGTCGCCCTCGACGTGTGGGAGCCTGTGTGTGCGGGCCACCGTGGTCGGGAAGAGCAAAGCTGAGAAACCCAGCGGAGCAGACCCGGAGGCGGACAGGTGCGCTGCTGCGGGGAGACCCGGCTTTGGGAGGAGACGGCTTTGGCGGCAGGGAGAACCATGGGGAGAGCAGTGGCCCTCGGCGGCCACGGCCTGGCGGTCAGTGACCAGTGGGGTTGCAGCTGAGGCTACAGAAGGGGCCGATGCCCTGGGCGGCATTTTGCTCCGCAGGGGAAGGTGCTGGGGGCTCGAGCAGGTGAGAGGCCGGACCTGCCGCCTTCCTACGGGGGCTCATCAATCAGGCTGCAGGATGAGGAGGGCGTGCGGGCCAGGCTGAAGCAGGGAGAGGCTCGGAGCAGGGGAAGCGACTCCCCGCCGTGTGGCCGGTAAGAACTCCCGACCGGCCGGCCAGAGGACGAGCAGGAAACAGAGAAGCCGGGGAGGTGACTCTGAGACTGTGGAAGCGGTGTCGGTCCCTGGAGGCGCGCGGGGCACAGTGCCACGTGCCGCCCTTGGCAGCCATCACCGAGCTATCTCACCGTATAACAGCTGCGGCGGCAGGCGGTAAGTGCTTGGGCCGGGCTCCATCAAGCCCCGCGCTCGCAGGTGAGCTGACATGAACACCACTAAGCGAGGACAACACCGCCCGCCCGGGGCAGCAGGGCGTCCTCATGTGTCCACCGCAAAGGGAACCGAGCTTTCTGGGCCGGCACCGGACATCCTGGCTCGTGCAGGTCAGTGTGTGCCTGTGACTTCTGGCTTGCACTTTCACTTCCCACTTAAATACTTGTGCAACTGCTAAAGCCACCTGGAAAGCGACTCTTTGTCTTGCCCCTCCAAGGACAAACCACGCGGGTGGTGGCTGCGGCTCCCACACAGGTGCCCCCATCTGGAAGGTGCCCATGCCGAGCAGGTGCCTTGTAAGCGCGCACAGGTGCGCACAGGTGCAAGCCATCGGGATTCTGTAGCTTGTGGCGGCTTCTCCGCGCCCAGCACGGCTGGAAGTTTCCTTTGCCAACATTTCTGTGACGCCTCCCCAAGTGGCAGACGCTTCTCCCCAAACCCTCACTCGTGGTAGCGTGTGACGGACAGGGCTGGTGGATCCTCGGCAGACACCAGCACCCATTGTCATCTCTCTGTGGCGGCTGCTTCCTGCAGGTGCCCCAACCCCTCCCACGCGTGGACTCACCCGCAACAGCCCCGCACGGGAGCTGCACTCACGGGCACTGGCTCATTAGGCCAAGACCTCTGCCTCGCAGCTGTGTGTTCTCCCTTCAAAATCTCTCATTCCTCAACCCACCCACCCAGTAGCACAGAAAACCTTTCTAGAACCTTCTCTCGTTCAAGTTCGAAACTCGTCTCCCGTCATTTATAATCATTTGGCAAATTTCATTTAAAAAGGAAAATCCATTTAATGAAATATTTCTGTTTAAATACCAGCACATTAGATTTGCAAACATGTACCCATCTTGAATATATTTAAGCACGAATCAATAAAGGTTAATAGCATATTGCTAGAGCGGCAGAGACAGGAAGCCCAGTAATCCCTTTTGTAATTGAACGGTGCCGCTGGAGTGTGGGGGAAGTCAGCAGCGGCATCTCCACCGTATCTGTTCAAATGGTGTGTGAAATTCAACCGTTGGGCTGTGATAGCCACATACGATTCAAATTTGACTAATTAGGTGAATTGTGCAATTTTCCATTTTTTAATAGGAAAGCGGAATGGCGAGGCAATTTCGAGAGGGCTGGGCTCAGAGCGGTGGGGGGAAAATCATGTGAAGACGGCAAAGGCTTTAACAATAATGTAATTTAAAAAAAGATTTAATTGGAACCTATTAGGAGACAAGCCGGATGGTTTGAAGGACAAGATTAAAAATATTTCATTAAATGCACACGTGACTTTGGGAATAGATGCTCCAGACATCCATCATTTTCTTGAGTCGAATCACTCACTAGCCAGAACTTTCTCCGAAGGAGAGGGGCCTTGGAAAACGGCAGAGCCAGAGAGAGTTCCTTTCCGACGGGTCCTCGGTCCTTCCCCGTGGCGCTGTCCTCACGGCCGAGCCTCAGGCTCCTGCTTCTCCTTGGTGGGTGCCCTTGGGAAGACCTCCCCTCCTGGGTTTTTCCCCCAGCACTTTGAATCCAGCTGGGGCTCAGCACCAGCCTCAGGGTGGGCTCTGATTGGCTGTGGCCGCTAGGTACCGCCCCTTTCCAAATGCAGACAGTGGCTCAGTGAACTGGGACCTTGCCGAAGCCCCGTCCAGGAGACAGAAAGAGTGTCTGATACCTCCTTCTCTGGGGAGAGCTTCTTCCGGGTCTCCCACATGGGTGCAGGGGCCCAAGCACCTGGGCCATCTTCTACTGCTCTCCCAGGCCACAGCAGAGAGCAGGATCGGAAGTGGAGCAGCCGGTTCTCAAACTGGTGCCCATATGGGATGCCAGTGCCCCAGGCCATGGTGTTAACCCGCTGAGCCACAACGCCAGTGGGGAGAAGGCCTGGAAGCGATAGCCACGCCCGCCCCCAGCCCAGGCACAGCGAGCCCAGAGCCCAGGTCTTGCAACAAAAGGAGTCAGGAGTCTCGGGCAAAACGGCAGATGCTCCAACTCAGACAGGAAACAGTCAGTGAGCCTGGAGCATCTTGCCGCGCCGGGCAGGAGGGCAGCGCTAGGCAAGCAAAGGAACAGGCAGAGGACTCCTCTGTGCGGTGCGCCGAGCAGCGTTGGGTTATGACCCAAAGTTTAGGAGACATGGTTATGGCCCACACCTACGAAGTAAGTGGTCGAATACATAATAGGGGAAATGCAGAAAATCCCAATTAATGGGTTTTTTTCCTCCAAGAGCAGGAGCCTCCCATCCTTCCGTGTGGGCTGCACGGTGACTTCCTCCAAAGAACACAGCGCGGCGAGAGGGAGAAAGGGTGAGGAGCCCGACGACCACGACCTCAGCCAGGCGATCAAGGTCAAGGTCGAATGGCAACTCATGTCCATAGTGTCTTTGAGATGCTGTGATGAGAAAGGCACCCCTGGGCTCTTCCTCCGCCAACCCACGGCCCAGTCTACTCATGAGAAATAGCAGAGAACTCCCAAGTGTTCATGTCATCAGAAGCCGAGCAGAGAGAGCCCTGATGGGTAAGTGTCGTGGCCTGGGCGGGATCCTAGGAGATGCAGCACGGGCTTCGTTCAGAACGATGTACCGGCGTTCGTCCACTGACGGGCGAGTACCACACGTCTGACGGTAATCGTGGAAGACACACCGGGAATGGGACACATGGGGACTCTCACGCCATCTTGGCAGTTTTCCTACAAATCTAAGACTATACTAAAATTTTTCAGTATTATTTTGCAAGTGATAGAAAGAGCTATTTACTGAAATGGGGGCATGAAGCCCCCTTGTGCTGAGTCATGAGTAGACATAAGAAGGGGGAGTTTGAAGTGGCCTGTGTCATTTTGCTTCCAAAGAGAAGACCTGTGGATCAAGACTCACACTGCAAGATGAAGAAGAGGTCCAGAGAAGAACTAGAACTAGAACTAGGAGATGGGACCGTGAGCTGCTGGACCTAGCCGTGACTGAAGCTGACATCATCCTTGAGTTTTTTCATTCGGAGCCAGTAAATCCCATGTGAAGTAGATTTGCTGTCCGTTGCAGCACAATGCTTAGTTGTGCATCGTTAAGACCCATTCCCCATCTTCTCTGTTCTACTCAGTGACCCCCGAATGCTGCACTCACACACTCCGTGGGGTGCAAAGTCACCCTGACCAAGACTGAGCCGTCCATGCCTCGGAGGTCCTCCCGCGCCGTGTCTGATGGATGGACTACAGGCAGCGGGCCCCCCCACGCTGATGGAGCCTCGGGACCTGGGCGTCCGTTCTCACCGCCGTTTCCCTCCCTGCAGGGAAGCTGCTGCAGAAGCAGAATGTCTGGGCCTTTCCTCCCACTGAGCCGCCTGGCGCGGTCTGCGTCTCGGTTTTAGGTGGTTTGTGCTCTCTGCAGTTTCTGGAGGGCCGGCCAGGGCTGGGCACGACTGGGTGACATCGTCACGCCTGCCCTTGAACTTCGCTGGCAGGTCAACCCCTGCAAGTCCCTCCCCACCACTCGTCGTGACGTTTCTATTTGTTGTCTTTAGAGCTGTGTGCGTGTGGATTATTCAACCTGGTGCCTCGGAAGCAGAGGGCCAGATCCGCATCGTGGGCGGGGTGCCTCTGGTATCTGCAGAACTTGGTTCTCTCTGTTCCCTCGCCGACCTGGCCCGGGACCAGCCCTCTAGCAGCCCTGGGCCGAGCCTCTTGTCCGATTGGTGACGACACTCCAGATTCTTGCTAACCCTGGAGCACAAGCTCCCATGAAGAGTGGCCAGCCCCCGAGAGCCGGGACGAAGGCTCAGAGCTCTGCGCAGAGCCCTTAATCCCCTCAGCAACAAAGGGGAGGGAGGGTTGCTCCTGGGGCTGTCAGTCAAAGCCTTCTGCGAAGGGTGTGACCTCACACTGCAGCCGCACACCTGCCCTGTACCGGCTCTTTCATGTTCTTTGATTTAAATCCACCCCGTGCAAAGGTTGCCTTTATCCCCTCAACCTCCTGATGCATAAAATCTTCAACTCTGAAATTTTCTCCACTTAGTTTGTTGTAAGAGTCACATTAGGTCCTGATTTGAAGGAATCCGTCCATCTACCCTTCTATCCATCCATCCATCCACCCGCCCATCCACCCATCCACCCCTCCATCCCTCCATCCACCCACCCATCCATCATCCATCATCCATCCATCATCCATCATCCATCATCCATCATCCATCATCCATCCTTCCATCCATCCACCCACCCATCCACCATCCACCCATCCCTCCATCCACCATCCACCCATCCATCCATCATCCATCATCCATCATCCATCATCCATCCATCATGCATCTATCATCCATCATCCATCATCCATCATCCATCATCCATCCTTCCATCCATCCACCCACCCATCCACCATCCACCCATCCCTCCATCCACCATCCACCCATCCATCCATCATCCATCATCCATCCATCATCCATCATCCATCCTTCCATCCATCCACCCACCCATCCACCATCCACCCATCCCTCCATCCACCCACCCACCCATCCCTCCATCCACCATCCACCATCCACCCATCCATCCATCATCCATCATCCATCCATCATGCATCTATCATCCATCATCCATCATCCATCATCCATCCATCCACCCACCCATCCATCCATCCACCCATCCACCATCCACCATCCATCCATCATCCATCATCCATCCATCATCCATCATCCATTCATCCACCCACCCACCACCCATCCACCCATCCATCCATCCATCATCCGCCCATCCGTCCATCCGACAAATCTGTCATGGGTGTCTACTGTGTTCCAGGCACTACTGTAGCTCTGGGGCAAGGCCTGCTTGATGCTAGATGTTGTCCTCGTAACAACTCAACCCTGTAAAATACCTCCCTGCTATGCAGCTAAAATAGGTATAGTTCAATTTGAATATCAGTCATGAATTGTCCTCCACTTTTATGATTGGATGGGCTAGACAAGGTCTAGGAACAAGACCTCATCTTTGGGGCGGGGGCGCAGGGCAGGTGTACACAGTCAGTGAGTATCACTAGGGAGAGGGTAAGGTTGGGCAGGAAAGTAAACACTTCCTATAGAAACCGTAGCCTTGAAAACCACAAAGATATTCTTCCGTGGAGTCCTTGGTTCCAGCGTGAGTCCTGTTAGGTAACAAATGCACACGATCGCACAACATGGACAGCCCACTTGGTGCTGCTCTAACAGAAAGCCTGCGACTGGCTGATTTATGCAGAGTAGCAAGGTGTTAGTGGTCTGGTAGCGGGAAGTCCAAGGTCAAGGTGCTGGCATCTGGCAGGAGTGGGAGGTGGAAGGGCAAGAAGGGGAGAGGGAGAGACGAGGACCCCTGAGGAGGGAGGAGCCTCTTGGACGGATCCCCTCTTTAAGGTCCACCCCCAACACCGTCACAAAGGCAGCTCGTTTCAGCATGAGTTTTGGTGGGGGCCATCATTGAAACCATAGCAAGTGTTCGTAAGCTATTGGGTGCTGGTCCTGCCCACCCACGTCCTGCGAAGGCAGACTTCCTTTGGCGGTGTTTCCTCTTTGAAAAGGCGCGCGGAGAGCATTAGGATGCCAGAGCAGCTCCCTGCCGGCCCCCTCCGGTTCTCCGTTGGACGCCAGAGGAGTCCTGTTAAGCCACGGCAGGACTCATCACCGCCCCTGAGGCTCCCATCACCAGGGCGAAACCAAAGCTCTCGAGGAGCCCCAGGACCCCGTGCTCTGCCCATTTCACCGCCCGGTGCCTGTCTGACTTCCTGCGTCTGAGCTATGGGCCTTGCTGGCAGTTCGCACCCTCTCTTCTCTCTGTCTGCACATTCCCTACAGCCATGCACTCCCTCCACGGCTCCCCTCAAAGGTCACTCTGACCCCCACCAATGCCCAGCTCCCTCGGGCCCTCCTCTGGCTTATGTCTCTCTGAAGATCTTACTGCTGTCAGACACATCTTGTTTTACTTTAAAATGTTGCTTAATTTTAAGCTCTGGGAGGATAAGGATTTTGCCTGTTTTGTCCCCTGATATGTACTTAGCTGCTAGAAAAGTGTTTAGCATGTGGTAGAAGCTTAGATGAGTGGATGAATGGATGGATGGATAGATGGGTGGATGGATGGTGCCAGTGCCCAATAGCTTATGAATCAGAGTCCGTTCAACTCACCCATTTAAAACATTGTGCATGAGTGGGTGTTTAGCCCGGTAGTTAACACACCAGCTCCCTGGGTTTGAGTCCTGCCTCTGGTTCCTGACACCAGCTTCCTGCCAATGCAGACCTTGGGAGAGAGTGGTGATGGCTGAAGTGGTTGGGTCCCTGCCACACACACGGGAGAGCTGGGTTGATTTCCCACTGCCCTTCAGCCTCAGCTGTTGGAATTTGGGGAGAGAACCAGCAGATGGAGGCACACTCTCTTTCTGTGTCTCTCAAATAGAAACCTGGGGAGGCATTTAGGATACTGGCCTTCAATCAGAGATTTACTTCAAGTGCGGCGGGGAGGAGTCTCACTCCGTGATCAGAGATAAGAATTCAGAAATGTGTGTTCTTCTGGACTAACTGACTGATTGATTATCTGCTTCTACTCCTGCTTTTCCCCACCTTGCCACACAGTGCGGAATCTGCCCGTTAACCATTGTAGACGCTGGGCCAAGAGCCTCCGCCCCCAACCACAGCCTCATCTGCAAGACCTGGGGGTTCCAGAAATAACGGAGACCACAGCTCAGGACATTATTTTTTAAAAAGTTTTATTTATTTATTTGAAAGTCAGAGCTACAAAGAGGTGAGAGAGAGAGAGAGAGACAAAGAGAGAGCCTCCATCTGCAGGTTCACTCCCCAGAAGGCTGCAACGGCCAGGGCTGGGCCAGGCTGAAGCCAGGAGCCAGGAGCTTCACCCAGGCCTCCCACATGGGTGCAGGGGCCCAAATGCTTGAGCCATTTTCCATTGCTTTTCCCAGGCCGTTAGCAGGGAGCAGGATCGGAAGTGGAGTGACTGGGATGCAAACAGGTGCACGCAGGGAAGCTGGCGGTCAGGTGGTGACTCATCCCACTACGCCACAGCGCCAGGGCATTTCTTAGATCCAAGCAAAGGCGTGTTTGTTGGCCACGGAGGTTCTCCCAAGTTTTCTCTGTGGGGCCAACAGAGTGGAGTTTTGAAATGCGCAATAGTCGCACGTAGTTGTGTGACACAGTGTGAAGTTTTGGTTCATGAGCAGGATGTGCACTGACCAAATCGGGGTCCCCGCCTTGCCCCTCTCTGTCATTGCTGCAGGATTGGGAACCCCTTTCTTCTTGTTGTGCCTCAAATATGCACTCGGTTTTTGTGACCTCCACCCCCCCCCCACGCTGTGCAACACTAGGAACTAATCGCTTGTATCCGACTCTGATTTGGTACCCATTGCCCAGCCTTTCCCGTGCATGCGGTTTCGATCCCCTAGATGTCAGACGTTTACAGTTGGGTGGGTTGTGAAGTTTCCTATTTAATTTCTCTTCTCCAAGACAAGCCTCTGCCAGATGGAACTGGGCTACTTGTACAACGTCACTGCAGCTTGTTGAGTATCCTTGCAGGATCCAAGAAGAGCAAGGGCGGGTCCAGGACCGTGCGATGTGTGCCACGGGAGGAGCTCCATGGATGGTCACTGATGGGGGGTGGCCATTCACAGAAACCCTGCAGAGCTGCGCTGAGCAGAACCCAGCTCTGCCACGCGCTGGCGACCCCTGGGCAGAGGGTCAGGCTCCGAGTCTCAGTTTATCACCTGAAAAATGGGGGCAACACTGGCACCTTCTTCAATGGGCTATGGTCAGTGGAAAATGAAAACACGGAAGGCCGTTCTCCAGGGCTGCAGGAGGTCCAGTGCCCGGCCACCCACCCATTGCTATTCTAGTTAAGTCTCTGCTGAGTGGCGGGGTCAGAGCCTAACTCGCATTTCAGAGTCTGTAAGGGAGAAGCCTGGACGTTGCTGTCATGAGGAGCAGATCGAAACCAGCCCAGTTTGTCCCTTTTCCCCTACAGGCTTTAAGAGGACATCCAGTCTTGGCCGGCGCCGTGGCTCACTAGGCTAATCCTCCACCTTGCGGCGCCGGCACACCGGGTTCTAGTCCCGGTTGGGGCGCCGGATTCTGTCCCGGTTGCCCCTCTTCCAGGCCAGCTCTCTGCTGTGGCCAGGGAGTGCAGTGGAGGATGGCCCAAGTGCTTGGGCCCTGCACCCCATGGGAGACCAGGAGAAGCACCTGGCTCCTGCCATCGGATCAGCGCGGTGCGCCGGCCGCAAAGCGCTGGCCGCGGCGGCCATTGGAGGGTGAACCAACAGCAAAGGAAGACCTTTCTCTCTGTCTCTCTCTCACTGTCCACTCTGCCTGTCAAAAAATAAAAAAAAAAAGAAGACATCTAGTCTGGCAGGGCCCCAGGTGTGTGTGGGCCCGCCCATGTGAGCTTCCCCAGCAGCGGCTGGCTAAGGTGCCCCCAGAGAGGAAGGTCAAGGCCCCAGGTCAGTTATGTCGCATTAGTTATGGAATCAGGTGCCTCACAGCTGGAGCGGCTCTAACCAGGGGACCCTGATTTCTATCATAAGTGGGGCATCCGGGCATCTCCAGCACCCCAAGTGGCTTGCCCTCATCCCTCTGGCCACACCACACCCCAGTACGGTCCGATTACCTGTATGACAACACCTGCCGCCTCTCGCGAGGTTTCTCCTTTGACCGTGAATTGGCACTTGCTGCTCTGCCTCAGTGCGTGACAAAATCACATGGCTACACACGTAAACATGTACGTAGGGAACCTTCAAACTTAGAGCACCCAGAAAGAGGGATTTTATACGGAGGCCGCCACACAGCAGACGACCTACCCGCTGGGCTTGCCTCCGGACAGGTGTGCGGGAGGAGGGAGGCGGAGAGCACCTGAAGATTATTTTTGGATGTGGATCATTTGAATGAATATAAAAATATTTTGTATTCCTCAGGGACTCAGGACATTGCAGCGGCTCGGGAGAAGAAAGTGAGATCTTGGACTGCTGGCTGTTTTCAGTGTTTTTTTATTTTTAAAAATAAAGAGATTTTTCTTCCTTAGCTGTGGACACAGAGCTGCTTCCTGCTGGTAGCTGGGACTCCTTGATTGTTCTAAATTCAAAGAACCTTTTCCTCTGCGAAGGCTGGCGTCACCTCTTGGCTGAGCCTGGGGACCCATGACCAGGGCCCAGCGATATTTACGCTGCAGCGATGGTTATGACTGTGCCCCGGGCGCTGCTCTACGCTGCTTCTGTATTTTCTGTTGCTCAGCCCACGTGGGCGTTCTTGGAGCTGCCTCGCTCCGCAGAGATAGCGCTGCGCTACCTGCCTTTGCTCCCGGGGTCAGGGGCTCATTTGTGTCTGGCAGGAAGCGGCAGGTGTGCCTGCCTCTGAGGGAGCCCAGAGCTGTGCCCTGGCTTCTCCCTCCCCTTCGGGTCCTGGAAGGGGGCGTGCAGTGGTGTTGCTGGGAGGAGGGAAGGGTTTCAGCTCTGCTTTCCTTGGGCGACGCCCCGAGCGTGGACGAATGCGTGTTGCATGCCTGGGAGGAGAGTGGAGCGGGCGTCTTCCCCCGGAAGTCTCCTGCAGCCCGCGGCCCACGGTGGACTGGAGACCCAGAGGGAAGAAGGAAGCAGCGCAGAGCCCAGGCGGCGCCTCCTGGTAGCCTCTGGGTCCTGACAGATGGGGAAGTGAGCCAGGGACCCCAGCAGCGATGCCGAGCGTGCATGGAGGGCTGGCTCTGCTCCTCGCCTCCCATGAGCCTCGCACCACAAAGTCCTTTACGGCTGGACGCGAGAGAATGGCTCAGAAGCAAACGGGAGCAGACCCAGGAGAAAAACCCCAGTCGGGCCTCTCCTCCCAGCAGGGGCCAGGATGGGGGGGGTGGGGGTGGAGGGGTGGGGCATTTGCCCTGAGCTGCTTAAAGAGCTCAAAGACCCAAACCCTGCTTCCTCCACTCACTAGTTGTTGGGCCGTGGGTAACACACGCCACTGTCTATCCATCTGTCCATCCGTCCGTCCAGCCAGCCAGCCAACAAATATCGCTATACACTGAGCAAGCATTTGAGAACTCAAACTGAATGAGTTTCCTGTGTCTATGCTAAACAATGCAGGAGACCCAGCCAAGCTGGCCACCGTGAGGCCGACAGGCGAGGCCAGGAGCTGAGAGATCAGGGCCGGGGGCCAAACCCAGCCGCACCCACCCGTGGACAGCGGCCGCAGGGCTGAGACGTCGGTCGGGGAAGAGGCCTTTGCTTTGGCCGCAGGAGCTCTGGGCTCCTGGACGGCGAGACCAGCAAGGAACTGAGCCGCTTCCTCCCTCGTCCTGGTGCGCCCTCCGTCCCTGCCAGTTCCCGACAACTTCCCCGCTTGCAAGACCTGCCTGAAACCCCCCGGCTCGGCCCCAAGGGGACAGCCACCTGTCCCCAGTTGAGACTCTGCGCTCTCACAGCCCCGGCTTGAGAGAGTCGGGTTCGCTGCAGCCACAGGCTGGGCGTCGGAACACCACAGCGAGCGAAGCAGCCCGATTCCCGTCCTCGCGGGACGCCCGCAGCCAGCTGAACACACGCATCCGAGAACCGCGCCGCGCGCCAGGAGACGGGAAGTGCTGTCCAAAAAGCAGAGCAGGGTACAGCCCCCTCCCCCGCCAGGGGGGCTGCGAAAGCTTCTCTCATGAGGGGCTGACACCTGATGGGATGGAAAGGTGAGCGGAGGGGCTGGCGCTGTGGCTCAGCGGGTTAACACCCTGGCCTGAGGCGCCGGCATCCCATATGGGCACTGGTTCGAGACCCGGCTGCTCCTCTTCCGATCCAGCTCTCTGCTGTGGCCTGGGAAAGCAGTAGAAGATGCCCAAGTGCTTGGGACCCTGCACCCATGTGAGAGACCTGGAAGAAGCTGCTGGCTCCTGGCTTCAGATCGGCGCAGCTCCGGCCATTGCGGCCAACTGAGGTGTGAACCATCAGATGGAAGACCTCTCTCTCTCTCTCTCTCTCTCTGTATAACTCTGACTTTCAAATAAACAAATAAATCTTAAAAAAAAAAAAAAGAAAGAAAAGAAAAAGAAAAGGTAAG
Organism: Oryctolagus cuniculus; assembly: GCF_964237555.1. Classification (NCBI taxonomy): domain Eukaryota; kingdom Metazoa; phylum Chordata; class Mammalia; order Lagomorpha; family Leporidae; genus Oryctolagus; species Oryctolagus cuniculus. The sequence continues at coordinate 4,857,290 of NC_091442.1, read as the reverse complement.
CCAAGGAAGCAGCTGCCGCGCTGAGGGACAGCCAGGGCAAGGCCCCGGGGGAGGCTTGTGCGTGACGGGGGTGATGGCGTCAGCCTGGCCAAGGGAGACAGAGGAAACAGGAGCAGAGGCGGGCAGCGAGGGGTGGGTGCAGGGCCGGGCCGGCCTGGGTCTTGGGGAGTAAATGTAGGGGAGCCCTCAGAGGACTTAGCAGGAAATTCACTCTGGCTTGCTGCTTTTTTTGTTTTTAAGATTTATCTTGTGGGGAGCAACTGGGAGCAACTCGGACTAGACTAAGTTACTGGAATTAAGACTTATTCTATGCATCTGCTCTCCCACAATATGGCGCTGGGAGAGGAGGAAACAGCTTCTACTCAGCTGCCTCCAGTTCAACCAATAAACTGCAGGACCTGCTCCTGATTGGAGGAGAGCAGCGTACTCGGCGTGTGGGTAGCAGAGTTGGGATTGGTGGAAGAGGACTATAAAGGAGGAGAGAGACAACATGCACCAGGAACATCTAAGGGGAACATCTATCTGAAGGAACACCTGACCAGCCCCCAAGAGAGCCGGCCGGCGGTGTGCCGCTCCCCCGCGGAAGTGGGGAATGTGGCAGGGGGAACCGCTCTTCCACGGAGGTGGAGGGACGGTAGCCAACCCGGGAAGAACCAGCAGCAAACCCGGGGAGGGCCGAGCAGACAAAAGAACAGCGCAGGGTCCTGTGTCGTTCCTCCACGAAGAGGGGGAGCGACATATCTCTCTACTTGAAAGTCAGAGTCAGGGAGAGAGAGAGACAGAGAGAGAGAGAGAGAGAGAGAGAGATCTCCCACCTGCTGGTTCATTCTCCAGATGACCCTAACAGCCAGGGCTGGGCCAGGCCAAAGTCAGGAGCCAGGACCTCCACCCAGGTCTCCCACCTGGGTAGCAGGGGCCTAAGCACTTGGGCCATCTTCTGCTGCCTTTCCCAGGCCATTAGCAGGGAGCTGGATTGGAAGTGGAGCGGCTGGGACACAAACTAGCGCCCATGTGGGATGCTGGCACCACAGGTGGTGGCTTTACCCATTACACCACAATGCCAGCCCCTCCAGTTTGCTTTTTAAAGGATGCCCTCCCGATCTCAATTTCCTGGTGCAACATACTTTTCCTGGAAAGGGTCTGTGGTCAGCAGAACAGTGACCCCCAGTGTCCAGGTCCTGATGCCTAGAGCTGGTAAACGCGTTTTGTTATGCAACGAAAGAGACTTTGCTGGTGCGACTACATTCGAGATGGGGGAATTCTCCTGGACAATCCGCGTGGTCCTGGTGGCATCGCATGAGTCCTTGGAAAGGAAAGAGGGAGGCAGGAGAAGCAGTCTGAACGGTGCGCATGGGAGATGCCCCAGCCAGCACCGACTTCGCTGGAGGACGGGGCCACAGCCGAGGCGCACAGGTGCCCCGGGAGCTGGAGAAAGCAGAGAGACGGCTTCTCCCCGGAGCCTGCAGGAGGGAGCAGGGCCTGCGGACAGCTCGGTCTTCCCCGTCTGCGGGCTCCAGGACCACAGCACAGCACATGGTGTTGTTCGTCACAGCAGCCACGGCAAACGAGTAGAAAGGCAGGTGGGACGCAATCTTCGGCTCGTGGGTCCTGAGGTCTCTCCCCACCCACCCGCCTTCTCAGCCCTGCTGCCACTGTCACTGGACGGGTGCGACTGATTTGTCACTTGTGGTAGCAGCAGCACCTTCAGTCCCCAAAGCACTGGGTGAGGGCCCAGCGTGCCTTGGAAGCAGCAGCAGTGGCTGTTGTCGCTGCCACTTCTTGCTGTGTTGTTGGAGCGGCTGCTGCAGGAATATTTAGTACTGGATTTTTTTTTTTTTTGACTCTGCCCAGCAGAACACCACAAGGCCAAGAGCAACCTACTTGTCAGGCATCTCTGAATAGCCAGCCTATAGACATCGCAAGAGGGGGACGAACAGCTCGGCGAAGAAGAGAGAGAATTGTCTTCACGGAAAATGACAGCCTGGGAGAGAGATGGAGAAAAACGAACACGTCCGAGTCAGAGGCTCGTCCCGGCCGTGACTGGCACGGGCCCGCCTGCTGCTGCAGCCCCAGCCCGGCATTGACAGATTTTATTACTAATTGCTTCTCCAAACCTCATCAATGATCTTTTGCACTCTCCACAAGGAAATGTTGAAAGCTTTTAATGAAGAAATTAATTATGTATAGTCTTGAATGCAAATTAGACTAATTAATTGCAGCATTGATACCCTCTCCCAGCACAAACTATGAGGACTTGCGTTATACATATTTATAAGGCACAGAGATTTTGACAGATGCCTGCAGACGGTGATGAAAAGGTGATCAAGGCGTCTGAGGGGACGCCTCTCCCTGACAGGTGGATCCGCTGCGTCGCAGGAGAAGTTCGGTTTAGTTGTCAACAAGAGTGACTTTGCAATGCTGAGACGTGCAAACTTTGGGCATAAAATGGATTTTCCCCCAACTGGAAAACTTCCGTAGAGTACAGGTGATTGGGCCCGGGATGGAACTCTTCCCGGGCAGGTGCATTGTGGGTTCTTGGTTCCGGTGTGCACTCAGTAAAGGGAGCCACGTGACCCCAACAGCCATGTTGGCCAGGGGCGGCTGGATGCATGGGTAAGGCCTCTTCTTTCTGTGCGAGGGAACAGAGAGAGGGCATCGGGGGCTGCCACCCAGCCAGCAAGAAGCAACGCTCTGCTGCACAGAAATCTGTGCCCCGTGGAGACCCCACTGGGGAGCGTGGGCCTCTCCCATCGTGAGGCCAGGCTGATCAGTCCACCCTTTGGAGCTTGGCGTGGCCACATGACTTGCTTGGGCTGGCCGAGGGACGTCAGGAAGCCCAGGCTTGGAAAGCGCTGCTGCAGTGAGTGCCGCCCTCTCCTGCCGCTGCTGGAAGCCCCTGTGCCACCAGGAGGACAGGAACACAGACACAGGCCCGCCTGCCCCAGCCGCGGCCCCAGACAAGTGAACGAGACCTGCCAGGCCCTCGTCCGCCACTCTAGACCAGAGACTGCCCAGCTAGCCATAGAACGGTAAGAACTTGTTTTTAAAGTTTGCTGTCGCTCGCCGTTTAGTTTGCGATGCGTTGTTGTGCACCGGAAGCTAACTGAGCTCGAGAGCGAGCGCCAGCAGCTCCGCGCACGCTCCTCTGGGCTTTGGGAGAGGCGGGCATCGAGGTCCTTATGTGTGCACGACAGCCACTGCTTCCCACCAGGACAGCGACGTTGTGGGGAGGATGTGAGTGAGCTGCTGCACTGGACAAAGAGGGAGGGGAGGCCCTTGCTCTGAGCAGGCAGCACGGTCCCCACCGCTACCCCGACGGCGGACTCCGTCCCCCATCTTCTTCCTCCCTGGCCAAGCCCGCCTCCAGGTGCCCGAGGCTCCCGCTCCCGCTTCCTCGCAGCAGACGTGGCTTGGGCCCCAGTTCTGGCCAGCGGGGCCCTGGAGAGTGCGCTGCAGGTGTTCCGGAAAAGGCCCCCTCCCCTGAGGAGCGGCATGTGACAACCCCAGCGTCTTGCCTCTGAGACTTTCTGCCCGGATCCCGGGCAGTGTGGATCTACAGATCACCGTGCCCGCGACCGCTCAGGTGACGTGGCCGGGGGGTTGTGTGACACAGTTCCCGCGGCTCATCACACTGACTTCGTCCTGACCCGAGGGCAAAGCGGATGAGTCCCTTACAAGCAGAGAGCTTCCTCTGGCTGGTAGCGGACGGCAAATTCTGAAGTGCAAAGTGGGAGAAGGACTCCACCGGCGAGACCGTCTGTCGCTGGCTTTGAAGGTGGAGGAGGGAGTGGCCTTCAGGAGCGGAGCGCAGCGCTGGCCAACAGTGAGACGGGGACCTGAGTCTCCAGTTGGTTTCGGGCAGGGCCTAATTAATTGCAGCATTAGGCTGTCTCTGCCCTTGGAAGGTACAACTCCTAAGGCCCCAGGTATCTCCAAGAGAGGCCAGCCACACGCGTAGCAGGAAACAGCAGCGCGCGACTTCACACAGTCACGGGCAGGAAGCCCGACGAGAGGTGGAGAGCGCTGGAGCGCTGGGAGTCTGCATCTGGGTTCCTGGTCCTTCCCCAGCCCTGGCTACTCCCACTGTTGGGTCCTCTAGACAGCACCGCCTCTTGATGATCAGTTGCCTAAACCAGCTCAGTCTGGGGTGGGTTCCTTGAGAAAAAGACACACTGCTCAATGCAGCGTCCTTCTGTAAGGAGAAGGGAGCCACACATGGTCAACCGAGTCAGCCACAGCCTCCGCTGCTCCCAGCGCCCACCCAAACCCGCATCTTCAGCTTCCAGGCGGGTGCACCACAGGCAAGCAACTGCCCCAGGCTGGGCAGCTCGAAGCACGGTTCAAGGCTGCAGTGCAGCGTGACGCTGGCCCACGTCCAAGTGCGTTATCAGTGTCTCGCCTTGCCGACTGCAATATCTACCCGAGTATGGGTCCTCGCTCAGAAAGCACACAACTCAGGGGAAGCCGTGCCGGAGTTTGGGCCCACGCGTGGGGCCCACGAGGTGCCCGCTGGGTGCGCGTCCTGTCTCACGGACCCACCCCTCGGTCTCCGGTGTCCTGAGGAGCTGGGGAAGCACTGCCCCGGGCTGGAGCACACTGGGCTTTCCTGGCAGACACCAGAGTTTGGGGCCATCGTTCCTTCCTGGAGTACATGGAAGTGCGGTCACCAATTCCTCCGTTTCCTGAGCTTCCCGGACCTGTGCCTGCCGTAGAACCCTCGCTGGGACAGACTCGGGGGCAGCCAGTGCTGCCCGGGTGTCATGGGAAGATGATGCAGCGAATGGAGAAGAGAGAGGTCGTCGTCTCTGGCTCTCTCCACATTGCCTCGGGGTCCCCAGCTGCTCCTCGGGGAAGGTTCCACGCACATCAGAGACACCACCCGGAGCCTCCCCCGGGAAACCACGCACGGGAGTGGGGACAAAGCAAGAACCAGCACACCGGGGCTGGAGGGGCTCTATGGAATTATTCAGGTGGAGCCACCAGAGGGTGGACGAGGACAGCGAGGTGCACTCAAGGCCAAGGGTGCTGGGAGATCAGGTGCCCAACGGAGACCTGATGGGGCCGGAGGGCAGCCTGGGAAGATGGTGCTGCTGGCCTCTCCGGGCATCGGGAAGCCCAGTGCAGGCTCCAAGAGGGCCCCAGGTACCGGGAGACCCTCTGCAAATGTCACTTCCGTGGCGGGCCTGCCCACGGATCCCAAAGCTGGCTGCAAACGTCCTCTCAGTGGGGAGACAGGGCACCCCCACATCAGATCCCCGAGTCTGCGCAATCCCACTGAATCTCTAAACCGGAGGTGGGCTTGTCTAGGGCCCCAGCCACAGAGGGAAGGGGGAGGCAGAGTGAGCATGCAGCCACACGTGGTCCTGACCCGGAGGGGTGGGGCAGCCCCGAATGCCAGTGGTGCAAAGAATAAATATTGATGTTCATTGTAAGGAACAAGGGTTTGTTTTATTTACTTTTATCCGGAGCATAAACTCGCCGTCCTGACCACCACAAAGCTCATGGCATTTTCCCACACATGGTCTCGCTTTTCTCTCTACGGAGGGGGCTGGGCGAGCCAGTGTGTGTGGCTCCCCTGTGTGTCCCGGCAAGGGCTGGCGGATGCGTGGGGTCAGATGGGCTCTTGGGCTCCTGCGTCCCCGCGCGGGGAGGCGGGGCCGAACAATGGGCCTGGGTGGACTGAAGCGTCCCGCGTGTGCACGCCAAGCGGGAACGCGGGGTGGAGGGAGGGACCGGACCTGTGGGCACTGCCGCACTCTTTTGTTCCCTTGCTCGGGAAATGTGGAGCAGGCTACGGCTCCGTGGAAGGTCCCACGCAGCAGGCCTGTGCGAGGAAGCACAACGCCTCCCACGACTCCCAGCTCCCGTTCACACCTCGCAGGCTGCGACAGACAGCGCCCTGCAAGGTCGCCAGTGGGGTCTGGGCCAGCTTTTGTCTGTCACACGTGGCGTTGGCTGGCACTTTTAAAAAAACAAATCCTTGCTAGCATGAAATGTGAGAAGAGGCCGACAGCACGGGGCGGCTGGAGAGCGTGGGTCGGTATTCCCACAGGGCAGCGGCCGCCGGAGCAGGCAGCAGCCGCGCCAGGTACACCCGGGCTCCTCAACCTTGGGGTCCTCTGGCTCTGTCTGGAGACACGTTCGTTCGTTTGTCACAACAGGCGTCTGGTGGGTCGAGGCCAGGGATGCACTCAACAGCCTGTGGTGCACGGGTCGGTGCCCAGAGCTGAGAACACGCAGCCAAGGCTGGGAAGCCCTGGTGTAGACAGGAGTGCGCCACCCACTCTGCCACAGTCCCCACCACTCCCTATTGTTTCCCAGATGGTGAAGCTGAGAGTGGGTTCTCTGTCACCTCACCCGGGGTCCCGTCATTCAGTGTCATTGTTGCCCAGCCCCCCTACGACCCTGTGCTAGCAGAGGTCCCTGGACAGCTGTCACTCATCTGTCACAGTGCTACACTCTAAGTCAGATCCTGTTACTTCCTGGCTCAACCCTTCAACCCCGAGGACGGGGTCAAGGCCCTCAGGCCGGTAGATGGGGACCCTCCCCAGGGCTCACTCTGCGAAAGTCCGAGCTGCGCTTTGCAAAACTGAAGTGTTGGCTCGGCCTCTGAGCATTCAGACCACCTGTTCCCTCGGCTGAAAGTCACCGTTCCCGTTCCAGGCTGGAAGGAGCATCCAGGGAGCCCAGCCAGCTGATGCCTGCGTTCTCCCAGGCTCACTCTCTCTCCCAGGCTCACTCTCTCCCGGGCTCACCTCTCTCCTGGGCTCACCTCTCTCTCCCAGGCTCACCTCTCTCTCCCAGGCTCACTCTCTCTCGGGCTCACCTCTCTCTCCCGGGCTCACCTCTCTCCTGGGCTCACCTCTCTCCTGGGCTCACCTCTCTCTCCCAGGCTCACCTCTCTCTCCCAGGCTCACCTCTCTCTCTCGGGCTCACTCTCTCTCCCAGGCTCAACTCTCTCTCCCAGGCTCAACTCTCGCTCTCGGGCTTACCTCTCTCTCTCGGGCTCACTCTCTCTCTCGGGCTCACTCTCTCTCGCAGGCTCACCTCTCTCTCCTGGGGTCACCTCTCTCCCGGGCTCACTCTCTCTCGGGCTCACTCTCTCTCTCGGGCTCACTCTCTCTCCCAGGCTCACCTCTCTCCCGGGCTCAACTCTCTCCCGGGCTCAACTCTCGCTCTCGGGCTTACCTCTCTCTCCCAGGCTCACCTCTCTCTCTCGGGCTCACCTCTCTCTCGGGCTCACCTCTCTCTCCCGGGCTCACTCTCTCTCCCGGGCTCACTCTCTCTCCCGGGCTCGCCTCTCTCCCAGGCTCACCTCTCTCTCCCGGGCTCACCTCTCTCTCCCAGGCTCACCTCTCTCTCCCGGGCTCACCTCTCTCTCCCGGGCTCACCTCTCTCCCGGGCTCACCTCTCTCTCCCAGGCTCACCTCTCTCTCCCGGGCTCACCTCTCTCTCCCAGGCTCACCTCTCTCCCGGGCTCACCTCTCTCTCCCAGGCTCACCTCTCTCTCCCGGGCTCACCTCTCTCTCCCGGGCTCACCTCTCTCCCGGGCTCACCTCTCTCTCCCAGGCTCACCTCTCTCTCCCGGGCTTACCTCTCTCTCCCAGGCTCACCTCTCTCTCCCGGGCTCACCTCTCTCCCAGGCTCACCTCTCTCTCCCAGGCTCACCTCTCTCCCGGGCTCACCTCTCTCTCTCGGGCTCACCTCTCTCTCCCAGGCTCACCTCTCTCCCGGGCTCGCCTCTCTCCCGGGCTCACTTCTCTCATGGGCTCACCTCTCCCACGGGACTCAGGACATCGCACTGCCATTGTTGACAGGTCTCTCCCTTCTAGGAGGCCTTGGGCTTCAGGATCCAGGCAGGGGACAGGAATTGGTGAGGCGGGACCCATGGGGAGGAGGCTGCCATGCCTGTTCCCGTCCCCTGCTGCTGTTCCCGACTCATCCCTCACACAGGATGTCCGCCCCGGTGCCAGGCACTGCCCTGGTCGTGAGCACGCAGCACTGGGGGCCGGTGCCGTGGCACCGCACTTTAGCTCTTGCCCGCAATGCTGGCATTGAAGAGCCAAAGTGACTCCACTTTAAAATAAAAAAAGCAGCCTCCGTTTCCCATAGCAGACCCAGGTCCTTGTAAGAGCAGGCATTCAGGCATCCCGGAGATGTCAAAGCTTACCAGGGACAGCTAGCCCGGTAGACCAAGGACAGCAGAGACTGCTGAACAGAGTGACTCCCTGCGCCCAGAGCTTCTGTGCTGTATGTAACTCTTTGTTCCTGCTGATGTAGCCCCTTTTTCCTTTAAAAACTCTCCCTAACAGGCCGGCGCCGCGGCTCACTAGGCTAATCCTCCGCCTAGCGGCGCTGGCACACCGGGTTCTAGTCCCGGTCGGGGCGCCGGATTCTGTCCCGGTTGCCCCTCTTCCAGGCCAGCCCTCTGCTGTGGCCAGGGAGTGCAGTGGAGGATGGCCCAGGTGCTTGGGCCCTGTACCCCATGGGAGACCAGGAGAAGCACCTGGCTCCTGGCTCCTGTCATCGGATCAGCGCGGTGCGCCGGCCGCAGCGCGCCGGCCACGGCGGCCATTGGAGGGTGAACCAACGGCAAAGGAAGACCTTTCTCTCTGTCTCTCTCTCTCACTATCCACTCTGCCTGTAAAAAAAAAAAAAAAAAAAAAAAAAAAACCTCTCCCAAACAAAGACCAGGGTCTCACTCCTTCCTCCGCTGTGCCGGGTGGTTGGATGGGGTCCCTGTCGCGGCTTGTACTCCCGAATAAACCTTGCTCGTGCAGTTCGGTGTGATCGACTCTCCGGGGGTCTCTGTGGGGATCTAACAATCTGGGCACAACAGCGTCCCATGTGGCTGTGCGGGTTTGAGCCCCAGCTGCTCGGCTTCCACTCCTGCTTCTTGCTAATGTGCTGGGAAGGCAGTCGAAGATGGCCTAGATCCAGGGAGTCCGGATGGAGTCCCTGGCTCCAGCTTCAACTTCGCCTGGCTTTTTGTTGCGGCCGTCTGGGGAGTGAGCCAGCAGAAGGAAGATTTCTCTTCCTCTCTCTCTTTCTCCATTTCTGTCTCTCTCTGTCGCTCTGCCATTCAAATAAATAAATAACCTCCCTACCCTTGGCAGAGCCTGTGTCTTAGAGGCCCAAGAAATGGACGATGGAGGGAGCTCCTGGGAACAGAATAATAGACTTCAAGGTGGAAAACAAAGACGGTATAAGGGAATCAGCTGCATTTCCTGGGAAGTTCAGGAGAGGAGGAATTCATTTTGATGGGAAGGATCCAGAAAGCTCTGAGCAGGCTGGGGCCGCAGGTGCAGAAGCTGGGGCTTGCCCGAGACATGGCGCGAGTTCTGCCAAGGGTGGCGCGGCCAGGAGAGGGGCTGTATGTCCCAGACTCCCTTGCAGCTGGGCGTGGACGGGTGACTAGGTCCTGCCCCGGGATGGGATCAAGGGAATGAGGGCCTTCCTGGTCTGCCCTCCTCTCTATAACTCTCTTATTTTTCCCTTTCTTTCAAAGAGCCAGGTGGTAAATGTTCGGGGCTGTGTGGTGTGCTGGCGCCCGTCCCGTCCCAGTTTTAATGTGGAAGTCCTGTGTCCCACCATCGGCAGACCAAGGCATTTGGTTCACCCACTTGGCCACCATCTGGTCTCCACGTCAACTGCTACCTCAACCTTCCCTTTGCAGTGCTCTATGTCCAAGAGTAAGGGTGGCTGTGTGCCAATAAAGCTTTTCTTTTCTTTTTTTTTTTTTTTTTTGACAGGCAGAGTGGACAGTGAGAGAGACAGAGAGAAAGGTCTTCCTTTGCCGGTGGTTCACCCTCCAATGGCCGCCGCGGTGATCCGAAGCCAGGAGCCAGGTGCTTCTCCTGGTCTCCCATGGGGTGCAGGGCCCAAGGACCTGGGCCATCCTCCACTGCACTCCACAGCAGAGAGCTGGACTGGAAGAGGGGCAACTGGGACAGAATCCAGCACCCCGACTGGGACTAGAACCTCATGTGCTGGCGCCTGTGGCACCGGCTGCCAATAAAGCTTTATTTATAAAACTCAGTGGTCAGGCAGAGGCGGCCAAGGGCCAGAGTTTGCCGACCCTGCTTTAGGGGCCAAGCTCATCCCCTCCCCGGGGCCTTTGCTCTGCCCTCGGCCAGCCCTCCACCGTCTAAGGCTGCTCCACTCTCACCTCCTCCGGCCTCTGCTGAGCCCCGAGTGCCCGCACCTGCCGCTGGTGTCGGCTCCTGTGGATCCACGGGAACTTCCTGTCCAGACTTCTCTCACCCGGGGCAACACTCACCCTGGAGTCCCTGCTGCCCCCACCTCTACTGCCCCACCCCTGCCTGACGCTCACCCTTTTCTCCTGATTCTTCGCATGAGCTCGGCCCGGACCCCATCAAATCCCCTTCCCTCCCCTCACTTCTCACGGTCACGTGACTTGTTCTGTGGATCTCACAGCATCGAACTCCATCTGAAGTGCTCCAGAGGCCAGGGGCCTTGCCTGCCTTGTTCTGACTTCCCAGGCCAGGCACATGGGAGGCTCCGGACCCGAACGGGGCCGGGGCGGGGAGAGGGGGGATGTGCCTGGTCACCGTCATCATCCCACTTTACATAACAGGGCACCAGGCTCAGAAAGCTTGGCGTCCTGGCAGCCGGAGTCCTGGGCCCCGCCCTGCCCTCAGCGTTGCAACCTGGGGCAAATCAGCTATCCCTGACCGGCAGCCACACTTCCATCTGCCTGCAGCATGGGATGCATGGACAGCTTTCCCGGAGGCCTTATGCAAATGTGGGGCAGAAGCATTTTCCAAAAAAGTCTCCCCTGGTCCCCCATCTCCTGCAAGGCCACAGACAGAGCGAGCCTGGGTTACCTGCGGAGACTCAGTGCTATCGCAAGGGTCCTTGCAAAAGCGAGGGGACAAAAAGTGAGGCGGGGAGGCTGGGAGAGAGACAGAGATGTTGACTGTGGAAGATGCCACAGTGCACTGCTGGCTATAAAGGCAGAGGAAGAGCGCACAGGCAAGGAACAGGAAGCAGCCTCTGAGATCAGAAAAGTCGGGAAAAAGATTCTCCTTAGTGTGTCCCCAGGGTGTCCTGCTACACCTGGATTTTATTTCCGAGACCTACCCTGGACACACCCCTGTGGTTTCAAGCCTCCAGGTCTGTGGTGGCTGTCCCAGCAGCCACTGGAACCCGGCTCACTGGAGATGAGTCAGGGACACCACCAGCTCCAAGGAGCCATCAGTCCAGAGTGCAGCTCCACCTGTCTCCTGGTCCACACAGCACGCGGGACAAAAGCAAGCAGCATCGAAGCCCCCAAAGAGGTCCTCATGGTGTCCGCGTCTTTCCCACCACAGAGCTCGGATGATGGGAGCAGCGCACGCACAGTCTGGAGAGGCCAGGAGAGGCTGGAGAGGCGAGGGAGGTCTCCACGGCCACCTTCACCTTGAACTGCCTGTCCGAGCGCCGGGACGAGAAAAGGGCTTGGATTCACCATTGTGGAAATGGGGTCGGCCCAGTGACAGTCTTTGCCCGTGTCTGTCTTCCCCCTGATGAGAAATGGATACACACAGCAGAAGCTGTCCACAGAGTGCAAGGGCGAGAGGCCGTGGGGCATCTGCGGAGGGCCAGGTAGAACGTGGGGCAGCAAGCACGGGGTGAGCAGGGGCCGCGGCGTCCACACGCAGCCTGGCGCTGGCTCGCCTGCCCTGTCCCGGACAGCGGTGTGCTCGTCCACAAGGTTACTCGCGCTCTCAGCTCTCCGCATCATTTTGCCGACCCCTGAGGTGGAGCAAAGCTGTAAGTCTCTTCCCTCCTCTGTGTCAACCCCTGAGACAAGGCCTCGTGTGTTGTTCCAGAAGATTCTCGGCAGAGGGAAGCAGCGGCACCCCTCCCCCGCCCAGCTTCCATTTCTACACTGATGGAAGCAGACAGAACTCAGAATCTGCTCCTCCCCGATGAGGTTTCCACGCTTCCGCTTAGCCCAGTGGCGCCTTGGCATCGGGAGCCACTTACACGTACACAGCCTTGGGTCAAGGCACCCCCGCTCCGTACTGTGGCCACCACGCCTGGAGGGGCGGTGGGCAGGACAGAAGGTGCCGGAACCTGGTGTCGGTTCTGCTACGCAGCAGGTAGTGGTTCCGGGAGCTGACTCGGAGGCGGGGTCAGATAGGAGTCTGGGTTCTGCTCAGAGCAGTTCCGTGACGTCGCCTGGTCAAGGCAATGAAACGCAGCCTGGCTCAGCTTCTCACCTGCACCCTGGCAGCAAGGACACTCAGACTGGCTTTGCCGGGAGCTGTAGGTGCCTGGCAAACGCGTTCGGCACGTAGTAGGTGCGCAGTGATGTGGCTGGAAGTCCACCAAGGAGTGCTCCTGAGACCAGTCAGGGCGATGGACTAGACACGGCCTCAGCATGGCCGCTAACTTGCTGCGCAGCTTTGGGGAAGTAACTTAACTTCTCTGAGGCTGGTCAGCTGGACTTGAGATAATTACCGCCGTTGTTGTTGTCAGGGTTACTTGCAAAGTTACCAGATAAACTGCAGGACACCAGTCAAGTTTGAATTTGGGATGAACAATGAATTCTTCTTTTGTATTTGTGAGTCCCAAATATTGGATTTTTCACTTGCCAAACCTGGCAAGAAAATGTACACAGATCAAGTGCCTGGCCTAGCCCAAGTCTTTGAGGGCATTTGGGAGTGAACCCTTGGATGGGAGAGCTCTCTCTCCAGCTAGAGCGAGGATCTGGGAACTCAATCCACGAATCCCTGAGCCATTGCCTGCTACCTACCTCCCGAGGAACACATCAGTAGGAAGCTGGAACCAGGGCAGAAGCAGGACTGAGCCCAGGCGTCCAGTGGGGCACACGGGCATCCTAACACCCTGCTCCCTCTGCTCTACCCTTTATGATTCCTGTTCTCTGAATCCTACAGGTGCCAAACGGAATGGAGGCGACTTCCCGGGCTCAGCCCCGCCCTCCCTCTCAGTTGCCAGCTCCCACCTGCCTGAGGACCGGTGCTAGATCTCAGGCGAGGAGAAGGCCCAGTCCCTGTGCCTCAGACACCTGCAGATGGCACCAAGGTGGGGACAGTTTGCAAAGCTTGGGTCCCCCAGACTGTCTGCCTGACAAAACCCTCCCTCCGCCTCCTCCTCTCCGGGGGACCCTCCTCCCCCATCCACCTGCAGCCTGCCTACTGACCTGTGTGATTTTGCCTTCAATTTTTCCCCCTTACTTGTTCACTCTGCCTATCTTTTACACAAAATTATAGCAGACAACTGAGGAAACCAAAGGCACTTAGCATTTATAACCACAGCACAATGGACTCTCCTCGTTCCCACCTCTCCTAAGCCCAGTGGCCAACCCCCCATTCCCCCCGCCCCCCGTGACGCTAATGGGGACTTTGTAACCTGACACATGGCTACTGTCATTTCATGTCTTCTCAGCTGTTTCTTTCACGGAAGACCAGGATGCTGTCCCCTCTTGTCCCCAGCCCTTCCCCACACACCTTCTCTCGTCCATCCCAACAACCGTGTTACTCACTCCTGTGAGCTAAGTGTGTGTCCTGGCTGTCCGCTCCTTCGACTCCCTCCTCCCACTCACTCCCCTGTGCACAGCCGACTTCTGGAATCTTGGATGAGGGGGACTTTGGTGACCCCGTGTGAGCGTCAAGGGGCTGAGCCCCAGGCGCCCTCAGCACAGGTGCGGGCCTTCCTGGAGGGCACTGGACATCAACACTGGGCACTGCTTCTCCTGAGTCTGTCTGCCTCGCCGAGAACCCTGGCAGGCACGGCAAGGTGAACTTTCTTTTTTAAAGATTTATTCATTTATTTGAAAGTTGGAGTTACACAGAGAGAGAAGGAGAGGCGGGGGGTGGGGTGGGGTGGGGAAGCCTTTTAAGTCCATTCACTTGTTACACTAAGCCCCAGGCGAGTGGTTTCACGTGGTGACAAACTGAAGTGACAGGGATGGGGCCCCGGGTGGGTCACAGGCAGAAACCTTAGGAGACACAGGGAATGCTTTGAGAGGCCATGGGAGCCCCACGGAGGTGGCAGGAGTCAGGTAGGAAGCGTCCAGGACCAAAGCCAAATCGTGAACAGAAAGCCGAAGGCTGCCTTCGCCACCGAGACACAAGACTGCTCTGCACACTGGAACCTGCTTCCTGGAGACGCATCTGCGTTTTGTTGAAACTTTGTTTTTCTTGCCTTGAATGAAAACCTGCTACCCGACTTGGTGTGGGCTGCACTCGCTGGTGGCGAAGCCCAACCACGGAAAACAGCCATGGTTTTCCTGTCCAGGGGCACTTTACCCATTCTGAGCCGCATTTTGGAAAATAGATGCTTTTTTTTTTCGAAAATCATTTTTTTTTGAAAAGCAATTCATTTTTTTCCCTACTCATGTGAACATATGGGGAATAGTGGAGTCGCAGTATTATTTCACAAAATGGATAAGGGTTTCCAGTCGTGGGTAACCAGTAACCATTAACAAAAAAAAAAATCTCCTTTTTCTTCCAAGTCCTGGCGCCCTACGATGCCATTTTCTTTGAGCTCTGGCCGCCTGGCCAATGGCGAATTGAACTGACACTCTCATTCCAGTTGTGTGCAGATCAAGTTACGCTTGCGGTCACACAGAACGACACCAAACCCCGCGCGTGCAGAAAATGTGTCGCGAAGGGGGCGCGCGCAGCCTTCACCCAGCCGCCAGCGCTGCGCGCCAAGCGGATCTTTCTCGGGGCCGTGGCCGAGCCGCACGCGTCGGGCCGCGGCGCGCAGGGAGGAGAGACGCGCGGCCGACCACGCGCGGGGCGAAGGGATCCGGCGGCCCCCGCGTGCGAGCCGGGCCGCGCTCTCAACCTGGAGCCGAATGGATCCTGCTTGTTCTGGAGTTTTTCTGGATTCTTAAAGAAGTTCGCAGCGGCGCGCGGACGCGGAGCGCGGGGGCGGCCCCCGGGAGCTCCCCACGGGCGCCCCTCGCGGAGCACTCGGGAAGAAGTCACCTCCTTCTCACTGCGCGCGGGGCACACGGGGAGGACCCTTTCGTCACAGCGCGCGGCGCCGCCGACAGCTGCCGGGGCCGCGCGGGGACAAAGCGGCCGCGCCGGGCCGCACAATGGCGCGCGCGCCGCCCGCAGGCGTTCGCCGGGGCCGGCGCAGGAAGCCCGCGCCCCGTGCGTGCCAAGGAAAACGCCGGCGCTCGGGGCTGCTGCTGCCGGCGCCGGGGTCGGGGTCAGCGCGGCGAATGCGCCTGAAAGGGGCCGCGGCACAAAGCGCCCGCGGCGTCTCATTACGCGCGCGTTTGATGGGCTCCCGCGCCCCCCGGGGGCCCCGGGCGACGTCAATGGGATAATTACGATGATCTAATGGCCGGCTCTTTCGTATGCAGGCGCGGCTGAATGGGGCGCCCGGAGGCGGCGCGGAGGCCGGGCGCAGGGAGCCGTAGGGGGCCTCGCCGGCCCGGAGCCGCGCGGCCTGGCGGCCCGGCCGCTGCCGCCTCGCCGCTCTCGGCTCTGAATAGGTCGAGCGACAGATTGGGGGTCAGCGGCGGGGCTGGGCGCTGGGGCCGCCGCAGGCCTCCAGCGGGGGTGGCGACGGGACCGGGGGAGGCCCCTCCACCTCCCCGAAGCTGCTCTCTCTTCGGGGTCCGGACCGCCCAGCACTGGCTCCCGTGCCGGCACCTGCGCGCCTCCCCAGAAGCCAGCGTGGGGCCCCTGCCAGCGCGCAGCAAAACAGCCCCCGCCTCAGCGTTCTGGAGGAAGGGGACAGGGGCGCCTCCACCCCTCCCCCCATATAACCCGGTTATTTGGTTTCTCGGAGGCAACGTCGGGTGCGTGGAACAGCCGCCTCGGCCTGCCGCGGCCGACCCTCGCGGCTTGCGGCGCGGGGGTTTCACGCGGTCCGGGCTCGGAGGTGCGCGCGGTGCTTTCGGGTGCGGGCACCAGCGCTCTCAGCCCCTCAGCTCCGAGTGTGCGGGTCTGCCCCGCAGCACGGCAGGTGGGCGTCCGCTGGACCCGAGCTGAGCGCATTCCTAGGACATCAACGAATCCAGCCCCCGGCCGCCCTCGGCTCGCGGGCGGTCACCTGCGCTCCCCTTTGCCCTGGCGGTGGAAGCCACCGCTCCGTTTTAAAGCGAACCAGCTGCATTCCGGGACGCGGGGGCCCTCCCCGCAGAGTCCAGAGAAAGCCGTCACCCCCGCGTCACCGCCTGGCCCCGTGCGGTTACATAAGCTGCCGCACACGTGTGCCGCACGCGTGGCCCTGTTGGGATGTCAGGGGGAGCGGCGTGACAGCCTGCTTTCGCTGACATCTTGTGCCAGCAGACACGGAATGCGCACGGCTACTCTGCTCCAAATGGCTGTGACCTGCTTTGCGGTGGGAACGCGTCCTCCCTGATGTCAGCAGTCGCCCACCGATGGGCCCCTTTAACACAGCGTCGCTAGGAATACAAATGCACACACCGACTTTGGGTGCTGTTCCGGGCGCCCCATAGATGAATGGTTACTATCCAGCGGCAGAGAGAGACGTTTCTGGTGCACAGCCCGCACGTAGGGCTTGGAGTGCTCTGGCCTTGGTCGCGCCGGAGCCGGCATAAAATCGGCCCTTGGCGCTGCCGCCTTGATCCTGCGGCGAACGCTGAGACCCCAGCTTTCTTTCCTACTGGCAGAGGCCCGGGGGTTGGGGGCGCCCGGGAGAGGGGCCTCTGGTCTGATTGTGGCTGCTCCTCTCTCCGTTCGGCAAAGCCACCACAATCAGAAGTAATTTGGCGTCCGCTGGCTCCCCTACAGTCACACCCCCTCCACAGCTGACCGTGTACCGGACTGCCTGGAGGTGCCAAAGCCGCAGTCGGGAATGACACGGGGCACAGAAATGACAGCAAGTGGCATCGTGACAGAGTGCGGCCCCTGCTTGGGGCGGCACTACCCGGTGGCCCGGTGGCTTGCAGTGTAGGGGACAAATGTGTCCTCAGACACAAAACAGAAGTGGAATTCAGTGACATTAATGCAAAGCCAATAAAACACTGTGTACGTGGTACACATTTTCCACCCCCTAACGGAGAGAGTGGAAAGTACCCCCACCGCGGCCGCCTCCCGGCAGTGTGTCTCCCCCCGGGGCGACCACTGCCGCAGCCCCCTGCCTTCTCCTGCACGTGTCCACTGCACCCACCCTTCAAGGCCACACACTGTACAGATGGCTCTGCACTTTGTCCCAGTCACTCGCGCGTCCGCGGGCAGGAACGAGCCACCGTGCAGCCAACCCCGCACGGAGGGCCGCCTGGGCTCGCTCCGTGTTTGCCTGAGTGCATCTCTCCCCAGGTAAAGTGTGCCTGCTCCATTCCTGGCTGACACTGACCGATGCTCAAGCCCAGTGCCAGGCTGTGTCTCAAAGAAACCCGTTCAGCCTGGCTCCCCAAATCAGCTCGTTCGTTTCCCCTACGTCTTTGCCTCATTCGCGTTTTCTCATTGTTCTGGTCAACGGAACCTGTGAAGACGTTTGAGGGTTTGCATATGCTTGCTGGCAGCCTGGCTTGGATCTGAGTCCCCCCCTCCCGCCCAGGTTAGGAACGGAGGGCTTGGAGCTCCCACTGAGCCAGGACTCAGGAATTCCAGGAAGGTGGGCCCCAGGGTGTTTATCCCCATTAAGGGGAGGGGGCGCAGCCTGCAGCCTGCGGGGTGTGATTATCCTGTGTGAATAGGGGAGGGTCTGTGTCCTTATTTGGGGTGCCGCCCTCCCTCTGATTGGCGTCACCCTGCCGCCGCCATCAGTCACTTTGCCCCGCAGGCCGTGGGCTCCCTGCGCCCGGGCAGCAGTGTCCCTGCCTCGGCTGGTTTGAGAGGTCAGACCCAGGACAGGTGCTGCCACCAGGCACGGGGCGCTGCTCGGGCATATTTGCCGTATTCCCGGATATCACCCACGTAGCCTTCTCCATCTCAGCCCCGCCCACGCCCTGAACCAGGCAGATTGCAGAGAAGTGAACAAACCGTGTGTCCCCTCTGCCCACGCGAGGAGGTGTGGGCAGGACTCCCCCAGTTCCCACGCGAGCTCCCCCTCCAGAGGAGTTCCGGTGTACAAGAGCCTCTTACAACTGTGATTCCAGGCAGGATGGGAGGGGCCCTGGGCATTTCAGCTCACTGGACCCTTTGTCTCAGCGCCCCCTGGTCCCCCCCCCCCCCCCCCCCGCATTTGACTTCCTTTTATACGCACTCTGGAGGAGGGGTGGGGGATTCAGAGCACTTTGTTCAAGTCTCCAGCCTGCTGTCTGCAGTTTTGTGCACCTGGCCGGCGACTCCCTAGTTCCAAGATGCCCACCCCAGGGAAAATCACGCTCCGTCCTGGTTTTGGATACTGACGCAGATCTGGAACATTCTCGAGTGTTTGAAAATGTGCAGACTTGAGAGGGTGGGAAGATGCTTCGGAGTTGAGCTCCTGCTGTCTGATTTCTCTTTCTGTCGCTCAGAAAACCCGTTTGTGTTGGTCCACGAGCACCTTTAGCTAATCATTGTCATCTCCTCCTTCCTGTTGCCTCCAAATCTTTTCAGGAACTAGAAATAAACAATCTGCAAACAGCCTAAGGGGGCAGAGTTCTCTGTGTTCCGGGCTGGGAGAGTTTTTCTGGCTCTTGAAAGCAAGCTGTCTGCTCTGAAGCGGTTCCCAGCGGTTTGCGTCCTCAGCAGGCTCTGCTGGGTTTGGGGGGCTCAAAGCTGTCCTACATCAAAGAGGGGGACGCTGGCTCCTGCCTCAGTGGAGGTGGAGTCTGGAATCCGGGGTCCCACAGACCCCTTGCGTAGTGGGCTGATTGCCGTTAATTACTTTGGAGGGCCGAGCGAGGTTGCTGGTGCCTGGGGGCGCTGGTGACTGACAAGGAATGCTTTTTAATGCCATTTGCAAGGATCTCATCATTAAGCATCAAACAGAGAAAATGGCCAGGATAGCGAGTGGACGGCTACAGCCTGCCTCTGCGGAGCCGGTGCGGTAACGGAGAAGAAAACTGACTGCAGGGCCGGGGGCGGAGCTGAGGGTGGGGGCAGATTGATTTGTTTGGGTCCCTGCTTATTCAGAAAGGTATTTACACCCTGGTCCTTCGGGCCTTAGAAACTTGGAGCTCAGATTTCTCAGTTCCAAGCATGAAGGTGGGGGCCGGCAGGCGAGGTGCTGACCTACCCTGCAGAGGCCACTTCAGCAGCTCAAGAAAATAAAAAGTTGTTGCTATTTATTTATTTATTTTTAAGCAGAGCAAATACAGAGAACATGTTCCTGCGTTGCCAGGGCGAGATCCACCAATAAAATAACAGGACGCCCAGTTACAGATTTCAGATAAACAAGAATTTTTTTTTTTTTAGCGTGAGTGTCCCGTACAATATTCGGAACAGACTTATACTAAACAAAAGCGCACATTATCTGAAATTCAAACCTAACTGGGCATCCTAGGCAAAATCCGCCAACCAGCAGCCCTGACTCCGTGTGTGTTTGGGTCACAGGACAGAAGGAGAAGTTGGAAGGGAGGCGGGTGTGTTGGGCAGAAGGCTGACACTTTACTTTAGGAAGATGTGCTGTCCCAGAGCGTTTGTTTGTTTATATCACAGTGGCAGGTGCGGGGAGCAGGTGGGGGGAACCTGGGGCTGAGCGTTCTAACCCAGCGGGCTGGGGCCAGAGACTCCAGGTGTGGCCTCTGGGTGCTTCCCCTGACTGACCCTGAACTCTGACCACACCCCCTCCTGACCTCAGAGTGGGCTGGGCTAAGAGCCGTGGGAAGCCGTGGGGTGCTGGGGAGGCCGTGGGGGGCCCTGGGCCTGAGCAGCTGGGAGACCAGAAGTCCTCGCACCAGCGACTTGAGTGCCAGAGTAGAACACGAGTGTGCGTTCATGGAAGACGGGGTGAAAGGTAAGTTTATGGATTGGTACAGAAAAGTTCGAAAACCATGCAGTGGAGTCTTCAAAAAATTCATGGGGAATGTACAATCAGAAAAAAATGCATGGAACTAAAAAGTCCTTTGCACCAAAATAGACCTTTTAATTCCGCTTTCCATGAACTTTAAAGTGACTTCACACGGAGTCTTTCAACATTTAAGCCCAAATCGCTCTTTCACAGTAGAAATGGCATCTGTCCTTCCCCATTCTGATCTTTCCATTTTAAACAGCTCCTTATCACCTTGAAATCAAACTTAGGGGGCCAGGCGGGCCGGTGGCTACGCCGCCACATCCCATATGGGTGGCGGTTGCAGTCTCGGCTGCTCCGCTTCTGATCCAGCTCCCTGCTAACGCACCTGGGAAAGCAGTGGAAGACGGCCCGAGAGCTTGGGCCCCTGCATCCATATGGGAGACCCGGAAGAAGCTCCTGGCTCCTGGCCCAACCCTGGTCGTTGCAGCCATTTGGGGAGTGAACCAGCAAATGGAAGATCTCTCTCTCCTCTTTCTCCCTCTCTCATTGTAACTCTTTCAAATAAAGTAAATAAATCTTAAAAAAAAATAAATAAAACTCAGGCGTCTAACCCGACCCAGGAGACCCTTTGAGGGGTGTTCCTCTCCCCCTGCCCAGGGCTCCTGCCCTGCCCGCTGGCCACACTGGCGTCCTCTGGGCCTCTCCGGTCCCCCAGCAGGGTCAGGACTGGGGCCACAGGGAGATGGGACGAGGATGCAGGATCTCAGGAGGGCCTCCCTCTCAGGGCGGGGCCTACAGAGTGGGTCTCTCCTGGGCTAAGAACGTTCCCCCAAGCTCCCTGAGGTCCTGGCCTGGGCTTTGGGGGCAGTGCTGGCCTGGACAAGCCTTCCTGCAGTCGGGGTGCAGTGAGCTGCAGTCAGGGGGAGTGAGCATCCTCCCCCAACAGCGCTCCGCCCCCCTCCCTCTGCGCCAGCCGCTGTTCCAACTGCTGACAGCCACCTCTGAGGTTCTGTTTTCAGAATTTTTATGTATTCATTTTCAACTATTTGGAAGGTAGATACACACACACACAGGGGGAGAGAGAGAGAGAGAGAGAGAGAGAGAGAGAGAGAGAGAGAGAATCGAGAGAGAGAGATCTTCCCTCTGCTGCTTCAATCCCCAAATGCCCTGGACCACCAGGGCGGGTCAGGCCCTAGCTAGGGGGCAGGAACTTGGCCTGAGCCTCTCACTTGCTTGGACCGTCACCCCCGGGGTGTGGGTCAGCAGGAAGCTGGAGCAGGAGCAGGAGGGGAGCCAGCAACCCAGGCAGCATCCTTCTTTTTTTTTTTTTTTCAGATTTTTTTTTTTTATTTGAAAGGCAGAATTACAGGGGAGGGAGGGACAGAGAGTGAGCAAGAGAGAGGGAGAGGGAGAGAGAGAAAGAGCTTTCATCCACAGATTCACTCCTTCACTCCCCAAATGGCAGAAGTGGCCAGGGCTGGGCCAGGCCCACATCAGGATCCTAGATTTCCATCCGGGTCTCCCACATGGGTGCAGGGGCCCAAGTGCTTGGCCACCATCTGCTGCTCTCCCTGGCACATCAGCGGGGAGCTGGATTTCAAGTGGAGCAGCCAGGACTCGAACCCACTTTTAGGATGCGGGCACTGGGTGCTGGTGTTGGAGGTGATGCTGCCCCTGCTGCACCACCACACTGAGCAGCACCTTAGCCACTGCGCCAAGCACCCTCCCTCCCAGGTTCTAGTTTTATAACACAAGCACTTTGTACAGGCCACACGCTAGAACAGGGGCTTCCTAACCACTGTCCTGATAAACAACGCCCTGCCTTTAATTCCTCATCAAACAGGCCCACCTAGTGATTAGAGAATAGTAAAAGTACGGTTAATATGCCCATTGCACAGGTGAGGAGACTGAGGCGTAGAGAGCAGAAGTAGCTTTCTCCGAGCTGTGAGCCCCCCGCCAGCTGCCCTCAGAGGGCCACTGCGCTATCTCCACCCTTCCCTCGCAGACAGGAGAGCAGTCTTTGGTATGGGGGGGGCACGTGTGACCCCCAGTGGAAAGCAGGGATGTCTGGAAACGCTGGGGTGAGCCGACGGCGGGAGCGCTCCAGGTCACCTCGAAGGCGAGAGAGCGAGTGAGGAAGGGGCTACGCCCAAGCCACGCGGGCCTGGGGCTGCTTTCCTTCCGGCTCATCTGGAAATCAGGGGACCTGCCTCTGGCGAGGTAAAGCCGGGGCTGAGGGCAGCCTGCGGTTCCTGGGGCACAGGCCTCGTGAAAGGGGCCCGCGAGGGCATGTGTCTGGCCTGCCGCGATCCTTCCTCTGCCACGCAGCTCGGAGACAGCCGGACAGCGCGGGAGCCAGCAGGTGCAGCTGTGTGCCCGGGCCACGTTGTGGCCGCTGCTTTGTGTTTGGAGAAGTTGCCCCCAGCCTGCCCGGGCACATTCAGTCCGGAGCGCCTGGGGGACGCACAGGCTCGGGTTCCTGTGAGCCTCAGGTCACGGTGTTTTGTCGGCTGATGGATCCATAACTGCGTCTCGGGTGTTTGTGTTTAAAGCCACCTTACTTCATATGCGCTGTGATTCATCAACAGTGACCACACGGCCACTCGTGCCTGGACAAAGCTCATCGTGCCGGAGGAGCCAGCGTGAGAGGCAGACATTCTCCATCATAGCCTCCTGCCCGTAGGAACGCCAGCCGGCACGCTAGGCGCTGCACCCAGGGGTCGCGTGAACAGCGCAGTCACCGACAGAGAGCACGCCCTTCTGCACAGCAGGGAACGAGAGGCGGAGCGGCGCCCTGCTTGTCCCCGTTAGGAACATGCGTATTTGGGACGTCAAGGTTTCCTGGCTGTGCCCATGCCTGAGACCCATCACAAACTCTCCCGCAGTACTGCTTGGAGATTCCAAGTCAATTTTAGCCAGAAGGCAGGTTTGCAAGGGCGGGAGCTGCCGACGGGGAGGACCGATTATTCATGATCGCTGAAACCTTAGTTATGTGACACTTAAGTCTCAGCTGGCGCAAAATAGTACAAAAATAGTACAGTTCTTTTGATTTTTTAAAAAGATTTATGTATTTATTTGAAAGGCAGAGTTACAGAGAGATAGAGAGAGAGAGAGAGAGAGAGAAGTCTTCCATCCCCTGGTTCACACCTAGGTGGCCGCAACAGTCAGAGCTGGGCCAATCCCAGGCCAGGAGCCAGGAGCTTCTTCCGGGTCTCCCACATGGGTGCAGGGGCCCAAGGACTTGGGCCATCCTCTACTGCTTTCCCAGGCCACAGCAGAGAGCTGAATTGGAAGTGGAGCAGCCGGGACTTGAACCAGTGCCCATAAGGGATGCTGGCGCCACAGGCTATGACTTCACCAACTACGCCCCCGTGCTGGCCCCGAGAATCATTCTCCACGCTGCTGAGATTTCTCGTGGGAAAGGGAGCTGTGGTGCCTTTGGGACAGGTGTGCCTCCCATCCTGGCTCTGTGGTGGGTGATGGTCTGCCTGCCCTCACCTGGGTAGGACAGTGGGTCCATCCCACACCCATCGCCTGAGGCTAAGGTGATGCAGCCGGGATGCTCCCACCTGCCATGGGTACTTGGTCTCCTTTCCCAACACAAACGAGTCAGGGATGGACGCCCAACAACCGGGTCACCCCGGAAACAGCCGCCTGACGCCGGCAAGACCTCGCTTGAAGCCTAGCGTTCCCCCCCCCAAAGTCCCCTCCATCCTGGAGCATCTATTAATAGACGTCAGAAATAGAAAAGGAGAGAGAAAGAGACGCCTCCTCGTCCCTGCCGGGGACACGTCCCTTTCGCGGCCGGGACAATGAGCCCATTTACTGCAGTGACGCAACAGCCCGGAGCGCCCCGGCTGCTAACTCAAACCAGGACAGGAAGGAGGGAGTTTGCCCGCCGGTGCTCGGCTCGCCCACTGGCCCTTTGCTAAGAATTCCCAAGAAAGGCCCAAACATGTTGGAGGAGACCGCTCCCCGCGACTCTTCCCAAAATAGAGGATCAAAGTGGAAAACAAGACTGGCATTTTCCAAGAATCTGAGTCACTTTGCCAATTCGAGGCTCATTCAGACCTTTGTCTTCCCTCCCGGGGGCCGACAGCCGACCAGTGCCCCTGAAAGGGGACTTCAGCTGGAGGAGGGGAGCATTCATTCATTCATTCAACAAACCTTCCTCCCAGCTGCCAGGGGCCCTACCTGACGCTGAGGCTCGGAGGACAGACGGATGCCCTGTGGGTTTGCTGCGTTCAGAGCGTCTGTGCAAGGGCCCTGTGCGGTTGAGCAGTCTAGAACTCTTCCAGGAGCGTTCTCTGGAAATTCCATCTTGTTTTCTCTCAAAGGAGTTCGGAGGTCGTCGGGTGACAGGTGCCCTGATGCACAGATGACAGGAGACGTCAGGGCTCGCTCCCTGGCTTTGCACCCGACCTTTCAAAAATAAAAACGTACACTTATTTTGATCAGTCGAATCAACACGAGATTACAATCGTCTGGCGAGTTTTCTCGTTATAAAACAAAAATGCCTGCCGAGTCCCGGTCTGTGAACCTGGGGATTCGCGCTCTGCTCTCCCGAGAGCCTCGATGCTTTCTCTGAAGACGGGTTGGTTTATGCTTCCTACTCTGCAAGATTTGCCTTTGGCCCAAAGCAAGAACAAGTTAACCTTGTCCGATCTAACACCAGCCGGGTTTAACGGCTTCTTGTACGTCTTTGGAGGGCACGAGAGGTCCCTGCAGGCATAGTAGGGTCCACAGCTGTCAAGGAGGCCGCTAACTAGCTGGCGAGTCTGCCTGGCAGGCCACGGCAGCTCATGGAGGAGAGGCTCACGGACACGAGTCGCTGGCGCAGGTCCCCCGCACCCCTTAAATTGCCAAATTCCTTCTTCCAGAAACGGAACTGTCTGCCCGAGCACATGGACAGCCCCAGGTCATGGTTCAAGGCCCACGGCAATCAGAACTCCCCTAGGACGGCATCTCCAGCCCCACCCACCTCCACCCAACTTGGGAAGAGAAAGTTCGCGGGTGACACTCTGTAGGAAAGGGGTGTCTTCACACCTGCGGGTGGCTCAGGTTTGGGGGCTCCCCGCCCAGGGCCTGTTAGCAGATCCTAAATATTTCTTAAGCCATCACCCCTTTTAAATACGGTGGGACCCATGTAGAACCAGCATTCCGGGCTTCCCAGTCCCGAGTGTCTCCCACAAACAGACGAGAATACAAGTTAGAGAAACTTGGCGCGTTGGAGGGTTGCTAGTTTCCCCCGCCGCAGGGTGGGAGCCTCTTTCCTGCTGTCTCAGTGTCACCTGGGTGTTTATAAAATCGCTCACGGCCATAAGCTGGTCAGCTTAAAAATGAGCCTGTGGCCAGCTCTCTGCTGTGGCCCGGGAGTGCAGCGGAGGATGGCCCAAGTACTTGGGCCCTGCACCCCATGGGAGACCAGGATAAGTACCTGGCTCCTGCCATCGGATCAGCGCTGTGCACCGGCCATAGTGCGCCAGCTGCGGCGGCCATTGGAGGTTGAACCAACGGCAAAGGAAGACCTTTCTGTTTCTCTCTCTCACTGTCCACTCTGCCTGTCAAAAAAAAAAAAAAATTGAGCCTGTGGGTGACTTTGAGTGCCACCTGCAGTCACCTCGGCGGAGCTGAGCCAAGCAATTCCACCGGCCTTGTAAGGCTCGCGTGCCGGGTGGTCCTCGCCCACGAGCCAGGGTGAGGGTCTGAACTTACATCCCACAGCCTGGTTTCATAGAGTCCACGAGCCGTGAGTGGTCTTTATGATTTTACATGGTTGGGAAAAAATAAAAAAAGAGTAAGACTTTTTAAAAAGATTTATTTTATTAATATGAAAGGCAGAGTGACAGAGAGAGTGACAGAGAGTGACAGAGAGAGAGAGAGAGAGAGAGAGAGAGAGAGAGAATCTCGCATCTGCTGGTTTACTCCTCTGAAGCCAGGAGCCTGGAACTCCATCCAGGTCTCCCGCGTGGGTGGCAGGTGCCTGAGTGCTTGGACCATCTTCTGCTGCTTTCCCAAGTGCATTAGCAGGGAGCTGGACCAGAAGCTGGGTAGCTGGGACTCGAACCGGCGCTGTGATATGGGAGACCAGCATGGGAAGCTGTGGCTTTACCTGCTACGCCACAGCATGGGCCCCAGGAGAGTAATGCACAGTACCACGCGCACGGCTGATGAAATTCACACGAAGCGTCAGGTTTTTCCCGGCCCGTTTGTGTCTCGTCTGCCAGGCTGAGGATTCGCGGCAGAGACTGCGACCCACACAGCCTGGAGCGTTTACTCCCTGGCCCTTTACGGGGAAACTTTGGTGACTTGTGTTCTCAAGCAGCGCGTTCTGCGGGAACCATGGGCAGGCCACGCCCATCACGGGCGACCAGCTCTGTCACTTGCGAGACACCCCCGAGTGGCGTCTGCAGAGCCACGCAGGAGGTGTCTCCGTGGCTTGCCAGTGCCGGCCACCAGTCACTTTTCCTTCTTTGCTCCTTTTGCTAAAAAGCCAGCAGTCACCAGCACTGCGCGGTGTGGTTGATTGTGGCAATAGGTGTTGGCTACAGACAGTGGGAGTACCCTGTGCCGACACTGAGCGCAACAGTAGCAAAGTGGGTGGGAGGAACTCGCAGGAGTCGGTGTGGACAGCCAGCAGTTCCCCAGCTTTGAGGGCCACTGGACGCAGGGACCGACGTGAGCAAGCGTGCTTGCGGGGTAGGGGGTGGGTGCTGTTTGCTGTTAGGAACCGACAGAAGATGCACGCTGAGCTTAAAGATTCAGAAGGCAGGGAGGTGTGGCCTTGACACTGACAGATGTGTCCGGGCTCCAGGCTGGGCGCGTGCAGGTGCCGGGTTCTCCAGACCACACCTCCAGCAGGAAGGGTGCTGATGCAGGGGAGGGAGAGGGAGGAGTGGGGCGCGCCCTTCCCCGGGAGAGAAAGGAGTGGGTGCTCCCTTCCCCGGGAGAGGGAGGAGTGGGTGCTCCCTTCCCCGGGAGAGGGAGGAGTGGGGCGCTCCCTTCCCCTGGAGAGGGAGGAGTGGGTGCTCCCTTCCCGGGAGAGGGAGGAGTGGGTGCTCCCTTCCCCGGGAGAGGGAGGAGTGGGTGCTCCCTTCCCTGGGAGAGGGAGGAGTAGGTGCGCGCCCTTCCCCGGGAGAGGGAGGAGTGGGGTGCTCCCTTCCCCGGGAGAGGGAGGAGTGGGTGCTCCCTTCCCGGGAGAGGGAGGAGTGGGTGCTCCCTTCCCCGGGAGAGGGAGGAGTGGGGTGCTCCCTTCCCCGGGAGAGGGAGGAGTGGGTGCTCCCTTCCCCGGGAGAGGGAGGAGTGGGTGCTCCCTTCCCGGGAGAGGGAGGAGTGGGTGCTCCCTTCCCCGGGAGAGGGAGGAGTGGGGTGCTCCCTTCCCCGGGAGAGGGAGGAGTGGGGCGCTCCCTTCCCCGGGAGAGGGAGGAGTGGGTGCTCCCTTCCCGGGAGAGGGAGGAGTGGGTGCTCCCTTCCCCGGGAGAGGGAGGAGTGGGGTGCTCCCTTCCCCGGGAGAGGGAGGAGTGGGTGCTCCCTTCCCGGGAGAGGGAGGAGTGGGTGCTCCCTTCCCCGGGAGAGGGAGGAGTGGGGTGCTCCCTTCCCCGGGAGAGGGAGGAGTGGGCGCGCCCTTCCCTGGGAGAGGGAGGAGTGGGGTGCTCCCTTCCCTGGGAGAGGGAGGAGTGGGTGCTCCCTTCCCGGGAGAGGGAGGAGTGGGTGCTCCCTTCCCTGGGAGAGGGAGGAGTGGGCGCTCCCTTCCCTGGGAGAGGGAGGAGTGGGCGCTCCCTTCCCTGGGAGAGGGAGGAGTGGGCGCGCCCTTCCCTGGGAGAGGGAGGAGTGGGTGCTCCCTTCCCCGGGAGAGGGAGGAGTGGGCGCGCCCTTCCCCAGTGTGTCCCCCTCTCCCGGGTGTTGATTCACCAGCTCTGCCCCTTGTGGTGTGAATCAGCTTAATTCAGTGAGTGTGATGAGAATTGAAACGCGCTCCGGGAATCTTCGTCCCGTGGCCCCTGAGGCAGTGTGCCAGTCGCGTTCTTGGAAGACCCGGTGCTGCCAGGGTGTCTGCTCAGTGCTCGGGAGGCTGCTGGAGACCCATGGGGACTGCTCGTCACCCACACCCCCCCTGCGGAACGATCTGGGCGGAATCTTTGACTTGTGCCTTGAGCGAGGCCCTGCTCACCCCCAGGGCCACAGCAGTGGGGTGGATTCACGTCCCTGAACCCTGCCCGGGCTCCTGGGACAAGCCTTGACAGCTGTGGCATAACCGCCATGGGGGACCGGAAACTTGTCTGCGGCTCTTGTGAGACATTTGGCACCATCCCGGCCTTTACCCACCGGAAGCCAGAGGCACCCCACCCTTCCCACCCCACGTGACAACCCAGAATAGCAGCAGACACTTCCACATGTCTCCTGGCAGGCAGAAGGCCTCCACTTGGGAGCCACGCATCTAGACCTGAGAGCTGAGCGTCCAGACTAGACTCGGGGCCAGGCGCTCCGCGACCCTGCTCTGCTGTGTGCACCTGCTGTCTCCAGGTGCGAGTCCAGTGGGGCAGCAGCCTCAGTTGGCCTCATCTGTGAAATGGAGCTTCCTTCATCTCATTGTCCACTCTGGGATCACCCCCGCCGGGTGTCGGTCCGGAGAAGCGTTTGGAGTCTGCTCTCGATAGACCCCTGAGGTTGGAGAGGCAGGGCCAGGCCACTGCTTCACCCAGCAGGGTTTGTAGAGTGGCTTCATCCTCCTGTCCAGTTGAACTGGACTGCTGTGGTTTGATTTTGTTTCAGATTTTTGTAGCTTTTTTTTTTTTTTGGTAAAGCCCCATTCACGTGGGGGACACAGTCACTGCAATGGAGATTCTGAGCTGTTCTGCTAAGGCAGAGGCCGGTGCTGGCCGTTGGCTTGGAAACCCAGAGGCCTGACCTAGCTGCCCCCTCCCTGGTCAGGCGAACCTGAGCTGGTTGCTGGACCTCTCGGGCCCCCGTGGCCTGCTCCGCATAGGGAGCAGTCACGGCCACCCCTCTCCCAAGGGGTTTTGCAGAGGCTATGTAAGATATGCAGTCAGAGCTCCCGGTGGGACTGGCGCTGTGGCGTAGGGGGCAGAGCCGCCCCTGCAGTGCCGGCATCCACGTGTGTGCCTGTTCATATCCGGGCTGTTCCACTTCCAATCCAGCTCCCTGTTAATGCACCCGGGAAAGCGGTGGAGCACGGCACAAGTCCTTAGGCCCCTGCACCCACGTGGGAGACCTGGAAGAGGCTTCGGGCTCCTGGCTTCAGCCTGGCCCAGCCCTGGCCATTGGAGCCATTTGGGGAGTGAACCAGCAAATGGAAAGTCTCTCTGTCTCTCCTTTTCTCTCTGTAACTCTGCCTTTCAAATAAACAAATAAGTCTTAAAAAAAGAAAAAAGGCTCCTGGCGCAGCGCGTGGGGAATGGTGAGCGCTCCTCGGCCCCCGAATACCCTGGAATGTTCTGGAATGCGTGTTCACTGTGCACGTACTTTTTTTCTGAATAAAATGCCTGCTTTTCAACGTTAACAGTCACAACCGATAAACCAATATTTGCCTTAAACTTCTAACGTCCCCTTTCCTGCAAGGAAACATCAGAGCTTCTCGAATGGGCAAACACGCTCAGAGCTGTCGCTGAAAAATAAGACGCAACGAAGCGGGATCTCCAAGGGGAATGATCTGGGAGACGCGGCTTCTCCCCGGGAGGGCGTGGTGCTGCTGTGTGCCTGAGCGGCCGAGGAAGCGCACCGGTGGGGGAAGCACTGGTCCTCTCTCTTCTCCGGTATTGCGGGTCCAGCTCATGGAGGGGGGGCCTCAGCCAAAGGTACCCGGCTGCTGGGATGGCTTTGCAAGCGCGGTTTCGGGAGCGCTTGAGAGGGCGCTGGGCCCACCTGCACCGGAGCCCCAGGTCTGCAGCTTCCTGGCTGTGGGGCCTCGGGCAGGTGGCCACGCTGCTCTGTGCTCCGTCTCTTGCCCTGGGGTGGGTGATGATGTCTGCCCTGTAACAGGAACACTGTCAGGAGGAGGTGAGGGAGTTCGCCAGGCCTGACCCAGCCCTGGCTGTCACGGCCATGTGGGAAGTGAAGCAGCGGATGGAAGCTCTCGCTCTCTGTCTCTCCCGCTCTCTCTCTCTCTCTCGGCCTTTCAAATAAATACACCTTTTTTTTTAAATGAACATCACTGCCTCGTCCCACTGTCTAAACTCTGTACTCCTGTAGCTTTCTGCAGAGCCCTCACCACACACACACACACACACACGTGCACACACATGTACACACGCACACACACACGCACACACTCACAGAGGATTTGCACACTCTCTGCCCTCACTAGGGCGCAGCCTCCGCAGAGCAGCTGGGGGTGTGTCAGGCCCACCGGAGACGCTCAGAGGCCTGGCGGCTGTCCAGTGTCGTCGTCCGCGGTCTGGGGCACCACGCTCTGCAGACAGCGAGAAATGCTCATTGAATGGATGCGCACCGCCTGGATTTAGCTCTTCCCTGGAAGCGTCCAGCCACCAACTGGCCCCCAGGAAGGGCCCGGGGCTGGGCAACTGCCTCCCTCCGGCGAGGGTCTGAGAACCGAGCCCCCTGCTGCTCCTGCGGCAGCGACCCAGCGCCGGCCATGATCCAGGGCTCAGCCTCGGACACCTGCGAGCTATGTGTGTTTTGGCAGCAAAGCAAAAAGTATGGCAGCTTCATAGTTGCATAAATTAGAACAATGAGTTGTTTTTAAAAACCACGGTTCTCGGGGCTGGCACTGTGGTGTAGTGGCGTAAGACCACCGCCTGCAATGTTAGCGTCCCATGTGGGCGCTGGTTCAAGTCCTGGCTGTCCCACTTCTGACCCAGCTCTCTGCTGTGGCCTGGGAAAGCAGTAGAAGATGGCCCAAGACCTTGGGGCCCTACTCCTGCATGGGAGACCTGGCAGAAGCTCCTGGCTTCGGATTGCATAGTTCCGGCTGTTGCAGCCACCTGCAGAGTAAACCAGTGGATGGAAGATCTCTCTCTCTCTCCTCTCTTTCTGCCTCTGTAACTCTGCCTTTCAAATAAATAAATAAATCTGTAAAAAAAAAAAAAACCCATGGATCCTTTTTTCTTTTTAAGATTTATTTAGTTATTTTGAAAAAGTTACAGAGAGAGAGGAAGAGACAGAGACACAGAGAGAGATCAAGAGATTTTCCATCCTCTGGTTCACTTCCCAGATGGCTGCCACAGCCACCACTGGGCCAGGAGCTTCTTCTGGGTCTCTCACATGGGTGGCAGTGGCCCATGCACCTGGGCCATCTTCTGCTGTTTTTCCCAGGCCATTAGCAGGGAGCTGGGTTGGAAGTAGAGCAGTCAGGACTCAAATTGGCTCCCAGATGGGAGGCCGCCCTCACAGGTGGCGGCTTTACTCCCTGTGCCACAGCGCCGGCCCCTAAGAATCAGAGTTCTAAACACACAGCCATGCACCAACATGCGGCTCAGAGCGCATCCAGGACGGGCACCAGAGAGGCTGGTGCCTGGCACGCGCTTCCCTTGCCTGGGCGTTCCAGAAAGAACAGTGTCGCCCAGCGCCCCGTCCTAGTGCGGCTGCACACCGCAAGTCTCCCACAGCCGGCAGCGGAGGCTGCTCCCTCTCTCTCTCTCCCTCTCTCTCCCTCTCTCCCTCTCTCTCCCTCTCTCAGCAGGGAGGGGGCCGTCGGCTGCAGCTGCAGTTAATTTGCTTCTGATTAGTGTAACCTTTCCCCTCCCAGGAAGCTGTTTAGCGTGAGGGGAGAATGCGGTCACAGTATTGTTTTATGACTGTTTATCTTCAGAGCCTGAGCGATGCTGATTGCAAATATTTATGCGCATTTTTAAAAGTCTCAGCTAATGTTCGGAATGCGTTTCTTTAAGAAAGAGTCAAATCAGATTTCCAAGGGATCCAGCAATTTTGGAGGGGCTCAGAGTCAAAACCAAGTTTCCCCTCCTGGCCCTCGGGGACTAATTGCATCAACACAGCAATTAAGTGTGTGCGATCAAAATACCGGCTGTTGGGGCTCCCTGGCTCCGAGACGCTTGTCTCGGGTTTAGACGAATATTCCCAGGGACTGGTGCGGGAGTCTAAGTCTCTGAGTGCCAGGGGCGGGACGAGCCAGCAACAGGGAGGAAGTTCTAGATGCAGCCTGTCCACCTCCCAAGCAGCCGCCGTGCTGGGGTCCCTGCTACCTGGAGCTGAGACAGCCACATGGGCTCTCACTCCCTACGTCTCGTCGAAGGCAGCTGCTTGCAGGCCTGCTGTGCGGTCCAGTTCTTTGGTCTCTTAGGATAATGCCGGGGGAGGGGAGGGGGGCTCTGTGACGTGGTAGGCTAAG
The DNA here is from genome assembly GCF_964237555.1 of Oryctolagus cuniculus. Classification (NCBI taxonomy): domain Eukaryota; kingdom Metazoa; phylum Chordata; class Mammalia; order Lagomorpha; family Leporidae; genus Oryctolagus; species Oryctolagus cuniculus. The sequence goes on along the minus strand of NC_091442.1, from coordinate 4,825,123 downwards.
CTCCGCCTTCAGCACGGGCACCCCATGTGGGTGTCCGTGCGTGTCCTGCTGCTTTGCTTCTGATCCAGCTCCTTCCTAATGTGCCTGGGGAATCAGCAGAGGGTGGCCCTGCACCCATGTCAGGGACTTGGATGAAGCTCCACATGGGTGCAGGGGCCCAAGCACTTGGGCATCTTCTACTGTTTTCCCAGGCCATAGCAGAGAGCTGGATTGGAAGCAGAGCAGCCGGGTCTCAAACCTGTGCCCATATGGGATGCTGGCAGTGCAGGCTGGGGCTTTAACCCAATACGCCTCAACGCCGGCCCCTCTTTCTTCCTTTTTAAAGATTTATTTGTTTCTTTGAAAGGCAGAGTTACAGAGAAAGAAGGAGAAACACACAGAGAGAGAGAGAGAGATCTTCCATCCACTAGTTCATTCCTCAGATGGTCACAACGGCCAGGGCTGGGCCGGGCTGAAGCCAGGATTTTTATCCAGGTCTCCCACGTGGGTGGCAGGGGCCATTTTCCGATGCTTTCCCAGGCACATTAGCAGGGAGGTGGGTTGGAAGTGGAGTAGCCGGGACTCGAACAGTGCTCACATGGGATGCTGGCATTGCAGACGGCGGCCTCACCCACTACGCAACACCAGCTCTGCAAGGGTCTTTCAAAGGGGGGAGGCAGAGGCGGGGGGTCCCGGGGAGCTCTGGTTATAGAAGATGCAACGTTGTAGGCTTTGAAGATGGAGGAAGAGGCCCTGGGCCCCCCCTTCCTGTGTAAACGCGGGGTACCTTCTAGGGGAGCGGGTGAACCCCCCGACGTGCTGACGGCCCGGGTCGCCACGTGACAGCTCGCGGGGGCGGAGGTTGTCCTTTAGCATTGAACAGAACAAAAGCCACCCTTCCATGAAACAGGAGAGGGGGTCTTGCAAACAGAAAGGGAACGTGAGCGGAGAGCCTCTGGGCTTCCCTCGGGATTGGAACGCCGTGGGCGGCAGCCCCCTCCTCCGATGACACCTGCCTCGGAGCGGCCCACAGAGCGAGGGACCTGGACACGCCTGTGTCACGTGGCCCTGGGGGCAGGCCACGCCAGACCGATGCGCGTGCCTGAGAGCCTCCATGCCAGACGGGGATGCAGGGAGACAGCCGCCCCGAGGCCGGTGCCGAGACTCAGCTGCCGACGGCGAGGAGGCCGGGCAGTCCTGGAAGCTCCGTGGACGCCAGCACAGTCCCTGGCTTCCCGGGTCTCACAGCGCCTAGCGCTCGGCGCTGCTCGCCCTCCTCCCTCCGCCCCTACAGCTCCACGGTTGGTTTCCCTGCGTGGGATTGCCCGGAAGCCCGGTGCTCCTGCTGGGGACTCGGCGGCTCTCAGGTGGCCGCCCCACACCGCCCACCCACACACCTGTCAAGCGGAACGCGGCTCGTCAACAGGAGCCCGCGTGATGGCTCAGAAGGTGCGTGCGCTGGCTTCTGACACGTGCGGCATAAATTAAATCATATGACACTGCTGACAGCATGTGATGACAGGTGTTGTGAATGAGCTGGCACAGGGGCCACTGCCCTACATCACAATTGTCAGTCACGGCCACTCCTCACTCTTGTCCCGCTAATGGGGACGGCGCCCACAGCGCCGAGGACGGGAGGGGATCCGCTCCCACGTCTCCTGTTCCACCGATGACGTCCCCGCCCCACAGGTGCCTCACGTCTCCCACCTGCGACCCCTCTCAGGTGTGCAGCCCAGGTGGTGGAGCCCTTGTCTCAGACCCTGGCATCAAGGTGTGACCCATGGGCCCCTGTGACAGAGCGGCCAGGCAGGGCTGTCCTGAGAGTAACCTGCAGAGCGGGGAGGCATGGCCGTCCAGGGGCTTGGCTCGCGCTCTGCTGGGCTCCGTCTCGTTTCCGGGCAGGGCTCGGTGCAGCGTTCGGAAGCTGCACAGAGCACAGTGGCCTCGGATCATCCTCTGGGGCCGAGAGCCCTGTCTCGCCCACCCTTGTCGTCAGGTGAGCACCCCTGTTCTCTCTCTGGCTGTCTTCCGACCTCAGCCCTCAGGTCCAATTCCAAAGACCCCTCACCCCCCGCAGCACGGCCGCCGTGGGATCCCACCGCTTGCCCAGCATCCGGGGCTCACCGTAAGCTCCACAGATCTCCGAGGGAAGCCACGGGAGCTGGGCCTCGCGCACGCCCCTGCGTCCTTGGCATCCGTCCTGCCTCGAGCCTTCACGCTGTGATGTCCCATGACGGGTTGTGACAGCTGTCACCGCGCGTTACTGTCATGTGGGCCAGGCTTCACCTTGGGCCACACAGAGCCCCAGCAGTGCCCGTGCTCAGCCCCAGGCCCGCCTCCACACTGTGGGGTGCTCACGGGGGCAGGTCCGGGAGACGACCTGTGTCCCCCGACTGGAGCCGGCTGGAAGGAGTGCTGAGGGGGACCGAGTGGCACGTGGTTCCAGGGGCCATCGAGGAGACAGGTGCCAAGCACCCTGCACGGGGATCACGGGTGCCACCACACCCCTGCACAGGCACATCTTGGGGCTGGGATGCCAGACACAAGCTCTTCTGCACACCCCACTGGAGTGGCTGTTTCTTCTGTACCCATTTTACAGGTTAAGGAGTTGAGCTGTGGCGGTCAAGAGGCCGGACCAAGGTCACACGGGTGGAAGGGGCGGGGGTGCGGGGCGAAGGCCTCAGTGCAGCTCTCTCAGCCTGGAGAGCCCCGGACCTGAACGCCTCTCTCAGGTCGCACGGCTCCGCGGCCACCCAGCCCCGGAAGGCGCCGAGGGAAGTGGCAGTGATTCCCAGTCTCTGTGCGGCTTTGCACGATTCCGGGGAGAAAGCGAGGTCCCGTCTGGAGCAGTAGACTTCAGCGCAGACGAGGCTGGGGAGTGCAGGGAGGTGGGAGGAGCCTCAGGACCACAGCGTCTAAGGCAGCCTCGGTTAGAGCAGTAGGGCATGTTTATCGTTGGATGTCATTTATTTGAGAAGCAGACACACCGAGCTCCTACCCAGAAACACACAGGGGCCGGGGCTGGGCTGGGCCAGGGCAGGAGCTGGGAACGCAGTCCCGCCCTCCACGAGAGAGGCAGGAACTTCATCTCCCGGGTTGTCACTGCCGTCTGCTGACGACAGAGGGAGGAAGCTGGCGTCAGGGCCAAAGCCAGGCCTCCACGCAGGACGCACGCTCAACGCTCGGCCCCGGCGTTCCCACTCAGCAGGTGCCCGCAGGGTGCCTGAGCCCAGGGCTAAGGGGCTTCCTCTGCTGCTGTCTCCCCTGGGGGGAGAAGCAGGAAGGGGCTGGGGGACAAGAGGCAGGTGGCCCTCACCCCCAGCCCTGTCCACAGTTTTTCCCAGGACCTGGCTGTTGAGAGCCTGTTGCTATGCCCCCCCCCCCCAGCTTCCTTCCCTACCTAAGCAGGTGGCAGACCCCTCCTGGGGGGGGGGGCTGCTGTTCACGGACCCACCTGCTGGCGCTCTTCCTGGATGGGGCAGACTGTGTGCTTTTGCACAACACGGTGCTGTCCAGTGAGTGTGACGCGAATCACAGCGGCCGTGCTGCGCCTGCTAGCAGCCAGAGTATAGAAAGGAAAAGGAAACAAGTGACGTCATGACTGCGCTTATTGTGGGAAGAACACGCATCGAACTGAGCGTCCTTAACCATCTTTAGATGTGTTCAGTGTGTTCCTGCTGCTACACAGCAAGACCAGGCGGCATTTGTTTGAGTATCACTTGTCTAGCAAGCAGCGTAACATTGGTGAGCTGGTTTCCTTGGTTTAAGCTAAATCTTTGGAGTCTTTTGTGCAATGTTTATTTGTGTACACCTCACTGTAGGCACTACGTTTTCAAGAAGATATTTGCTCTCTGTCTAAATTTTGTAAAATTTACGATTGAAAAAGCGGATCCAGACACCCACGCATTTGGCTCAGCGGGTTAAGCCACCGCTTGGGACGCCCGCATCCTTATTTGGGCACTGGTTAGAGTCCCACCTGCTCAAAGCTGACTCAGCGTCCCATGAAGGTGTATGGAAGGCAGCAGAAGACGGCCCGCGTACCTGGGCCCCTGCCAGCCGCGGGGGAGAGCAGGGTGGAGTTCCTGGTACCTGGCTTTGGCCAGCAGGTGGAAGATCTGTCTCTCCCTCTGTCTCTGTCACTCTGCCTTTCAAATAACTAATCCTTTTTTATAAAAAGAAAAAAAAAGTTTTCCAATCACTGAACTGTTCATTTAAAATGCAAAGTCATTAAAACTCAATAAAAATTCTAAAAATCAGCTGGGCCACCACGCAGGGGCCTGGTCAGGCGCTCGGGGTCAGGTGTGGCGGTGGCCGCTGTGCGGACAGCGCAGGCCGGGATGCCCAGAAGGTGCTGCAGCAGGACGAGGGGCAGTGGAAGGCGCTGACCCTCAGGTGGCCTGGTCCATCCGCGGAGCGGGGTGGCTCCCGTTCCCACCCTGAGAAACAGCCCACCCTCTTGGAGACAAGGGAACCCTTCTCTCTGGCGGGGCCGGAACCTCTCTCCCTCCTGGGCACACCCGAGGCAGGGTGGGGGCGGGCGTCCTGCCCCCAGCTGCTGAGCCGAGTTAATCAGCAGATCGACTGTGAGAAGGACGGTGGGCTGGAAATTAAGACTCTCCCTGGCTTATTTTATCACTGGAGACCACTCCAGCCACTTCCTCCAGGAAATTGCAAAGGGAAGTCATTACCCCGGAAGGGGGGCGCCCACGTGAAGCCCAGATGCTGCCCCGCACAGGGGGCGTGGGGCTGTTTACTGGGCCATTTAACCAGGTTCCTATTTTTTAAAGTTTCCTTTTCTACGATTATTTGTCGACCCTAATTGTTTCCATGCCGGTGAGATGCGTCCTGCACTTCCCTCTGCAGCCGGGCACGGGTGGGGGCGGGCTCCCCTAATTGCCTGTGTTCCTGCCTTTTCCCTCGAGTCTCGGGGGGCAGGCCCATTCCCACATATGCTTCCAGGACCGTCTTAATAGAGAGGCCGCAGCGCCCAGCTGACGACATATGCTGAGCTGCCTGCCGGGGTTGGCCAAGCGTGCAATATCACATTACATGAATGGGGAAGGTCAGGCCCAAACAAGCGGCTTTTACAAGCACTGGCTTAAGGATTTGCTGCTAAGTGGGGCTCACAGGCAGGGGGGTGGCTGGGGAATGGGCTTCTTGTCCAGCCCTGTTCTCTGTCTCCGGGCTGCATTGATCAGGACGTTTTCGGTTTCCCGGGACAACGCTCTGTTCAGAAAAGCCTTCACAGCCACCGGGGTTCCCAGACCCAGGTAACAGCCTGGGCCCGGAGCCGGGAACATGCGGCTTAGGGTCTCCCGGTGCCTGAGACCCCGGGGACACGTGATGCGAGCCGCCGCGCGGCGTGGCCGGAGCGTGCCAGGGACGAGCCATCGGCCCGATGCTCGCGCACAAATGCTCTCACACTCCATTAACCCTGCACAGGCCTGAGGGGCAGATGGCGGCGGGCACACAGGGGGAGAGGGACGCCGGGGCTTCTGTCGCCAGGTCCAGCGCCAGAGCAGAAGTGGGCAAATGCGAGGCTGCTGCTCACCTGCTGGGGCCCCACCGTGCCCTGGCCAGCGAGATCCACCTGCACAGAGTCCGCTCCAGAAATCACCAGGGGGACGCGTGAGGCCCGGCTCCAATCGGGGCAGCAGCACCGGGCCCGGGAGGATGCGCTGGACACACACCCAGCCGTGGCGGGGCCCTGTCCGCGCCACCCAGGATGAGGGCGTCACGCCGCACTTGCTGCTCCAGTGCCGTGCCCGGGGTGCTGGGGACAAGCTGCCTTAATCCCGCGACAGCCCAGAGGGGACAGGGCCACTCCCGAGTGCTGTGAAGATGGGAAACTGGAGGTCCAACAACAGGGAAGACTCGCCAGCGCTTACTGCCGTGCGAGCGCCGTTCCTGCCTCCTTCAAAGCAGGTCCCTTCCCGGACATCCCATACCGGCGCCGGTTCGAGTCCCGGCTGCTCTGCTTCCGATCCAGCTCTCTGCTGATGGCCTGGGAGAGCAGCGGAAGATGGCTCAGGCGTTGGGCCCCTGAACCCACATGGGAGACCAGCAGGGAGTTCCAGGTTTCCGGCTTCGGCCTTGCCGAGTCCTGGCTGTTGTGACCATTTAGGGGAGGGAACCAGTGGATCAGTGGATGGAAGCTTGATCTCTCTCTCTCTTGCTGTAACCCTACCTTCCAAACAAATAAATCTTTTTTAGAAAACTATTTCCCTCTCCCCCACACCTCTCTTTTAATGGTAAAAACTCCCAGCCAGAGAAAGGTGATTCAGGGAAGACCTCAGAGTATCCCAAAGCTGTGCCTTGCTCCTGCCCTTGGGTTGCTGATCCGAGTACACACAGTGCTTTTAGCAAAATGTCATGTATTCATTCAACAAACGTTCACTGCGACGGGTGTAGACGAAGGGGTCTCAACCTCAGCGTTCCGGACACGAGGAGCGAGTCATTGCGGGTGGGGACCTGTGCGCCATGGAACCCTCAGCAGCTTCCCTGACCTCCATACACTGGACGCCAGCAGCCCCCCAGCCCCCACTGTGACGATGGAGCATGTCCCTCTGTCCCCACCAGCTCCCTGGAGGCTGACCCCTCCCCAGGTGGGAACCCCTGGTGTTTTCCTGGGGCGCAGGGTCCGGCGCTCTGGGCCTCACACTTTTCACCCGGATTCTGGGGTGCGGAGGTGGCGGAACACACTGAGCTCCACTGTAGACGCTGGGGCTGCTCCCAGGTTTCCTCCACGGCCGCCCACGCCACAGAACCTCTCCTTGCTCAGCCCCACGCCTGCATACTCCTAGACGCGGTTTTTAATATTTACGTATTTATTTGGAATCCAAAGTTAGAGGGAGAGAAAGGGATAGAGACAGGTCTTCTAGTGGTTACAACAGCCAGTTCTAGGCCAGGCTGAGGTCAGGAGCCAGGAGCTCCATCCAGGTCTCCCACACGGGTGCAGGGCCCAGCACTTGGGCCATCCTGTGCTGCTTTCCCAGGCCACCGCAGGGAGCTGGATCGGAAGTGGAGCAGCCGGGACTCGAACCGGCGCTCACATGGGACGTTGGCATCACAAGTAGTGGCTTCACCTGCTGCCCCACGACACCGACCCCCACATTCAAGAGTTTGTGCGGGAAAGATGTTTCCCAGGGAAACTGCGGGGCCTCAGGGATTGAGGAGCATTTAAATGTTTGCTGGAAAGAGACAGCGTCCCTCCCCCCACCACGCGAGGGCATCGGCAGTGCCTGGTACCCGTGCCCCTCGCGATGGCCGGGGCGGAGTCATAAGGGAGGACATTCCGGGGAAGAGAGCGAACATTCCAGAAAACCACGTGACGGGGCCTCGCTTCACTGCGAGCGGCTCTGACGTCTTTGCTGACATTGGCGTCCATTATCATCTCCAACTAAACAGATGTAATTCCTCCAAGTGGCAATTTCCAAGTCTACATCACGTTTACGGAGAAGTCGGAGAGTCAGTGAAGAGGGTGTTTGGCGTTAGGCGATGGAGCCAAAGCCACGCTGGGGCAGGCTCACGGCTGCTCGGCCAACCACGGGATGGAGACTGAGCCCTGAACGCAGATGTGGCTGGCCCAGCGGGTCATCTCCAAAGGCAGGATTCGAGCTCCTGTCCCTGGAGAGAGACGACAACGCCCCGAGGCCGCGCTCTCCAGGGCCCACCCAGTCACCTGCTGAGATCCGAGGCTCCAGCCGCAGTCAGCCACACCCACAGGGCCGGGTGCACTGCTAGGGGGCCCTGGACCCTCCCACCCATTTCTGCATGTTCTTAAGAGGCTTGCTTTTTGCCTCTGCTACCTCCAGCTTCCCCTTCCAGTCCCAGAACCCCACTCGGCTGGCATCCGCGGCCCCGCCCCTAATCTAAGGAATCCGAAGCACACAGAATTTTTCCTAAATGAGTCAAAATGGGCAAGAGGAAGTGGCCTCTGCGGTGACGCCGGCCAGCGCTGCTGCCTGTGCGGGCGGGGCGGAGCCTCTCCTCTGCGCAGCCTCTCCTCTGCTCAGCCTCTCCTCTGCACAGCCTCTCCTCTGCTCAGCTTCTCCTCTGCACAGTCTCTCCTCTGCTCAGCCTCTCCTCTGCTCAGCCTCTCCTCTGCGCATCCTCTCCTCTGCGCAGCCTCTCCTCTGCTCAGCCTCTCCTCTGCGCATCCTCTCCTCTGCGCAGCCTCTCCTCTGCTCAGTCTCTCCTCTGCACAGCCTCTCCTCTGCACAGCCTCTCCTCTGCTCAGTCTCTCCTCTGCGCAGCCTCTCCTCTGCACAGCCTCTCCTCTGCTCAGTCTCTCCTCTGCTCAGCCTCTCCTCTGCACAGCCTCTCCTCTGCTCAGCTTCTCCTCTGCACAGTCTCTCCTCTGCTCAGCCTCTCCTCTGCTCAGCCTCTCCTCTGCGCATCCTCTCCTCTGCGCAGCCTCTCCTCTGCTCAGTCTCTCCTCTGCACAGCCTCTCCTCTGCACAGCCTCTCCTCTGCTCAGTCTCTCCTCTGCGCAGCCTCTCCTCTGCTCAGTCTCCTCTGCTCAGTCTCTCCTCTGCTCAGCCTCTCCTCTGCGCATCCTCTCCTCTGCGCAGCCTCTCCTCTGCTCAGTCTCTCCTCTGCACAGCCTCTCCTCTGCACAGCCTCTCCTCTGCTCAGTCTCTCCTCTGCGCAGCCTCTCCTCTGCTCAGTCTCCTCTGCTCAGTCTCTCCTCTGCTCAGCCTCTCCTCTGCGCATCCTCTCCTCTGCGCAGCCTCTCCTCTGCGCAGCCTCTCCTCTGCTCAGTCTCTGTTGCAAACAACGGAATGCGCTGGAAGTTCAGAGGCACCAAGTGGCACACAGGGCGGAACACCCCGAGGCACCCGTGTGTTGGGGAGAAGTAAGCTCCCCCCACTGCCGCATTCCGGTCACCCGGAGGCAGCCACGGTCACCACGTGGAATCGTCACTATTTACCTGTGTTTGAGCAAATTTCTGGACAGGTGGCTGTGATGCAAGGGGTTAAACTGCCACCTGCAATTCTGGTTTCCCACGTGGACACCAGCTGGAGTCCCGGCGGCTCCACTTCTGACCCAGCTCCCTGCTAATGCACCTGGGAAAGCAACGGAAGACGGCCCAGGTGCTTGGGCCCCTGGAGACCCGGAAGAAGCTCCTGGCTCCTGCCTTCAGATTGGCACGGCTCCAGCTGGAGCCCTCGATGCTGCCTCCCAGGGTGTGCATAGTAGGAAGCTGGATCCAAAGCAGAGCAGGGGCTTGACCCCAGGCGCTCCGGTGTGGAATGTAGGCAGCCCTGGCAGTATCCCAACCACTGCGCCAAACACCCAACAGTTACCTATTTTTGACCATCGAAAGGGGCAGGTTCATGTAATTTGATCTGTAACTCCAGGTTTCCCAACCAGAGACACTGCAAGTGTAAATGAGCACGTTTGTAGAATGTTCTCTCTTCTTGCTCTTCTTTTTTTTAAAGACTTATTTGTTTACTTGAAAGGCAGTGTGTGTGTGTGTGTGTGTGTGTGTGTGAGAGAGAGAGAGAGAATCTTCCTTCCACTGGTTCATTCCCTAAATAGCTGCAATGGCCAGGGCTGGGACACACCGAAGCCAGGAGCCAGGAGCTTCACTGGGGTCTTCCACGTGGGTGCAGGGGCCCAAGCACTTGGGCCGTCTTTCACTGGTTTCCTAGATACATTAGCAGAGGGCTGGATCAGAAGTGGAGCAGCTGGGACTTGAACTGGTGCCCCTATGGGATGCTGGCACTGCAGGCAGCAGTTTAACCTGCTATGCCACAGCACTGCCCTCCTATTTTTTTTTTTTTGTATAACAGTAGCAAGTTATACACACTTTTTAAAAATCTTATTTCATTTATCAATGTATCTTAACAATCTTTTTTTAAAGATTTATTTATTTATTTGAAAGTCAGAGTTACACAGAGAGAGGAGAGGCAGAGAGAGAGAGAGAGAGAGGGATGTCTTCCATCCTCTGGGTCACTCCCCAGTTGGCTGCAATGGCCAAAGCTGCACCGATCCAAAGCCAGGAGCCTGGAGCCTCTTCCAGGTCTCCCACGTGGGTGCAGGGGCCCAAGGACTTGGGCCATCTTCCACTGCTTTCCCAGGCCACAGCAGAGAGCTGGATCAGAAGTGGGGCAGCCAGGACTTGAACCGACGCCCATGTGGGATGCCAGTGCTTCAGGACAGGTCATTAACCTGCTGCACTACAGCGCCAGCCCCTACCAATGTATCTTAAAGATAGCTTCATTTTGATGTACAAACCTATCTCATTCTCTTTTTCTACTTTTATTTATTTATTTTAAAAACAGAGGCAGAATCAGCCAGCCAGATTCTTTCCATCCACTGATTTACCCTCCAGATGCCCGCAACAGCCAGGGTCAGGTCAGGTCAGGCACAAGCCTGGAGTCCAGAACCCGGTGCTGCTCCCCGCAGCGGTGGAGGGACTCTCGAGTCTGAGCCATCGCCTGCTGCCTCCCAGGGAGCTGCAAAGCAAGCGGAGCTGGGGACGTGGACCGGGCACTCTGCTGCGGCATGCGGACGCCCCAGGCCCCGTCTTTACATGTGGGCCAAACACCTGCCCGCCCCCACCCCCTGTCCTATTCTCTTCTTAACAGCCATGGAATATTCCATTAATTGATGTGTCCTGATCCATTTCAGCAGCCCCCAGTAATAGACAATTAGGCTATATTTCCAGCCTCGCTACCACAGCAATGCTGCAATGCCTACCCTGTACACACATTATGTCTCACAAGTGGGAGTGTATTTGCAGGATGAATTATTCAAAGAGCAATTGCCGAGCCAAAGGATGTGTGTCTTTTTAATTAGGAAATCTATTGCCTAATTGTTCTCCATAGACGTTGCATCAATTCATAGCCTGGGTAGACTGACAGGGGTCCAACTTGACACGGTGCCTGATTTCAAGGTCCAGGGAGCAATGAATATTCTCCGCAGCTTAGGGGGGACCGCTGCCGCCGGGGCTTCTGGGAAACACTGACTCTCTTGAGAAAGCGCCAGGTTCAGCTCTGTCCGCTCCAAAGGCCGACAAGGACAGGGAGTGCCGGCGTGGGAGATCGTGGGTGGCGGGGGGGGGTCTCACTTCAGGGGAGGTGGCAGGGGGCAGTCAGGCCCTGGGAGACTTCTCGGCTCGCTGTGCTCCCGACCTAAGCGGGACTGTGGTCCCGGGGCTGCTCGGCCTCGGTTCTCCACGTCCAGGCATTGGGTAGAACCGCTGGTGCCGAGCGTGCTCCCGTGGTGGCAGACTTGTGATGGGTGTCTCGCCAATTTCTGTGGCTCTGACGGAGTACCAGAGCCTGGGTGATTTCTAAAGGAAAGAGGTTTCACTCACGGCTCTGCAGGCTGGGAGGCCCAAGATACGGCAGCCGCATCTGATGCGGGCTTTGTGTTTCCTGAACTCCTGGTGCAAATCACACACGGAGCGAGCAAGACACGCGGGCTGGCCCGGCTTGGTAGCAGCCTGCGCTCACGGCGACCAGGAAAGCGTCCACCCCTCCTGGGGGACTCTGCCCCCGTGACCCAGACGCCTCCTCCAAACCTCCTCCGCCCGGAACTACGGCCCCCAGAGGTGGACTTTTGGGGACTCTCAAACCGCGGCCTCCGTTGTTAGCTGGCGTCCAGGCTCCTTAGCAAGCAGAGACGTCGCCGGAGTGGAAATGGACCGGCTGGTGGGCCGTTCAAACCATTTTAAATGGTCTCTCAAATTCTTTGCCACTATCCCTTCAGAAGGTGCAGGCTGCTCCCCACCTTGCGCGTGGCCAGGCTGGGTGGCGAGATGCTGGTTTGCGATGTCCGAGACCATCCCAGACCAGGCAATGTGCCATGCACCGGCTCCCTCTCTCTTGGATGGCCCACTTGGGGGAGGGGCAGCTGCCACGTTGAGGGGACCCTCAAGCAGCCCATAGGGAAGGCAGGGAAACCTCTCCCCAATGCCCAGAGCAACCTGGCAGCCAGGAGTCACCTTGAAAGTGGACCCCCAGCCGTCACCGAGCCCTGGGGCGCCTGCACGGGAGACTCAGGGCCAAGGACACACGCTTGCTGTGGTTCCAGGACACTGCGTGCCACCCGGCCACATGGAGCCATGCACCTGCCGGGCCGGCCGCCGCAGTCTGCCATTTCTACCCTTTGGCCTCCCCTTCACATTCCTGTCTCTGGCTCCTTCTCCAGACAACACGGAGTGGGACCAAGAGTTTTTTTTTTTTTTTTTTTTTTAAGATTCATTTTATTTACTTGAAAGACAGAGTTACAGGGAGAGGTAAAGACAGAGAGAGAGAGAGAGAGGTCTTCCATCTGCTGGTTCACTCTCCAAATGGCCACAATGGCCGGAGCTGCGCCGATCCAAAGTCAGGAGCCAGGAGTTTATTCCAGGTCTCCCACACTGGTGCAGGGGCCCAAGGACTTAGGCATCTTCCACTGCTTTCCAAGGCCACAGCAGAGAGCTGGATTGGAAGAGGAGCAGCCGGGACTCTAACTGGCACCCACATGGGATGCTGGCACTGCAGACCAGGCCGTTAGCCCGCTGTGCCACAGCCCTGGCCACAGCTGAGGGATTCTTAGGTCTTGCGGGAGGGTACCATGTAGCTGCGCAGCCCATCAGAAGCCAGCAGGGACCCTGGGTGCTGTCCACGCGGCCTTCCCCACTGCCCCGTCGCTGCAGGGTGTGGGAGCGCTCCCCAGCCTCCCTCAGCCCCAGCTGTCTCACCTGCAAAATGGGCTGATAACCCGAGGCACTGCGGGGACCCAGGCAAGCAGGAAGTCCCTGCCAGTACAGAGCCCCAGCTTCTGGAAGTCTAAACTCAACCTCTCAGCAAGTTTGTACTGAGTGCCTGCCTCCTCCCAGGTCCCCTGGGAGCAAAGCAACATCCCTGTTACAGAGGGAATCGCCGTGTGACGGGAGAGACAGAGCACGTGTGCCCCGAGTGCGAGGGGATGCGGCCGTGCCCGGAGCGGGGCCTCCTCCCTGGGCTGAGAAGCTGGGACACAGACAGTGACTGAGAGTGGGCCATCTGACTGCTCCTCAGGGCCACAACGCTGGGCACAGTGCCCCAGGGTCTTGCTCCAGTGGACAGGGTGAAAGTGGACACAGAGACTCAGCCTGGTAGACCAGATGTCCGAGAACCTGGCTGGCCACATGAGTACCAAATTAGGTCCAGGGTTTTGTAGCCACATTCCCTCTCCAGCTCACCCAGTTCCTGCCTGCCCCAGGGCCTCTGCCACAGCAACGCTCCCCCTCCTCCCTTCTGCCTGGGGAGCACAGTGAGCGCCTTGTCAGTCACCTCCAGGTCTCGGTCTAAATCCCCCCTGGCTGACAGCCCCGCCGAGCGTCTCCACGTCTGCCCACTGCTGTTCCCTTCCTCCACGGCAATTCTCACCAGCGCAATCACGCGGCCTGCTCTGTCCACATCCCCTCTGTCTGTCCATCTGTCTTCCCCTCTCTCCCTCCCGCCCTTCCTTCCTCACCCTCCCTTCCTCCCTCCCCCACCCCTTCTCTCTTCCTCCGTCTGTCCCCAGGTAGAATGGGCTTGCATTCTCCTGTACCCTCAGGCCTTGGAGAAGCAGTTGCTGGGTAAGATAATGCGTGCGTGTGTCAGGCACCGAGCAGTCTCCATCTCCCTGAATCTTCATCCCAAGCCCTCAAGGAATTGTGAGCTTCCCGAGGGCCATGACCGTCCTCACCCCACACCGGACCCTGGTCCTCCACCCGGGGCAGGGGCCCCTCTGTGAGTGCTGGGCAGGGCTGTGAGCGAGGACGCTGAGTCCGTTCCTCCCCTCGGTGGCCATTCTGGGCATTTGCGTGGGCTGCAGCCCCCATCATGAGCTTCGAGGGGAAGCCTCCGGGGGCAGCGCTGTCCCCACTGCACGTTCCCTGGCCGTCACCCAGGAGGTCCCGCACCTCGGACGAGCTGTGGGTGACACTGGCGCTGCTGCTCCGGGGACCACACCTTGAGTCAGGACGTGGTCCCACGGAGTTTCCGGGGAAGGTTTCCCTCCCCTGTAGAAAGAGTCCCGCAGGGAGAAGCCGTCTTTTCTGCCAGTGTTGTGCGGGGACGTGCAGCGAGACAGTGACAACGCGCGCAGAAGGGCAGCTGGGGCGTGGGAAGCCGGGAGCCCGATGGTACTGTGGGACCTGTACCCAGCCGCAGTACCGCTTACAGAATCAACTAATAGAAGACTAAAGGCAAACTGCACGGGCCCTGTTAACCACAGCCCAAAGCATAGCTCCGAGCCGTGTACCATGCACACAACTGTGGCTCCGACCCGGAAAGGATGCTCTCAGGAGGCCACGTGGTGCGCAGCGAAGATCAGCCTCGGAAGCAGACCCGCGTGGAGGCTCCGCCAGGCCTCGCCCTCACTGACGTTAGCATCCTTCACCCTCACCAAGCCTCAGTTTCCTTGTCTGTAAACGCGGTTTTTAAGTGATAGAAACAGATCTGCTATTGGAGAATCCTTTAGCACAGTACCATCCAATGGAAATAAAATGCAAACCACGTGTGCTGGTAACTTTCCTAATAGTCACAGTGAAACCATAAAAAGGAACAGGTGGGGCCGACGTGTGGCACAGCAGGGTAAAGCCTTGGTCTGAAGCGCCAGCATCCCATATGGACGCCAGTTCTAGTCCTGGCTGCTCCTCTTCCGATCCAGCTCTCTGCTATGGCCTGGGAAAGCAGTAGAAGGTGGCCCAAGTCCTGGGCCCCTGCACCCATGTGGGAGACCCAGAAGAAGCTCCTGGCTCCTGGCTCCAGGTCAGCCCAGCTCCAGCTGTTTCAGCCATTTGAGGAGTGAACCAGCGGATGAAAGACCTCTCTCTCTCTCTCTGTCTCTACCCCTCTCTGTAACTCTGCCTTTCAAATAAATAAATCTTTAAAAAAAGGGAACAGGTGAAATCAATCTTAATATTCTACTTAGCTCACAATATCCTTTCAATGTGTGATCAATAGAAAAACCAGATATTTCACATTTTTGGGGGGTCCCTGGACTTGGAAACCCGGCGTGTAGCTCACGCTGACGGCACGCCTCCATGGCTAGTGCCTGTGGTGTCAGCTAATGGTGACACATCGTGGGGTCAGCATCGGTGAGAAACTCTCCCCAGCGAGGCTCCCTTCCTGCTGCTCCCGCTGTCGCGACCCAGAGGGCACTGGATCTTGGAGAGGCTCCGACACAGTCACAGCTCAGCTGAACACCACCTGCTGATGAGGTCTGCTGGCCCTGGGTCAGCCCTCGAGGTCTCAGGCCTCTGCTCACCTGCAGGGTCCGTGTGATGAACCCACGGGAGAGGCCAGGGTAATGCAGTGTTGCCCAGCATCCGCCGGCACCCAGCCGTGCCGCCCCGGGATTTTATTAAGTGACTGCTATTCGTTATATTCAGGGGGTTTCAAAGGCACCCCAACCATTTCTTAAAAGAAAATTATTTTAAAGGCACAGTTACAGAGAGAGGGAGATGAAGAGGGAGCGGGAGCGGGAGAGGGAGAGGGAGAGGGAGAGGGAGGTCTTCTATCAGTTGGCTCACTCCCCAGCTGGCTGCAACGGCAGGGGCTGGGTCCGATGGAAGCAGGAGCCAGGGACTCCGTCTGGTCTCCCATGTGGGTGGCAGGGGCCCAAGGACTTGGGCCATCATCTGCTGCCTTCTCAGATGCATGAGCAGGGAGCTGGGTCACAAAAGGAACAGCCAGGACTGGAATCGGTGCACATGTGGGATGCCGGCGCTGCAGGCAGTGGTTTGACCAGCTGTGCCACAGTGCCAGCGCCAGCCGTTTCTTTTCAAGGGCCAAGTCCCTTCTTGACAACCTTCAGTGCCTCCTATCTTTCCATCTGGTAAATGCTGGGCTCTGGGGGCATCTAAGCTGCCCTGGAGCTGGGCCCACCTCGGCCCACCCCGCAGTCCTCTTGTTCTGTTGGGGTCAAGGCAGCCGCCAGGCTGTCAGGGAGGAAGCAGAGGTGGAGAACGGTGCTCAGAGCCAGGGCTTGGGAGAGCCGGGCTGGGCTGAGGTCACGGTCACCACACCGCACAGAGGGGCCGATACCTGCGGTCTCACTCGGCCTCTGCAACAGCTCCGAGAGGTAACGCGTGCACCCTGTCCCCCTGCCTCTCTGTGCTCCGTGAGGTTCTGGCAGGCACTGCTAACTACCAAGCCCACTCCAGGGTCTGTGCCGCCGCTGGGGAGCTGCAGCCCAGGCCACCCCTGATGTTCACAGTGCTGGCTGCAGGAGGGAGGGGCGTGTCGTGCCTCCAGCCAATCAGCGCCTTCCCTGGAATCTCTATACACGGCCGGCCGAGAGCTGCTTCCATCAGGAAGACGCACAGATAGCACTTGTCTTCATCAAGTCTGGGGCCCGTGGAGGAGACCGTGAGGCCGCTTGTGGGAGAAGGGAGAGGGAAGGAAGGGGGAGGGGAAGGGGGAGGTCCTTTGAACCCCAGGTCAGGCTGTGCCTGAGGCTGGCACCACTTCTCCCCCGGCTGGGTGAGTTTGGCATCCTCTGCTTGAGTCTGTTGGAGCTGGCAGTTTGCCAGGGGCAACCCGAATAGTTCTACTAATGAGAAAAAGAATAGGGCCTCTGTTGAGGGGCGAGAAGACGGAGGCAGCACTAAGCTCACGCTCCGCCCCAGGCCGTGCAGGAGGCAGCGCCCACTCTGAGTCTTCGCCCTTGGACTTCTCCTCCCGGGCCCTCCCTGCTATGCCCACCACTGCGCTAGCGTCCTGTGGCTGCTGTCACCAGGGGCCGCGACTTGGCCGACTTCAAACAACAGAAGTTGCTTTCACAGAAGTCAGAAAAGACGTTTAAGACACTGAGCGAAAACTCGGGGGCCAAGCCCCCCAGGAGGCACTGGAGGAGAAAGCCGACCTCCTCTGGCTCTGACAGCTGCCGGCGCCGTGGCTTCTGGCTGAAACCCTCGCCTGCCTCTCTTCACTCTCCCGCTCCTCCGAGAGTGTCCAGTCGGTGTCCCTCTCTATGGGGACACTTGTGGCAGCGTTCAGGGCCCTCCTGGGCAACCCTGGGCTGTCCCTTCATCGCAAGAGCCTTCAGTTAATCACACCTGTAGAGACCCAGTCCCGGGACAAGGTCACGTTCACAGGTTCCGGGATTCGGACCCGACGCCTGTGGGTGGTTATCACTTAGCTCCATTCAGTATCTGCGCTCCCCAGGGTTTAGGGCTTGGCCACAAGGAACCAGCCCTGAACAACACCCACCCCCTCTGCCATTGTCCAGCTGTCCAGCTCCCCAACCCGATGGTCACCCCCAGCCTCCCTCTCTGCCTCCGCCCGCAGCAGCCAGCACACAGACCCATCCTGCCTCAGCCTCCCCCCCCACCCCCAGCATCAGGACAGACAGCAGGGTCGCTGCTGGCCCAGGCCACGGCACCGGTGCTTCAGACGACCTTTCTCGCTTCCTAAGGAGCCGCCTGCTGCCCACTCTGCCCTAGCCTGCATCCCTGGAGTGCAGGAACCAGAGCGCTCGCAGCCAGCTCGTGGGACGGGGTTCAAGGTCCCCGCTTATCCTCAGTTTCTCTTTCTGCAGCTTCAGCTACCTGGTTTCAATTGCCTTCAGTTAGCCACGGTCCACAAATATTGAATGGCAAATTCCAGACGCAGCTCGTCAGTTTTGGTTTTCTTACAGTAGATGGTTGTAATTGTTCTGTTCTGTTTCATTGGTCATTATTGTTGTCACTCTCTTGTTTATAAATGAACCTTGGTCATCGGTCAGCAGAGGAAAGAACACCAGACAGTTGGGTGCCAACGTGGCTTCAGCAGCCCCTGGGGTGGGGGCTGGGAACTGTCCCGTGGGTGAGGGAGAGCTCATTGCATGCTGGGGCAGGGCGAGGAGGGGCTCGGTGCCGGCGTGGGGCTCTGGTGCCTGGGCCTGAGTCCCAGCTCTGTCGCTTCCCAGCTGTGAGTCTCGCAGGTGGGTAACCGCCCGGAGCTCCACTCCCCTCTACAGGGTGGTGGGGTGGGGGTTGGAGGAGAGGCTAACTGTACTCAGGCATAGATGACTGCCAGGCTTAAAGGAGAGAATGAGGACCCCCGGCCACCCCAAAATGCTAAGTCATGACCACCACCACCATGTCCACTCTGCATCTGTGTTGCTACCAGCCGGCTGCCTCAGGCCTCGGGCTGTCCAGGTTAGCACTGTTTCTACCGTGAGTCATCCAACGCCTTCCTCGGGTCATCCAATGCCTTCCTTGGGCCCTCCCAGAAGCCAGGTCTTACGGACCTCGCGGTGCACCCCGCCTCCACCCTGGGAGCGCCTGTGTGTGCTTTCCAGCCATGCCCCTGGTCCAATCAGCGACTGGCAGCTGGGCGGGGCCAGGGGCCCCAGCAAAGAGGCAGGCCTGAGGGGGCCTCCCCCACTGGCCTCCCCACCACGTCCCGGGGTGTCTCCACCTCTGTGACTGTTCTGCCCGCATCGCCGCATCTTACCCTTCCCCACAGCCCCCACCTCAGCCTGACGCTGCCTTCTGGGGGGGAGGGGCCTCCTGACCCCCACTGGGACATGGACAGCTCTGGGGGGGAGGGGCTTCCTGGCCCCCACTGGGACATGGACGGCTCTGCAAACGCTTCCCTGAGCCTGGCCCTGCCATGCGGTTCTGTCCCCTTCCTCCGTGGCAAACGACGGCGATGGGGAGGGTGATAGGGACAGCAGCTCTCGGGCGTGGCTGCGGATAGGCGCCCACCTGCCCATCGGCTCACGCACGTCCGGGCTCCCAGGCCGCGTGGGGAAGCTTTGACCCACGACGAGGAAGCTGAGTGACTTGCCCACAGTCTACAGCCAACGGTTTCTGGGAGTGGAGGCCGTTCTCTAAGCAAATTCCACAGAAAGAAGTAGATGGGAACGCTGAGACCACGCTGCCCCCGGCATCGCTTTAAAAAGAAAATAACTAACGATTTTTTTCTGATTACAAAGTAAAATCTGTTCATTACAGAAAATTAGAAAAAAATCACATGGGGAGAAAACAATGACCACTCAGAATATTTTGGTCGCAGCTATTTCCTGTCTGTCTGTCTGCTTTTTCCAGGGAATTGAATTTAAACCACGATTTTAAATGGCTTCCACGACTCTGTGTGTTTCTGTTGGGTCATTTAAATTGCATTCAATTTTTCAGTTATTAAAGTACATTCTTTTAAAAAAAGTTTCTTTCTTTTCTTTTTTTATTTGAAAGATGGCTCTTGATCTTCCGTCTGCTCCCTGGTTCATGCCCCGAATGCCTGCGGTAGCCGGGGTCGTGCCAGGCTGAAGCTGGGAGCTGGGAATGCAACCTGGGGCTCCCACGTGGGGGGCGGGGACCTGAGTACTTGAGCCTTCACTGCTGGCTTCCGGGGTGTGGGTGAGCAGGAAGCAGGCAGGCCCCCCACCAAGCATTTCTCCATGGGACACCGCCAGGGTGTGCGCGAGCAGGGAGCCGGGTCCAGGTGTCCCCGGTGGCCATTTCAACCGCAGAGTCCACTCTCGTAATTATTTTCCTAGAATAAGGACTGTGTCATGACATCCCCCCTCCCACACTCGCCGAGGGCCCCAGGGTGGCCGTGGCCGTGGCCGCCCCTCCGTCGTGGCTGGAAGGCCTGGCCTCTCCTTGCCAGCTCCGGGCTGTTTGTGCTGGGTCCTTGCTGTTTCCATTTGCGTCTTTTACTGACTGAGGCATGAATTTGCTGTGCTGCGATTTACTGGGCGTCTGGGCTTCCTTTCTTTTTCTTTTCTTCTTCTTTTTTTTTTCTTATTTGAAAGAGAGAGAGAGAGAGAGGAAAGAGAGAGAGAGAGAGATCTTCCATCCACGGGATCACCCCCCCAATGTGTACAGCAGCAGGGGTTGGACCAGGTGGAAGCCAGGACGCCTGGAACCCCATGCAGGTCCCCCAGTGGGTGGCAGGGACCCAGATACTGAGCTGTCACCTGCCGCCTCCCAGGGTGAGCGCGAGCAGGGAGCCGGGCCAGGTGTCCCAGGTGGCCATCTCAACCGCTGGCCGCACACCCGCCCCTCCTTTCCTGCTCTCAGCTCGGCGTTCACACGTCTTCTCCCAGCTGGTTTGGTGTTTTCCTTCCTTACTCCCCTTCCCCTGATCTCCCACCTGTTGGCAAAGCGACGCTGGCTGGGAGCGCCTCCTGCTTCAGAGAACATCCGAGGACGCACAGGTGTCGCGGCGCGGGCAGGGCCCCGTGACCGAGCCGCGTCCCGGGCAGCCCGCCGGCTGCTCCTGCTCCTGGAGCACCCCCACAGATGAGCTCCCAGAGGCCCCTCCCAAAGCACCCAGGAGAAAGACGCCCTGAAATCCTCGACATCTCAGACCCCCGACTCCCGCCCTCCCAGCCCACAAGGTCGGGAAGACCCCACGACAGAAAGCAGGTGACTTCCCCGCCAGGTGCGAACACCCAGGCAGAGCGCTCCAGAGCCTCTAGACGTTTGCCACGAGCACGTGGTGCGGCTCTCCCAGAAGCCGTGTGTGAGATGGGCAGAGCCGGCTGGATCAGGGAGGTTGGAAGAAAAGGGACAGGAAACGGAAGCAGCGGCCCTGGGCGCCCGCCGCTGGTTCTCCCAGCTGCAGAGCAGGCACTCCCATGGGTGGGGGGCTGGGTGCTCACGGCTTGATCCCTACCCTATCCGTACCAGGCTCAGTCCTAATGCCCTGGAGGAAGACGGGCGGTGTGCCTGCCCTACCAGGGCTCACGAGGGAGTCGTGCAAAGGAGAGGCTATTCTTAGCTTATAAATGGAAGTCTCAGGGAGGTCTGGTCATCTGCCATGGCCACCAGGCTGGAATCTGAAGGCAGAGCTCCCTGTCCCCGCCCCCACCTCCTGGGCTCCGCCCACCTCTGCTCCGTAAAACCAACCCCCTGGGATCCCACACCTGCAGCTCAGAAAGCAACTTGGTAAAATCCCCAGTGGGGCTGAGTCCAAAGATGGGGACCACAGGGGCCTGTGGCGGAGGTGGCGAACCCAGGACGGAGTGGGCGTCTCAGCCCTCTGCCGCCCCTCCTGCTGCCGTCCGGGTACAGGGAGGGCAGGAGCTGCCCGGAAACATGCCCTCTCCGGGCTTCTGATGGGCGAAGCGAGTTTGCTGGCTCCTGGGTCCCGCCTTCCGTCTCTCTGTCCATGTTTACAAGTATTTCTCTGGGCTTGAAAAAGGCTGGGAGGGCGGCCCTCTCGCCTCTGCTGCACAAGTACAGTGATGGGAAAATCGCTGGAACCGCGAGACTGTCACCCACGCCCAGCGCCTCTGGGCCACACAGACAGCATCCCCCCTCCCCCCCGCCCCGGAGCCAGCCCAGCCCACCCCCCCCACCCCTTGTCTGCTTGGGACAAAATGGGAATAATAATGCTAATAATGGTAAATAAGCGAGATGCTTGCTCTCTGCTCGGAGCCCCTCATAGGCTCAGCTTGGCTTGCTGGCCAATTCTTTCAAGGCCCTGGAAAGCCTGCGGCTGGCCCCGTGCCCCCGTGTTGGAGGGGGCGGGGAGCTCACCAGCGTGGGCATTGCTTAGTTGGGAGTGCACAGAACCTGGATTCCCCACCGTCGCCGCCCAGGTGCACCCCTCGGGTGATGCGCGCCTGAACGCCAGCCTCACCCGCCGCCTCGGAGTGCCCGCTCGTGACGGCCAGGACGGAACGCTCTCGCTGCTGGTTCTTGGGGGGCACTTCCACGGTGGGCCCTGCGTGGCTGACACCTGCCCGATGGGGCGTCAACCCCATGGTGTGTCCGGCATGCACTTGGGCTTGTCCAGAGTCCCACAGTTGGAGGCAGGACTCAGACTCAAGTCCACAGCCCTCTGTCTGGCTGTCATTTGTATTTATTTATTTGTTTCCATTTAATTTGAAAATCAGAGAGACAGAGACAGAGGTTTTCCATCTGTTTCACTCCCTACATGGCCACAAGAGCCAGGTCTGGGCTAGGCCAGAGGACCCAGTCTGGGTCACCGTATGGGTGACAGGGACCCACGTGCTTGAGCCGTCACCGGTTGCCTCCCTGGGTACAGGCAGCAGGAAGCTGGGGTTGGGGGCAGAGCCGGGACTGCAAATCCAGGCGCTCGGAGGTCTGGGCTGCTCAACCAATCGCCCGTCCCGCTCAGCCAGTCGCCCATCCCGCTCAGCCAATCGCCCGCCCCGCTCAGCCAATCGCCCGCCCCGCTCAGCCAATCGCCCGTCCCGTGTCTGGTTTTAAGCAGAGCCCGGTGTCTCCAGCCCCCAGTGGGCGGCTGAACTTCAGACCCCACCTGGGGGTCTCCTCCCTGGCACCTCCCCTCTGCCCGGGGCTGGGGTCCCAGACAGGCGACCCTGCCACCCCGGCTCTGCGCTGGCCCTGTGTGCGGTGAACGCAGTGGGAAGTTAGTTCAGGCAGCTGATGTTTTGAATGTAGAAAACAATGTCCTGACTCTGGAGCAAACCGCAGAGGCTCATCTTGGAATCTTCTGGTCTCCTCCCCCCACCCCAAAAGGCAGACGTGCTGGGCGCTCGCAGTCAGACCTGCAGCGGGAGCGGAGCCACCCTCAAGCAGAGGGCGGGAATGGTGCCGGTGACCCCCGCCTGTCACCTGTGTCCCGTCCCAGGTGCGTGGTGCAGGTGCGTGTTGTATTCCTCACGGAGCGGCTAGGAAGGTGGCGGAAAGGCTCACACGAGGGCTCGGCCGGAAGCAGAGCGGTGGGCAGGGGCGCAGGGACGCGAGGCCAGTGTGGGTGTGCTGCCTTCAGTTCACTTCTGTGCTTGGGCTCCCGAGCGGGACTCCCAGGGCCTCGGCACAAGCAGAGGGAAAGCCGGGTTGGCACAGGGGGCGCCATCCCCTGGACCCCCGATGGGTGAGAGGCTCGAGTTCACTTGTCCCAAAACTCCAGGGCCGGAACCCCAGAACTCAGGGGCACCTGGACTTCCTGAGGCCTCCAGATTGGGGGGGGAGGCTCTGGGAACCCAGATCCCAAAGCCTGGGGGGTCAGATGACCTTGGCCCTGAAGCTCCATGGCCTCCCCACTGTGGGACGTATCCCTGAGGGGCCCCCATCATACAGGGCTGCACTCACACAGGCCACGAGGGCCGAGGTGTCACTGGGCCCCAGCCCCTCGCGGGACACCACTGTAGGGGATGTCGTGAACCAGTGACAGCTGCGTCACCGTGCAGGGCATGACGGTATCTGCAAAAGCTCAGGGTTTCTGTTGTTGGACAGAATGGATTTCACGACGGGGCGGGGGGGCACTGGTGCAGATGGGGCGTGGGTGAAGTCCCCAGGTCCTCTGTCCTCAGTGTCACGGTCCTGCGGGCCAGGTCTGGTTCACCCCGAGCAGAAGGAGCTCAGTGCCAGGAGTGAAAGTGCCAGCGCTCTGCCGCCCGGACTCCTCCCCGCGGGCGCTCGGTGCCTCCCGCGAGCCTGAGCTGCCGTCCTGCAGAGCCCGGAGCCACCTTTCTCGTCACCCACACTTTCCAGACGAGAAAACCGGGGCTCAGAGGGCTGCCTTGCCGTCGCACACCAGCTCGGCGTTTGCTTTCCAAGCTGGACATCTGACCCTTGCCACCACACCGCCGAGCCCCTCCACGCCACTGGACCTGTCCGCACCCCTGCTCCAGGCCGGCGGCGCCTGGCTTTCCTGCTCTGTGCTCCGAGGGCTTCGCGAGGGCCTGGCTTTGTAGTGACTCCCAGGGGCTCCCATCCTCCACTTAGAGTCGTGCAGGAAACCAAATCCCGCAGTGTAGACAGCAGCCCAGGTTCCGTGCCCAGAGCCACTCCCCACCTCCACCCTCACCCCGGTTCCCAGGCCCTTCAAGCCTTTTGCTTGGCAGGAGAACGCTGCCCCCTTCTGGTTCACGCCGACGGGCACGGCCCCGCGGGCTCTCCATTCAATCCCAACAATAGGTTCACTGGAGACCAGAGGCTGCCGTGGGGCCAAGGGTGCGGGCCAGACAAGGCCGCCGGGTGGCAGTGGGGTTTTACGACGCCCTCGTAGCTTAATGAGACTTGGGCTGTCCCCGTGGGCCATGGTAGCATCAGCCACCAGTTGCACAACCCAGGGTGTTGCTGGGTACAGACCGTCCCAGACAGAGAGGCCGTAAAAGCATCTGTCGGGTCACGAGAGGCAGTCGCCCCATCACCAAGGCAGGGTCGGCAGGCGGGCCCCCAGGCACCCCCCCGCCATGCCCCTGGGGCCCTCGGCCGGAAGGCGAAGCTGCAAGCGGCGCTTGGGCTCTGTGCCCCTTTGCCTTGGCTCCAAAGCTCCCTCCATGTGCCGGGTCTTGCTCCATGTGCGTGAGCCCCACAGGGAAGGCGGCCCAGGCTTTCACAAGGTCAGCGGCTGCCCGTGCCAGGTGTCACCGGTGAGAAGGGCGTGGGAACGCTGACTCCTGGGAGACTCTACAGCCCCACGGCCCTGCTGCCTGCTCCCAAGGGCCACGGCGCCCCGCCCATTGTGGGGAGGGTGGGATGCGAGGAGAGGAAGGAAGGAAACGCGCTGGGGACTTGCACGCATGGCGACACGGGGTTCTTCTCCAGGGTTGAACCAAAGCCAGGAGAGCTTGCAAGGGAAGTCCCCTAGGGCCCACATGCCAGGGGCCAGCTGATGCCTGGTGTGGGGGAGGGACGTGGCCGGATGGGGAGGAGCAAGGGGTTAGACGGGAAGGACATGGAAGTCAGATGGAGAAGGAACTGGCGCTCTGATGGGCAGGCACCCACTCACTTGAGCCAGCACGGCTGGTCCCTGGGTGCACCTTAGCTGGCAGCTGGAGCTGGCGTTGGAGTGGAGGGCTGGGCGCGCCCTGTGATGGGGGCTGTGTGCGGCTGGGCGTCTTCCTGACATCGCTTCCGCTGGGCTGAGCGCCTGCCCCCACACCGTCTGTAACCCGCACTTTCCCACCAGCCGGTCAGCTCTGTGCACCGGCACCTGGCTGCACGAGGAGTCTCTCCCCAGTGCCTCGCCAGGGCCCGGCCGACAGTGGGGCTCTGCCCGTCTCGGTTCGACCAGAGAGGGAATGTCGCCGGTGGTCAGGAACGCAGCGGCCATGCAAGTTCCGGCCCTCATGTGCTGGGCCTCGAAGGTCACCTTGGAAGAAGGAGGAGGCGCGGGGGTGCCCCCGGCTACTGGCTGCAGACCCCGGCAGCTCTCTGGAATGCTGGGAGGTCATCTGGGCCTGGCGCTGCCTGCTCATCCCCCTCTATCCCTCCTGGGAGAGGGGCTCAGCTTCCGCCGTGTGCAGGGGCCAGGCCCAGCGCCCATGTGACCATCCGTGCAGCCCAGTATCTGCACTTCAAAAGCCCTGCCCCTTCTACCCGATAACCATCCTTCCTCTGATAACCATCCTCCCTCTATCCGGGCGACACTAGCCAGGCATCCCCCCTCTGATAACTTCAGGGGGGAAACTCAGAAAGGAATTTTTCATATTTACATCCAAAAAGTCCTTTGTTCCAGGAGAAGAGGCGGGAAGGCCAGACGCATCCCCTTAAAAACCCTGGCTTCAACCAGACCGCGTGCTCGGCCCTCCGCCTCTCTGCTGAGCCACCCACGTGGCCTGGCCTGCCCAGGTGTACTCTCTCCACTCAGCCATGTAACCCTGCTCTCCCCCAGTCTGAGCGACCGGGCGCTGTCTCTCAGGTCCTGTCTGGAGAGGTGCCCACCCGTTCTTACAGATGTCCCTGCCCTAATAAACCTTGCTATTTTACTTTGCACTACTCTGTCTCACACCTGAATGCTTTCTTGAGAGAAGACAAGAACCCTTGCTTCTCCGGTAACAAGAGGGGACGTCGGTCATGGCAACTGCCAACTGTGCTCCTACTGTGTGCCTGGCACAGTGCGCGGCCCAGGTCACCAGAGTGAGCAAAGCCCCCTTCTCCCCTGGGGGAGGACAGAGGCTTGAGAAATTTCTGTATGGAGAATCAGTTACAGCTGCTGAGAAAGTAGGGGGACCTCGGGAGACCTGAGAGACGCAGCAGGGGCGGGAGATGGTCAGGCCTGGGGGACAGGGAGGAGCATTCCCGGGGGCAGCATAGGCAAAGGCCCTGGGGCAGTTGCTGGGGCGGCAGTGGCTTTGCTTACAGTGGGACAGGTGCGTCTGTCCCGGCTTCCTCCTGCCAGGAACTGAGCAGCAGAGCCCGAGCTGGGACCACCATCCTGGCCACAAGGACCTGTGGCTCCCACTGTGAGCTGCTGACCCTGGCTCTGTGGCCACCGGCTGCCGGCTTCCTGCGTCTTGTCACGTGAAAACATCCATTCACCCGCAGCCCGACTCACTGGCGTCTAAACCATGGAGTAGGGGCTGCTGCCTTCTTAGGTAGCTGGGCTGGGGTGTGGTCAGGCGACTCTGGCCCCTGGTAAGCAGCCTTCCAGGTGGGGTCAGGTGCACTCCCTCTTCCTGTCCCTGCCCCCCACTCTCGGGGGCCCTCCCTCTCTGAGGACCCAGACTGCCACTACAGTGGAGAAAACCCCACCCTCTGGGCCTGGATGACCACTGCCCGGGGGAGGCTCAAGGTCAAGTGTCCAGATGGCTCCTGCTGCCCACGGGCACCCTCCCTCTGCTGTGGGGGCCAGCGAGTGCCCAGCCCGCACCCCAGGACCGCCGAGTGGACCCCGTGCAGCCCCGCTGCCACTGCCAAGGGCAGCAGGGCCGGGTCTGTGGGCAGGCCCGCTTCCCACTGCCCTCGCTAATTACTCCGGGACAGTCCCTGCCGAACGGAGAAACTTCCATAATGCGGGCTGTAAAACGTCTCTTTGAATTTTCTCCCGAGTCCGCTGTGATTATAGCAATAAAATCTACTGCACGCCGGAGCACTTTCGTCCCGGCAGCCAGCGCGCACAGCGAGCACATCTAATTACGCAGCTCGGCAGGCCCCGGCCTCCTCGCCCGAGTGGAAACTGAGGCAAAAGGAGGTCAAGAGCCTGGCCTGGGGCCGCGGCTTCTCCGCCCCCCCCTCCCCAGGAGGCCCCCAGGTCTGTGGTGACGTCACTGTGCCCGCAGCTCCCTGGGGGCGTTTGCACAGGCGCCCCCGCCCCGAAGTCGGATTCCTGGGATACAAGGAGAGCTGTGATCCCACTCCGGCGGCCGGAGCCCTGGGTGGGGGATGACCTTGCAAGACCCACAGCTCGGGGGCAGGCCATGATGCCGGTGTCCTGAGTCTACAGGGCAGCGCCCACACCTGTCCCGTCCCCAGCTGTGCCCACGGCGCCCAGCGTTCACACCTGTCCCGTCCAGGGCTGTGCCTGTGTTGTCCAGCGCTCACACCTGTCCTGTCCAGGGCTGTGCCCGTGGTGTCCAGTGCTCACACCTGTCCCGTCCAAGGCTGTGCCCACGGCGCCCAGCACCCACACCTGTCCCGTCCCTGGCTGTGCCCACGGCGCCCAGCGCTCACACCTGTCCCGTCCAGGGCTGTGCCCACAGCGTCCACTGCTCACGCCTGTCCTGTCCAGAGCTGTGCCCATGGTGTCCAGCACCCACACCTGTCCTGTCCGGGGCTGTGCCCATGGCGCCCAGCGCTCACACCTGTCCCTCCAGGGCTGTGCCTATGTTGTCCAGTGCTCACACCTGTCCTGTCCGGGGCTGTGCCCACGGCGCCCAGCGCTCACACCTGTCCCTCCAGGGCTGTGCCTGTGTTGTCCAGTGCTCACACCTGTCCCGTCCAGGGCTGTGTCCATTGTGTCCAGCGCTCACACCTGTCCCGTACGGGGCTGTGTCTGTGGTGTCCAGCGCTTACACCTGTCCTGCCCAGGGCTGTGCCCACAGCGTCCAGCGCTCACACCTGTCCTGTCCCTGGCTGTGCCCGTGGTGTCCAGCACCCACACCTGTTCCATCCCCGGCTGTGCCCATGGCGCCCAGCACCCATACCTGCCCCGTCCAGGGCTGTGCCCACGGTGTCCAGCACCCACACCTGTCCCATCCCCGGCTGTGCCCACGGTGCCCAGCATTCATACCTGTCCCGTCCCGGGCTGTGCCCACAGTGTCCAGTGCTCACACCTGTCCCATCCGGGGCTGTGTCCATGGTGTCCAGAGCTTACACCTGTCCCATCCAGGGATGTGCCCACGGTGTCCAGCGCTCATACCTGTCCTGTCCAGGGCTGTGCCCATGGCGCCCAGCACCTCCCGAGCACTCCCTGCACACTCAGCGCATGGAAAGCCGTGGCCCCGGGAGCTGTGCCCTGCGCAGGGTCCTGCACAGCCCTCACTCTCATTTGCCTCTCGCTGTACCTGCTGGTCTCCGTTTAGGGATCAGCGAAGCCCCCTGTCCTGTAGCTGACATCACACTGCCGCGGCCTGGCTGGGCAGGCGGCGGGGACGTAAACGCTGTCCCCTTTTCTCTTGGTATCCGGTCTGCGTCTTCAGCAAACTGGGCCCCTTTGCCACGATTCCCCAGGGCTCGGCCTGCTGGGTCCCCGCCCCCTACAGGCCCGGTGGCGGGGCCCACTTCACCCACGTGGGGGTTTCCGAGGGGCTTCCTGCCCATCCCTCACCAGAGGTGACCCAGGGTTCCTCCAGGGCTCAGCTCCTGTGCCCTCTCTCCTGCTGCTCAGCTGGCAGCGACAGGCAGGGGCAGGCGGGGCCAACAAGCACTTCTTGCATCCTGAACCCTGGAAAACCAGGGCCGACGACATCCCCGCTTTACGGAAGAGGAAAACTGGGCTCAGAGAGGCTGTGTCACTTGCTCAAGGTCACACAGCATCGAAATGCTGAGACTGGATGGGGACCCACGTGGGGCGTCAATAATGGTGATGCGGGCTGGGTTATCGACAGGATTTCGTTTTCCATTGCAACCAGACCACGGGGCCAAGGCCGTGCTGGAGCCTCCACGGCTGGGCAGCTTCCTTCCTGGCCTCACCCCACGGACTGCATCGGATTTACGAAAGCTGAGCTCACCGCCGTGAGGGCGATGGACCTGCAGACCACCGGACGGCCACGTGCACGCAGTGGCTGGATTGTGCCTGCTCGGCTGGTCCGCTGCTGGATGGCGTGGCTGTTTCGGGAAGCCGTTTCTGGCTTCCTGTTTGCAAGCCAGCTAGTCTCCGTTTCTCAGACCTCGAAGTGGCTTCCCGTGCCCCCTGACCTGTTTCCAACACCTGCGTCCGGAGGATGGGGCTCCGAGGGTCCTCCTTGCAGGCAGTGGAAGCTGTGGGACTCAAACCGCATTCGTCTGACCCCAGGGCCCGGGGCTTGGCCCCAGATCCAGCCTTGTGGCTGCCTGCTGAGCCCCTCGGTGTCACCCAGCGTCCGGGTCTGTGGCAGCCCTGGCATGAGGATGGCAACCGTTTCTGAGAGTGCCCAGTGCCCAGGCTGGGAACAGCCTCTGGCTTCCAAGGCCGCAGGGCCTGGGTGGGGCAGCTGCAGGCGGGGAGAGGCGGAGCCGAGGGCACCGCTGGTGTGAATCCTGGCTTCCCATAGGTCCACAGCCCGCAGGAGGGGAGAGTCAAGGGTCAATATTCCCTTACAATTGGCCACTGCCCCACCTGCCCCGGGAGAGGCCAGGAGGCAGCCAGGCACAGTCCAGCCCTCTGCCTGTCTGCCCTGGGGAGGGACCTGGGGCGAGACCCCTCCAGGGTTACGGGCTGGGCTGAGCTGGGCTGGGACAGCAGATGTCCCCTGGCTGTAGGCCCCTCCCCCGGGGTGTCCTGTTCAGGACCCTTATAAACTGGTGAGAGGTGAGAGCGAGCCTGCTCGGGGGGCCCGGGGGGGGGGGGGGGGACTTGTTCCCAGCCTCTTGTCCTTTCAGGCTCTTCTTGGGGCTTTCTGTTAGCCCCAATATTCAAAGCCACAATTTCGTTCTTTCTTAGTATTTTTCATGCTTATTATTCAAAGACTGAAATCACAGACACATAAAACAGGGAATCTACCACCGCGTTGCTGGGCGATCGTCCCGAGGTTTTCCTCGGCCAAATGATAACAATGAGGACGTCACAGTTCCACTGGACTGGACGTCGATTGGTGCAGATGTGAGCCAGGCATCTCATTTAATCCCATCAACGAAGTTGGTCACCCTCTGTGTCTGCATTCTGCAGGTGAGAAAACTGATTATCAGAGGAGTTAACCCGCTTCTCAAGGTGGCACAGCCAATCAGAGTTGAAAAGGGAGGAGAGGTGAGTAGTGTAGGCGGTCACGTGTCCGTGCAGAGGCCCTGGGTGGGAGAGGATTTGGCGTGGCCCAGGGACGGAAGGCAGTGTTGGTGGAGGGTGGGCTTGGGCAGGGCCTCGGGTCATGATAAGGATTTTATCTGGGAAATCGTCAGCGGTTTTAAACAGGAGCTGGGCTCGACCCTATGCTTCAAGGCGTCTCTGCGGTTTTCTTTCAAAGCCTCGACTGCGACTGTGTTAGGCTCTGTGGGACACAGGCTTGGACCCAGCCCTCTACCACTGTGGCTCCGGAGCCGTGGTCGGCAACACGCAAATAAGCGCGTGCCCCGCTCATGCCTGAGGCCTGCAGGGGGCGCAAGAGTGGGCTCCGTTGTCACTGAGGCATGGCTACCGCTCTAACTCAGAGTTGCATTGACCCCTCAGCGGGTGCTCACTGAACACCTACTCTGCGCCCAGCACCGTTCTCTGCCGTGAGATGACTCAGGGAGCAAAGCAGACCCAATCCCTGCCCTGCTGAGTGGGGGCTGAGGCGGATGATAGCGAACCCGCAGAAAGACGGCGGGGAGAGGTGAGAGCTTCAGGGAGTGTGGAGGGTGGTCGCAGGGAGAGGCAGGGCCAGCACTGTGGTGCAGCGGGTAAAACCACCTCCTGTGACGCTGGCGTCCCCTACGGGCGCGGGTTCTTGTCCTGGCTGCTCCACTTCCAATCCGGCTCCCCACAAATGATCTGGGAAAACAGCGGATGATGGCCCAAGTGCTTGGGTCCCTGCCACCCGCGTGAGAGACCCGGATGAGGCTCCTGGCTCCTGGCTCTGGCCGCACAGCCCAGCCCGTTGTGGCCATCTCGGGGGTAAACTGGCAGATGGAAGATCTCTGTCTGTCTCTCCCTGTCTTGCTCGTAACGCTGACATTCAGATACATAAATAAATCTCAGAAAAGAGAGGGAGAGTAAGGAATGCGTGAGAAGGTGACGTGGAGCGAGGGTTTGAACAGACAGAAAGGAGCACGTGCAAAGGCCCGGAGGCAGCATCGTGCCCAGGGTGCTGCCGAACAGGAAGATAAGACAGACACAGCCTCCGAGGCTGCGGAAGTGGAGTGTGCACTTGGGCGTCCACCTGAGACACCGCCAAGAGCAAACTGACACACGGAGCGAAGGGGTTCACACGCACGCGTTCAGCAGAGGCCTGAGTCTGCCTGGCTAGCCAGGCCGCTCCCCGTGGCCTCCCAGGACGTGGGCTGATGAAGGCTGAGGCTTGGCAGGCCTTCGGAGGAGGGAAATTTAGCCCACGGCTCAGTGCCCGCAGGCCAGGCCTGGGAAAAGCCGGAGTGGCTCTGGCAGACCAAGGCACGGAGGCACAAGCTAATGACAAAAGCCTGGCACTTGACAAAGACCCCAGACCAAAGCCTTCCAGGCCAGCTTCCTGTTACCCCTTCCCTGGCCGCCGCCTCTCCTTCCCTCGACATGGGCTGAGCGACAAAGGATCCTAGCAAACCCAGGACCTGGTGTTTCCCGAGGTGTGCGCTGCTGGAAGAAGCTGTGGCGTGGACAAAGGGGTGATTGAACGTCCATCTAAGGTGCCCTTCTGTCGCTGATTCTGCAGGGGCCTGGGCTTTTCATTGTTCTTATTGATAGCATGCAAATGAGTTCGTCCATAGAAATGCAAATGAGCCTTGCCCTTGGAACGGGCTCAGCGCCTGCTCGTGGCTATTGACCAGTTCTGTGTCTATTTGTGAATTTCTGATTGCTAAGCCATGTGTGCGTTGGAAGCGTGTGTGATCTCTTACTGGGACCGTTGTTAATTGCAGACTTAAATGCGATCCTTGGCATGTCTTTATTTTAGATTTGCGTGAGAGTCATGATTTTTATCTCTAAAAACCTTCTACTTGAACAAAATGCACCCTCCGATCCCCAAACCCATGAGGCCACTCTCATTGTCGCCTTCCCCACTTCACAGATGAGGAAAACTAAGGCCCACGCTGTCCTGCAATTTTACCCAAGGTCGTGTACATTCGGAGCCAAGCCTGCAGCCAGGCAGTGGGGACCCAGGGCCAAGGCTCTCCCCCAGGGGGTCACGCGGCTCCCTGGCACGGAGATCTCGTCACAAACTTGGATTGCAAGCCGGTGCCCTGGACATTGGCCCTCTGGGTGCCCCAGGGCCCGGTGCCTTCGCAGCTGCACTGTGAGTGCCCTGCCCTGAGCTCTGGAGGTCTCAGGAAGCCAGGGCAGGGGCCGTCACACCTCCTGCTAAGGGTCCACCTGCGCCGTGGCACTCGGGTCGACGCCCTCCACTTGTATGTTTTCATCCAGTGACTGCAAAGATATTGTCGCGAATGTGGTCACAAGAATGACAAATTCTTTTTTTTTTTTTTTTTGATAGGCAGAGTGGACAGTGAGAGAGAGAGACAGAGAGAAAGGTCTTCCTTTATGCTGTTGGTTCACCCTCCAATGGCCGCCGCAGCCGGCACACTGTGCTGATCCGATGGCAGGAGCCAGGTGCTTCTCCTGGTCTCCCATGGGGTGCAGGGCCCAGGGACTTGGGCCATCCTCCACTGCACTCCCTGGCCACAGCAGAGAGCTGGCCTGGAAGAGGGGCAACTGGGACAGAATCCGGCACCCCAACCGGGACTAGAACCCGGTGTGCCAGCGCCGCAAGGCGGAGGATTAGCCTAGTGGGCCACGGCGCCGGCAAGAATGACAAATTCTTCAGAAGGTAGCAAAGAGCAACTACACTCTTACTGAATGATGGAGGGCTTGGTGTTTAAGATCACTCAGGAGCAGCTTAAGCCAGAGCTACGTCAAGTTGCCCTTGGGAACCACGGAACCACGGAACCAGGGAGACTGGGAAACTGGCATTTCATTTGGTTGCTGTCCTGTATGAAGTCTGAGAGCACAGTGGAGTCAGAGCCCCAGTGTGTGTTCTGTGAGCTGTACATGCGTGCATGCGCACGTGTGCGCACGTGTGTGCATGTGTGTGTGTGCGTGTGTGTATGTGTGTGCGTGTGTGTGTGCATGTGTGTGCGTGTGTGCGTGTGTGTGCGTGTGTGCGTGTGTGTGCATGTGTGTGCGTGTGTGTGCGTGTGTGTGCGTGTGCACGTGTGTGCGTGTGTGTGCGTGTGTGTGCATGTGTGTGCATGTGTGTGCGTGTGTGCGCACACGCCCACAGCGCAGCTCTGCCAGCTGACAATTTCTATCGAGCTCTTTTGTAAGTACCCCCGTGTATGTTCTTGATCAATCTTTAATTTTTTTAAAAAAAAGTTGCTTATTTTAAAGCAGAGAGAGACAGAGAGAGAGAAATCTCCCATTCACCGACTCACTCCCCAAATGCATGCAACAGCCAGGGCCGGGCTGGGCTAAGCCGGGTCTCCCACGGGAGTAGCAGGGACCTGATCCCCCACCTGCTGCCTCCCAGGGAGCTCTTTGGCAGGAAGCTGGACTGGAAGGTGGGGCAGGACTGGTGTCCAGGCACTCTGGCAGCAGACGCGGGAGACCCAAGCAGCAGCGAAGCCTCCATGCCAACCTCTGCCCTCACGCAGCCCTTCAATGCCTCTGTGCTGAGAGTTCTAGCCCCAGCCCCGCGTTAGACGGCAGGACTGAGGTGGAGAGGCAGCCGCTTGCCGAGGGCCATGCACAGCCCGCTTCACACCTGCTGGAGGCGAACGGCCGGCCCAGCGAGGGAGCGAGGTGCACCTCTGGAATCCTCCTCTGATGGACCCCACGCGCCTGCTCCTGCTTCTGTTGCCAGAAGTTTTGTTTGTATTTGTTTTTTTTAAATATTTGTTTATTTATTTGAGAGGGAGAGCTACAGACAGAGAGAGTGACAGAGAGAGAGAGAGAAAGAGAGAGAGAAAGAGAGAGAGACGTCTTCCATCTGCTGGTTCACTCCCCAGTGGCCGCAACAGCCAGGGCTGGGCTTCACTGAAGCCAGGAGCCAGGAGCTTCTCCCAGGTCTCCCGCATGGGTGCAGGGGCTCCAGGGCTTAGGTCGTCTTCTGCTGCTTTCCCAGGCCATCAGCAGAGAGTGGGATTGGAAGAGGAGCAGCCGGGACTCGAACCGGTGCCCATAGGAGATGCCGGCACTGCAGGCCAAGGCTTAGCCCACTGCACCAGGGCTCCGGCCCCTCCAGACTCGCTTTGTTGTATCCTGGCGGGATAGCCCGGCTGCCAGCAGCCCCCAGCGATCGGCGCTGCCCGGGTTATCGTGTCCTGTGCTGCTCTTCCCAGGTGGAATCCGGGCTGCTGGGGTGCCAAGTCCAAGGTCACCGAGCACACTGCTGCTTCCGGCTGGCCTCTGGGATTCCGTGCTGGGGCAAAGCCAGCAGCTGAGCTCCATTCTGCTCCGGGGAGCTGCAGGCCAGCCAGAGGCCAGCACCGTGGGCCAGACGTGCAGGCGGGCTGCTCATCGGGGCATCGTCGCCAGGCGAAACCCAGCAGGACCGTGGGTCACTCCCAGCCAGAGCGCCCCAGCCAAGCTGCTCTCCAAGTCGACCCAGAGAACTGAGGGGAGACGGGAAGCGGTTCTTTTTTCCGGCTGCTAAGTCTTGCGGACACCCGCTTTGCACCGTGTGTGTGTGGATTCGGGTCCGGAGGTGAGAAGCTGCTGGGACAAAGCCCAAGATGGAGGAGTGGTCTGGGGACTGGATGGGGGCCCAAGCTGTGGAGACCACCGGGGGAGGGTTGGGAGAGCTAAGTGCTGCCCACGAGACCCTTTGCAGCGGGGTGGCCTTCAAGGGAGGCCCCCTGGGGGACCCGCGGGGAAACTGAGGGAAACGCAGTTGGGAACCAAGTGAAAGGCGGCTTAGCATGTTTGAGCCATGGGACCCACAGAAAGCGCCCCCGGGGGCGGGGCTTCCGGGCGTCCCTGGGGAGAGCACGTCGTGAGCCGCTGTGCGTGGGTTCCAGGTGTGTTTGTTTCTTGGCACCAGAATAAGCTCATTTTCAGTTCCACGTTCCATGAACTTTCTGAAGTGCCCTCTTGCTAGAACACAGGAAGGAGACCGGTGCCCAGGGAAGAGGCGGGGCCGCAGGTTTGACCTTTCCAGCTTCTCCAGGCAACAGTGGAAAAAAAGGAAAAAAAAAAAAAACGAAGGGAGATTTAAAAATTGTTATTTATTTATGAGAGAGAGAGAGAGAGAGAGAGAGAGAGAGAGAATAAGCCTCGGTGTGCACGTTCACTCCCCCAGTGTGCACACAGGCTGGGGCCTGGGAGGTAGGAACAGGAGCTGTCGCCTGCTGCCCCCAGGGTCTGCATCAGCAAGAAGAAGGAGCCAGGAGCCCAGCCCCAGGCACGCCGCTGCAGGCGCAGCCACCTGAGCCGCTGGGTCTACGATCTGAGCCCGCGAAAGACACTGGGCAATGAACCCCGCAAAAGCACTGCGGGTGTGGCTGGGATGCCCCCCACCCCACCCCCCACCCCCCGCCTCTGCCGAGGGCGCTGCGCAAGGTGCCGGCCTTCAGCCACCTCCCGGACCCTCGAGCACAAAAGGGCCGGGGCGTGGCTTTTCTCTCCTGGAACAAACCTCGGTAGCAGGCATCGGAGCCTCACAGAAACTCTGGGGCAGTTTTACCGGCAGAAACACCGCCAGCTTTGACCGAACGGAAGAGTGCGTGCCGGGCGAAAGGAGACTTCCAGTGTCTCGGCTCAAAATCAGGCCTACGTGTTGCCAAGGAAGAATGATCTGGGGTGGAGCCAAGCACCCGGACCCTCAGTCCCTGAAATGTTAGGACTCCGCCCCGACCAGCAGACTCGCCTCGGCGCCCGGCATCCTGTGCAGGGGCTGATTTACAATGGTTTAAATAATAATAATAATAAAAAAAATCAGAGCTATCTGTGATGGAGCTTTTTGGACTAAGTTTTTGCCTTGTGTTATTCTTGGTATGGAGAAGACGAAGCCAGTTCTCCAGCCATGGCCGCTCCATAAAAACAGATGCACGAGGAATGTGGACTGACTGACATCTGAATTTTTTTTAAGATTTATTTATTTTTTTAAAAGACAGAGTTACAGAGGGACAGAAGCAGAGACCCAGAGAGAGGTCTTCCATCCACGGGTTCACTCCCCAATTGGCCTCAGTGGCCGGAGCTGCGCCGATTCAAAGCCAGGAGCTTCTTCCAGGTCTCCCACATGGGTGCAGGGGCCAAGCACTAGGACCATCTGCTGCTGCTTTCCCAGGCCACAGCAGAGAGCTGGGTTGGAAGTGGAGCAGCTGGGACTCGAACTGGCACCCGTATAGGATGCTGGCACTGCAGGTGGCAGCTTCACCCACTACACCACAGTGCCGGCCACACCTGAATTCTTATGGACAACAAAGGAGTGGCTTTGATCAGCAGCTACTGTAGACTTGAAGCTCGGTACAATTAGATGACTCTAGAAATAGGTGCACAGTGGAGGCTTCCCTGTCTACCTCAATTCCAAAGTTTCTTCATGAACAATATGATTTTTATTTATTATTTTGGAAATTTTTCTTCGTGAATCTCATCGTGTGTAAGTGTAGAAATTGTTAAAGCAGATAATTACATCGTATCATTCAAAAGAGTTCCTCATATAGCCATTCTTTTGCATATTGATATTTTTGATTAAGAATATTTTCTGAATCATAAGGAACACTGAGCCCAGGATGGCTACAATAGCAGAAAAAACTGACAGTGCTAAGTGTTGACAAGGACCAGGAGCTAAGCGACTCTCACTATTTGCAAGTGCGGGACTGTGAATCGGCCGGGCACTTTGGAAATTCCTTGTTAGCGGTCAGCATACCCTTGCCCAGGGAATGAGTCATCTGTCCACCAGAGGACTTGTGCAAGGATGCTCACGCAGCTTTGTTCCTGCGAGCCACTTTCCCACGTGAACTGATAACGCTGTATACAAGCCTACGGTGACGGTGTTGCCATGGCAGCACCAGGCGCACACTCCTGACGCAGGCACCATGTGGATGGATTTCGAAGCCACCGCTACATGGAAGAGGTCAGGGACATGCACACCCAGGGGCTGCTGATCTAGGAGGTTTGAGAACAGGCAGAGCAGCCCAGCAGCTCCCAAAGTCAGCAGAGAGGTTGCCTCAGGGGCCAGGGGATGGGTGTGTGTGACCTCGAAGAACGCACAGGAGCCCCAAAGGGCATAGTACCGCTGCACGCCTGGAGCGTGGTGGGGGTTACACGGGTGGCTGCAGGCGGGGGGGGGGGTACTCAGGCTGAGCCCTCCAGCCCGGCACTCCCCCCCAATGGAAAATGCACCTGTGGACACTTGCAGCCCGGCCTGGTGTCTCCGGCCACTCCTCTCTGTCCAGCTTTGTGGCTTTGACAGATGCTGAGCCATCCCTGTGCTCTGCGTCCTGGGACTCGTGGGCAAATTTAGGGTGAGGTAAATTCCTAGAAGTGGAGCTGCCGGGTCAGAGGCAAAGGGCTACGGCGTTTGCAGGTCTTGCCCAATCACCCTGCAGAAGCATTGCAGCGAAGCCTCACTCCCTGGAGCGCCGGCGCTGTGTGCTCCCAGCTCCCCCAGGGTCGCCGATCTGATAAGCAAAACTGTTTTATCTTTATTGGGATTTAAAAGAGAGAAATGAAGCTGCCCTGTTTTTACCCATTTCCCACGCTGGGTTTCTGCACGTGATTCGTTGGAAGCAAGAGTTCGTGGCTGAGTGAAGTGAATGTGCGTTTAAGGCTGCAGCAAAGGAGGCGGGAGTTTCCTGCGAGACAGCGAGCAGGTGCCTCTCGGTGGTGGCAAAGCTGGGAGCCAGTGCGGTGACTCCCTCCTAGCCACGGTGCCAACTCTGCCCTGGGGAGGATGCACTGGCTTTTTTTTTTTTTTTTTTTTTTAAGATTTATTCATTTACTTGAAAGTCAGAGTTACACAGAGAGAGGAGGGGCAGAGATTCACTCCACTGATTCACTCCCCAGATGGCTGCAACAGCCGGAGCTGTGCCGATCTGAGGTCAGGAGCCAGGAGCTTCTTCCAGGTCTCCCGTGTGGGTGCAGGGGCCCAACAACCTGAGCCATCCTCCACCACCATAGCAGAGAGCTCCATCAGAAGTGGAGCAGCTGGGACTTGAACCGGCATCCATATGGGATGCTGGCACTGCAGGCGGGGGTTTTACCTGCTACGCCACAGCGCCAGCCCTTTTCTGTGCCTGTTTGCCTATCTGTGAGTGGGTGCCTACGTTAGCTCCTATTCCTGTAGTGCCGGTGCGGCCCAGTCTCCTGTCAGTTTCAGCCTCTGCAGGGTTTCCATTGGGGCCTCCTTACGGGCTTCAGCTTCCATCCTCACGGACTGAGCCCAGTGAATGAGGCCCCTCCCACCTCCCCACGCCTCCCCGACTCCCGCCCTGTGGCCTCTGCTCCTGGTGCCCCTGGGGGGACTCTGCCTTCCTTCCCGGAGCCCCATGTCCCCACCTCCTTCAGTCTCTCAGCCAATACCGCCCAGGTTGCCCTGCCTCCTGAACTCGGGGTTGCCCGTGGCTGCCTGGCTCCAAGGCCACACACTCTCCCGGAGAATGGCTCCCGTGGTTTCCCACGCAGCCCCTCTCACGAGGCGAGCAGCTCCACGACAGCGGGGGGGGCCCATAGCGGGGCGAACTTTTCCCCAGGGGCCACAGCCGGGTGCTGATGCCGGCCGCGTGTTCCGGCACAGCAGCCCAGGCACTGGCTCCTGTCGACACAGCCGAGGTGGGGCCGGGACCCTCCCTGGTAAGAGCATCCTGCGTGGTGTTCCCGCGAGGTCCCCGGCCACCTGGGCTCAGGCCCTGGAAACCACCGAGTTAGCTTCAAGGAACGCCACAGCATTTGCCGCCTCTGGGTCTGGACCGGACGCCGGGCGCTAAGTTCTGTCATTGAGAAATCTTCCTCCTCCTCTGTGTTGCAACGGGCCCAGACAAAAGGACCGAATCCTCTGAAAGCCAGATACCCTCGGAGTAAGTTTCAACACCATCTATCAGTACATTCTGCCTCTCCTGCCCAGCCTCTGCCCACCTGTCCAAGGTAAGCAGCCGTGCCTCCTGGCGGCAGGGGTGAGCGCCCAGCCTGCCACCTGGCGGCAGCACCCGTCCCAGTCCCCCTGTCCGGGGCCGCAGCGAGGTCTTGAGCTAAGCCCTTCCTCTACCCCAGTGTCTTCCCTGGAGCCCAGAATCAAGCCAGCAAGTACAAGGTTTGCCAGGCCCCGCTCTGTTTGCATGGGCGACTGGACAGACAGAGCTGAGATCCTCCGAGGACATCCGAGGATACTTTAAAAAGTCCATGGGAAAGTGAAATTAAAAGATAAGTTTACAGTGTTGTGGCACAAGCTGCCACTTGTCACGCTCGCACCCTGCATTGGAGCACGGGTTCAAATCCCGCCTGCTCTGCTTCTGCTAATGCACCTGGGAACGCAGCAGACGAAGGTCCAGGCGCTCGGGCCCCACCCCCCGTGTGTGAGGCCTGGATGGAGTTCCCGGCTCCTGGCTCTGGCCCAGACTTGCCCTGGCTGTTGTAGCATCTGGGGAATGAACTGTGGATGAAAGACTCTCTCTCTCTCTCTCTCTCTCTCTCTCTCTCTCTCTCTCTCTCTCTTTCTCTTTCACTATGCCTTTCAAATAAATAAAATAAATGTTTTTTAAAAAGATAATATTGGGGCGGGTGTTGTGGCGTAGTGTGGTGAGCCATTGCCTACAGCGCCGCATCCCATACAAGTGCCGGTTCGAGTTCCAGCTTCTCCGCTTCCAATCCAGCTGCCTGCTGATGCGCCTGGGAAAGCAGCGGAAGATGCCCAAGTGCAGCCACGTGGGAGACCCAGAAGGTGCTCCTGGCCCTTGGCTTTGGCTTGATCCAGCCCGGCTATTGTGGCCATTTGGGGAGTAAACCAGCAGATGCAAGCCCTCCCTCTTTCTGTCTCTCCCTCTCTCCCTGTAAGCCTGTCTTTCAAATAAATAAATCTTTAAAAAAATTTATTTTAGTGAGAAAAACTTGAAATACAAGTGTTCTATAGTGCATATTTCCCACGAGCTTTTGTTTTTAAAAAAGATGTATTTATTTGAAAAGCAGAGAGTGGGAGAGCTTGTGCTTGCTGGTTCACTCCCAGAATGGTTGCAACAGCCAGAGGTAGGCGAGGCTGGAGACTGGAGCTCCATCCAGGTCTCCCACGCGGGTGGCAGGGGCCCAAGCACTTGAGCCATCCTCTACCGCCTCCCCGGCACCCTAGCGGGGAATGGATCGGAAATGCAGCAGCCAGGACCGACCACTACTCCAACGAGGGATGCCAACGTCACAAGCAGCGACCATGACACCAGCTCCCTGCTGTGAACTTTTTAAAGACCCCCATCATAGGCATGAATTTCAAACGTTTTGTTTAGTACCAAAATAAAATTATCCTGTAATTGTCACTTCCGTGGACTTGTTCCCGCAGGGAGCCTCCGTGGACTTGTTCCCGCAGGGAGCCTCCGTGGACTTGTTCCCGCAGGGAGCCTCCGTGGACTTGTTCCCGCAGGGAGCCGGGCGTCCACCAAGCGCCGACGTGCGCTGTGTTACTGGACCCTCGTACCCACCCTCAGAGCAGTTTCCCCGTCGCCAGCCTTGGTTCAGAGGGCTGGTCAGGTCAACAAAGGCTCAGTATCACCAAGTCCAAGGTCACAGCAGAGCCAGAGGCAGAGCCGCAGTGTCAGCTCCGTCTGTCTGGGCCCCTCAGCCCCCGCTCCGGGGGCTCTTGGCTCCCCACTGTGTGGACCTCAGGGCCTGGGTGCTTAGTTCCTTGGTGAAGTATCCTAACCGCATCCCGGCTCCCACCCCTGGGGTGCCAGCAGAGGCCACCAAACTGTGACAACTGAAAATGTCCCCTGGGGACATCACCTGCACCCAGAGCCTCTGGTTAAAGAATTTGGTGTCCCTGCCCTCTGCATATAGGGTCACGTGCCCCGGGCCCCTGCACAGACATTGCTTGGGAGGCAGCTGTTCTGGCCGGCTGGGGCTCTCTCTCTGCCTCCACCACGTCAGCCAGTGTGCCCCAGCGCCTTCACTCCCTGCAGAAGTGAGTCCCCGACTCTCTCGCCGGCCAGCACGGAGGCTGCCATCTGGGAAACCACAGCCATACCTGGTCTGTGCAGGGCTTTCCTTGTCTTGCAAAAATATACTTCTGCAAACGGAATTAGTGACCAGCGTGTAAAGATGAAAGTGTTCACTCTTTTTAAAATAAAGACTTCCAAATGCGTGGTGCGGGGCTCATTTTGATAAAAGGAAAACCCCGGGGCACTGTCACGAGTGGGAGCATCGGCCAACAGCCACCGGCTGCCCCGCCCATGCTTTTTTAAAAATATTTATTTATTTATTTGAAAGTCAGAGTTATACACAGAGAGAAAGAGAAGCAGAGAGAGAGAGAGGTCTTTCATCCTCTGGTTCACTCCCCAATTGGCCGCAATGGCCGGAGCTGCGCCTATACGAGGCCAGGACCCAAGAGCTTCCTCTGGGTCTCCCATGTGGGTGCGGGGGCCCGAGCACTTGGGCCATCCTCCCTCCACTGCTTTCCCAGGCCATAGCAAGTGCTGGATGGGAAGGGGAGCAGCTGGGACTCGAACCGGCGCCCATATGGGCAGAGGCTTAGCCTGCTGCATCACAGTGCCGGCCCCTGCCCCGCCCATACTGCCCTAGGCCTCCCACGTCCCCAGCCCTCTGGGCAGCTCCACAGACAGCCCCTGGAAGGCTGGCGTTGATGTCAGCAATGGCAGCAAGGGGCCAAGGCCTCAGCAGGCAGCTTCCATGGTGGATGGAGAGACGGCTGTGGGTGGCAGAAGCAAGAGCGCTCCCTGGGAGAGGTGCGTCGGGCACAGGCAGAAGACGTTAGAGTCGGGCAGGGGTGGGGTTCGCAGGACCACGTGTGTCCCCACAACCCAGCGGCTGAAGCTGCAACGGGATGTTCACTCTCTCACCTGTCCCAGGACTGCCCCAGCGACAGGAAGTGGGGTCTCCAGGGCGAGGCCTGGCGGAGGCAGGGGAGACAGACAGGTCGTGCCCTCCAGTGCAAGTGCAGTCGGAACAATCCAGTGGCC
Organism: Oryctolagus cuniculus; assembly: GCF_964237555.1. Lineage (NCBI taxonomy): Eukaryota > Metazoa > Chordata > Mammalia > Lagomorpha > Leporidae > Oryctolagus > Oryctolagus cuniculus. The sequence goes on along the minus strand of NC_091442.1, from coordinate 4,783,143 downwards.
TGGAGCCACCTCCCGGGGCTGTCAGGGGGCCATGGGGGCACTGAGTATCGGCCCAGCTCATCTGAAAATATGAGCGCGGAAGTGTCCAGAAAGGTTTCTAGGTGTGCCAGCCCAGGGGGACGCCAGCCGGGGAGACGGGCAGGACAGCGTTTCACAAGCTGTGTCTGGGAACTGAGGGTCCAGCTCACTTCCAGGTGCATCAGGGAGGCGCGGGGCCCCTGCGGCCACTGGGCTGCCCAGTGACGTCAGCATCCGTGGACTGAGTCTGGAGAAGCATCGCCAGTGCTCCAGTGGCCGGATGACGTAGTGGGGAATCAAACAACCGCGTCAGAGTTAACGTCAAATAAAACAGAGCAAGAGGACGCACAGTCCCAGCTGCTGAGACTGCGGACGGAGGGGTCGGGAGGACCCCAGCTGGGGTCAGGCTCCGCCTCCTGCCCCCTCCCAGCTCCCCCCCCCCCAGCTGGAGCCTTGGGCAGGAGGCAAAGTCCCCTTCATTTCAACTTGAACGCTTGGTGGGGGGAAGGAAGAACAGATGGGAATTCTTTGTTTTTATTTAAGATTTATTTGCTTGAAAGTCAGTATCAGAGAGAGGGAGAGACAGAGAGTGAGAGAGAGAAAGAGAGCGAGAGAGAGAGATCTTCCATCTGTTGGTTTACTACCCAAATGGCCACAGCAGCCAGTGCTGGGCTGGGCTCAAGCCAGGAGCCAAGAACTCCCTCCCGGTCTCCCAAGTGGGTGCCGGGGCCCTAGCGCTTGGCCCACTTCCTGCTGCTCTCCCAGGCGCATTAGCGGGGAGCTGGATGGGAAGTGGAGCAGCCGGTGTGCTTGAACCCGCCCTCCTATGGGATGCTGGCGTCACAGACTTAACCCGCTATCCAGACGCCGGCCCCAGGAGTGACTTTTCATTAGCGTTGTAGAAACGTGGAGTATTCTAGATGAACACAACCGAGGCTCTGAGCGTTCTGACCCCTTGTGCCGAGCACCTGTGTACATGGTATTGTTCCAGCCTAACGAGGAGAGGGCGGGATGGCCGGGCTGCTTTTACAAACGAGGAAACGAGGAAACGGAGGCACAGGAAGGGGAGGGGCTGGCTCACAGCCAGGAAGCCGCAGAGGCCCCTCTGGGACCAAACGGGTGTCCTTCCATCCCCACTGCCTGCTGAGCCGGACTCCAGACGCAAACTGGGCTAAGGCCCCCAGGAGCAAAGCCACGCCCCTGGGGGGCAGAGGGAAGTGCCAGCTGCTGGCCCCGCCCTCGGGCCCTGGGGAACACGCCCAGCAGTCCTGTGGCAGAACAGGGAGCCACGCTTCGGGAGGGGGGCAGGGACCACGCTCACGCTCAAGTTCACATCATGCGTGGCCACCAGCCGTGCCCTGCCTGCCTTCTGAAGCCCCTGGAGCCCTTCCCTGCCCCTTTCTGGGCTGTGAAGAGCGAGTGCGCAGACCCAGCTGGCGGCCGGCTTGCTCCGCTAGGGAAGGCGCGGGGAGCAGCCTTGGGCGGCCTCTCGCCGGTCTCCCGATCCCCCAACCCGGGACTCGGATAACTTCTGCGACGGGCCAGAAAACAGACGTCTTTCTTTAACCTCAACGATGCAAGAGCCATTCTCAGACGCACGGGCAGGAGCCGCAGCTGGTGCACAGGGTGCGGCGCCAGCCCTGACTTTTCAGCTGCGTCTGTGTGAAAGCCTCGCCCTGCGCAGAAAAGGAGCGGAGACTCACTTCCCACCCGCCCGGGCTGGGGCGTGGGCCCTGCTTGCGCAGCGGGCGCCCCTAGGGAGCCCGGTCCTCCCTCTCTCTCTCTCTCTCTCTCTCTCTCTCTCTCTCTCTCTCGGGTTGCTCAGCAGGACAGAACACACACGGGGCCCAGCAGAGGTGATGGGCTCCCACCCCCACCCGGGAACGTGTGTGCGTGGAAGGAACGTGCACGCTCGCCTTGGTTATGAGGGCAGACATTCCAGGATGACCGGGGAACGCGCGAGCTAATCACGGCCCACTCGAGCCGGGGACCGCACTCAGCCATGACCAGTGACGCAGCAGAGTGTTTGCTGGGACTTAAGGATGCTTACGGGACACCGAGCGGGGCGGGGAAGGAAAGCAGGCTGTGTTTGGAAAAACCACACTGGCAGAGCCGCGAAAGGGCTAAGCTTTGTCCCCACGTAAGAGCTGGCAAGTGGACCCCCGCGGGCCATAGGTGCCTCCCGGGTCAGAGATGCCTGCATTGCCACAGCACAGCGCGGGGTCTGAGTTCATATCTGCTCCTCGTCCTCGCTCGGTCCCGCGGGGGTGACAGTTGCTAAACACAATCTGCATCGCGGCTGGAGATCCTGGAATTTAGGCAACCCCAACCTTGTATCCAGGCTACGAGAGGATCTGCCGGGTGCTGCCCTGAGGGAGACAGGACCGGTCAACAGCCAAGCCCGCCTTCCGCTCGCTCTGTCTCCCAAGACGCTCCCAAGCTAGGCCGGCACGAGCGCTGTCGTCCACGGACGCACAGACATGTTAGAAAATCGCGGACGCCCCTCGGCCAGCAGATCAGCACCAGCGAAAATGCAGCAGGGGGCAGAACGACAGGAGTGCCCGCCCCGCCCCGCGCCGACCCCTCCTCTGGGTCACGGGATCTCACGGAGAGGAAGGGAAGGGTGGCTGGCGACGAGAGACGGCAGAGACCAGGTCAAGGGGCACCCGGTGCTGTGGGACCTGCTCACTGGCACACAGGTCTCCTGTCTGAGGCCCTGGAAGATGACACAACCCGGCAGGTGTGCGGGGTCAGAGTGGAGGAGCCTCCCCCGCTTCTCTCACAGAGCAGTTGGGTTCCCCTGAGGCTCTTGGCCGTGGCCGCCTGAGTGGGGGCAGCGAGTGCAGAGCCAAGGAGCTGTCCCTGGGGCCGCCCGTGCCCTGTGCTTTCCCGGCCGGCTTCCCTCTGCAACACCCTCTGCAACACCTGGACGGGGCCTCTCTCCGCTAATGCCGCCCCCAGGGCTGGGCCTGTCGGGGCGGGGGCGGGGCGGGACGGGCACCCAAGACGGGAGGTTCCAGGAAAGGGAGCTGGACCTTGGGAATCACTCGCGGCCATGTTCATTTATCCCTTCTCAGGCGTCGGCTGCACACCAGGCTCTGGGACGTGAGGGGTTATGGGAAGGGCACGGATCCAGCAAAGGAAGGAAAAGCCATCCGTTTTAGAAACACAAAAGATTCACTGCAAAAGTAGTACACAATTTTTTAAAAAAAAGATTTATTTATTTATCCAAAAAGCAGAGTTTCAGAGACAGACAGACAGAGAGATCTTCCATCTGCTGGTCCACTCCCCAGATGCCCACAATGGCCAGGGCGGGGCCCGGCGGAAGCCAGGAGCCAGGAGCTCCATTTGGGTTTCCCACGTGGATGCAGGGGCCAAGCACTTGGGCCATCTGCTGCTGCTTTCCCAGGTGCGTCAGTGGGGAGCTGGATGGGAAGTGGAGCAGCCGGGACTCAAACTGGTGCCCACATGGGCTGCCAGCGTCAGAGGCAGCGGCTTAACCAACTGCGCCACAACACCAGCCCCAAAACAGTACACAAGTGCATGTCCACAGGCCACGAAATACGTATCGGGAGTCCACCTGTCTGTGCGGCTGTGCTCAAAGGGTCAATGCGTTCATCAAGACAGAAAAGGTCAAGAAAACTCAGGGCACCTCAACTGTGCCACCTGGTGGCAGGATCTGTGTCTACAGCACGGAGCCACGTGACGCCCCCAGCCACTACCCGCCCTGGCAGCTGTCCAGGCACAGCGCCCTCGGGCTGTTTCCCCCGGAGGCTCCTCCTGCTGGTCCAGCCCTCAGGACCTGGCTGAGGCCAGGGCAGGATGTCAGAACCATCCCGGCCTTCGCAGCCTCAAGACAGACAGCGTGGCTGACGAGGAGCAGGCGGGGGCTGCCCTAGGACAGCTTCCGGGGCAGAACCTGCTGTGGTCCCCTTGGCTCGCCGCATGTCTCAGCCTGGCCCGGCTGTGCAAAGCGTCTGTTCTCCCCAGCGATCTGTCAACAGAGGTTGCCCTGGTCCGGTGAGGAGGAGTCTGGACCAGGAATGCGGCTCGTCACCAGCACTCGGTCACCGAGAACCCCCACTGCCGGGAGTGCAGCCCTGCTGTGCCTGCAACAGACGCGGAGCCAGGGAGTCCTGGGACCAGCCTGCTGTTCTGCCTCTCCCTGGGTGGCCTGGGCAAGCGACTTGATCTCTCCTTTTCATCACAAGAACACAAACACAAACACCCTTCCTGTCGTGTGGGTACAAGCAGTGAGCAGGACGATGGGTGCACCGTGGCTGGCAGAGCTGTTTAAAAAATAGGTTAGTGCTGGGACCAACACTGGCGTAGCAGGTAAAGCCACCACCTGCAGTGCCGGCATCCCATATGGGCACTTGTTGGTGTACTGGCTGCTCCATTTCCGATCCAGCTCTTGCTGATGGCCCGGGAGGGCAGTGGAGGATGGCCCAAGTCCTTGGGCCCCTGCACCCACGTGGGAGACCTGGAGCAAGCTCCTGGCTCCTGGCTTCAGCCTGGCCCAGCTCCAACCATTGCAGCCATTTGGGGAGTGAACCAGCGGATGGAAGATCTCCCTGTCTCTCGCTGTAAACTCTGACTTTCAAATAAACAAATAAATCCTTAGAAAGAAAAGAAGAAAGAAAGAAAACGAAGAAGAGAAGAAAACGTCACTTGTTTTTAATTATTCTTATTTCTTAAACACTTGCAGGCTGGACACGGCAACACATCAATAACAACAGCCACACACATTTGTTAGGACTCAGGTCCTAAGCTGAAAGCTCTACACACACACCCCCAGCACCTGGGACATTTCGGGTGTCACCGTGTGTGTTCGGGGATGCCACCGGTGTCGAGTGGGTCAGTGCTGCCCAGTAGGTGGTAAAGGAGCCAAATGTCAACAAGACCGAGGTTGGAGACCTGCCTTCAGGAGAACCCCACACCACTCGTGCTTGGCTTCAGAAATGGAATGCGTTTCTGCAAGATCAGGCAACTCAGGGACTTACGAAGAGGCCGTGGGCCCAGGTTCTCGCAGCCGGAGACAACGGCCTCCAGCACGGGCAGACCTGCTGCACCTGCCGGGCTCAGACGCCCTGCTTTGCCCCACAGTATTCTCTGGGCTCTGCCTCTGGCACGGGTCCCAGTGCTCGCTGGAACCCGTTGTAGCCATCAGTGCCACCGCCTCCCGATGCCTCCACAGCTGCCTCTGTGCCTCTGTGCCACAGCCTTCACCAGGGAGTCTAGGTGCTTCTGATTGGCTGACCCAAGTCATGTGCTCATGTCCTAGCTGCAAGGGAGTCTGGGAAAGTTCGTATCTATCACTTTCAGCTCCTACAGGGAGAAGGGTCTCTCTGACTTCTAAGGTGGAGGACTCCTCGGAGGTGGACGGAGGTTCAGAGGGTGTGACAAGCCCCGCCCCCCCGGGACACTGTATTAGGTACAGTGGCTTCCATAGTGAGACAAGTATTGTCTTCCCTCCTCTTCAGGCTCTTTCCACCTCCAGGCACCCCAGGGGCCGGTTCCTGGAGTGCTCACCCGTGTGCCATCTCTGACTCCTGCAGGTGTCCCTTCATGGATGGGAGAGCATCGGGGCTCAGGCGAGGGAGCCACCATGCCCAGGTCAACGACGCTGACGCTGTAACTCGTCTCCATGGTGCTTCCCTGAGGCTCCTAACTGGTCCCCCTTAAGAAGTGTTAGCACACAATTACTGGTCCCCCTTAAGAAGTGTCAGCACACAGATACATGAGTGCCACTTTGTGTACTGCGTGTGTGTCTCTGCTTCACACATAAGAAGAGGAAGACGGGGGCAGGTGTTTGGCCAACTGGTTGGGAGCTGGCTGGGGCCACCAGCACCCCACTTGAGACTGCGGGCTCCTGATCCGGCTTCTTGCTGGTGCAGACCCTGGGAGGCCCCGCGATGGCTCACGTGATTGGGTTCCTGTCACTCATATGGGAGACCCGGATGGGGCTCCTGGTGACGGGCTCCAGTCCAACCCAGTTCCAGGCACTGAGAGCACTTGGGGAGTGGCTGTGAGCTCTCTCTGTCTGTCTGTCTCTCTCCTTGTCTCTATATAAAAACAGTAGAGTAAGGGGCCAGTGCTGTGGCATAGCAGGGAAAGCTGCCGCCTGGAGTGCCAGCATCCCATATGGGCACCGGTTCGAGTCCCAGCTGCACCACTTCTGATGGAGCTTTCTGCTGTGGCCTGGGAAAGCAGTGGAAGATGCCTCAAGTCCTTGGGCTCCTGCACCCACGTGGGAGACCAGGAAGAAGCTCCTGGCTCCTGGCTTCAGATCAGTGCAGCTCTGGCCGTTGCAGCCAACTGGGGAGTGAATCAGCAAATGGAAGATCTCTCTCTCTCTCTCTCTCTCTCTGTAACTCTGTCTTTCAAATAAATAAAATAAATCTTAAAAAAAAACAACAGTAGAGTAAAACTCTCTCATCTGCCTTCTCCCTTCCTCGAATCGGTTTTCTCTCTGGGGACAACCTCACCCCCCGCCCCGCCCAGGAAGCACGGGATAGGCTGACGCTGTGTTCAGAGCGTCTGCAGCCCACCCAGAGCCACACGCATCTGAGGAAGGTGCTGAAGCGCCAGCCCCCAGCCCTCCACCCCGAGAACAAGCTGGGGCTCTGCATTTTCACAAGGGCTCCCGGTGATGGTCATCGTGGGATCCGTGTTAGACAAGAGGACGCGGCCATCGTCTTTGAAAAGTGCAGCTGTGCCGGGACTCACCTGGGAGCTCCCAGACTGTCTGCAGTCAGTCAGCCTCTCCCTCAGGAGCGGGCAGCCGGGGAGCCGAGCCCCTGCTGGGTGAGGGCTCAGAGCTGGTTGGGCAGTGGGTCAGGCTGCCGGACCAGCTGTGCGTCCTCGGGGAGGTGGCTTGCTGTCTCTGACCTTCGACTTCTCAGCCCGCAAAGTGAGGACTCTGAGGCCATTGGGAGGGTCCAGTGAGCGTCACGGAGGTGGTGGACGCCTAGTGGCCCACACACGTCAGGCTCTGAGCAAGCGGGAGTTCTGCGGACGCTAGTGCAGGGTGGAACAGCCTTGACCATGCGGGGGAACCCCTGGGGAGCTGGTTACTGTGCAGGCTCTGCGCCGGCCGAGGCAGCTGCATTTCTGGTGAGGTTGCGGCAGTGACGTTGCCATCAAGAGGCTGCTGAGAGTGGGTTTCTCCACTGGGCACGAGGGCGCTGGGCCTGGAAGGGGGCTGCCTGTGTGTCGCTCCATCCTGGGCATTGCCTGGGCCCTCGCCCCATTCGACGTCAGGAGCACCCCTGCCCCTAGCTGGGACCTCCGAGGATGCCCACAGACAGGGCTGAAGGTCCCCGGGGGGATAGGGTGGCCCCGGCTGAGAAACACCTACCCAGAGCCTCGAGGTGACAGAAGAGGGAGAAGTCAGCACCACCAGTCACGCAGATGGGAAGAACTGAGTGAGAAATGCAAGTAGCGGGGAGGCGGCAGTCACAGTGGGCGCCTGGCTGCGTTGGTCCCGCAGCTCTGCTTGCCCCGGCCGCCCGGTGCAGGAAGACAGAGCGGGACCAGCGTGAGGCTCTTGGCAAACAGACCCAGCCGGTCACACGCGAGAGACAGCGCCAGCTCGGCCGGGCTGGCTTTGCCTCCACGCTGGGGAGACGGAGTCCGCTGCGTGCAGGGACTCGATGCCGTGGCCGCACTCACTGGGGGCTGCGCCGAGGTTGTCTTTGAAGGGCAGTGACCCAAGACTGTGACACTAGACACGCCCTGAGCCGGGCCGGGCCTGCAGCCACCCTCAAGAGGAAACTCCTGCACACACACACACACACACACACACGTGCACATGTACACACATACACATGCACACACATAACCATGCACACACATAACCATTCACACACACTTCTGAGCCAGGACCCGGGATGGCAGCCACCCTCGGAGGGAAACTCCTATACACACACACACACACACACACACATGCCCCCACACACCCCTGGCGTGCACATTGCTGGATGATGCAGGCTCCCACTAAGGCCCTCACCCCAGGACAATTGCACATCTCGGCGTTGGCATCTGCAACCCACCCCAGCCAAGCCGGGCAGGCTGGTGTGCGCTCAGCCTGGGACGCAAATCCACCCCCGGCACGGAGCAGCTCTGCGGATCTCAGGCGGCACCAGCGATCATGGCACCTCCAGCCTTCACGTGGCTGCACGGTGGCGCGTCGCTCTGTGCCAGACCCGGCCGAGGCATCTCAAGACATTGCCCCCTGGGGCACGATCCTCACCAGACCAGAAGGGAGAAAGAAACTCCACTCTCTGAAGATGAGGGCACAGAGAAGGTCAGCGGCATACCTGAGGCTGCACAGCTCATAGGTGGAGAAGCTCGGGTTTGAACCCACATCTGTCTGATTCTGACAGCATTCTTCTGGCCCCTACCTGGCTGCCAGCCCTGCGTGCTCAGTAATTGGCAGCTGCCAGCCAGCAGCGACAGCGTCACAGCGAGCTTGTTAGCGGTGGGACCTTGGGTAGGCTCCAGCCGCTGAGCGGCGGTGTGAACCGGCGCTGCCTGCCCAGCTGTGTGTGAGCCGCTGTCTCCCGTCCACGCCGGACCACAGAGTCCCCGACTTCTGGACTCCTGCAATCCCTCAACTCTGTGGATTAAGGGGCCCTTGACGCTGGCTTTGCAAAACTCACCCGAGAAACTCGCTCATCATTGAAAAGACGTCCAGTGCGGGACAGGAGGACCTGTGACAAGAAGCAGAGTCCCCTGTCACCTGCCCCCACCCCCGCTCAGTGACAGCTTCCTGCAAGGCTGGGTTCCTCCGTGCTCTCTAGAGCTGGACTCGGATGGCTGGACACTGGCCGCTCGGGTCCCCCAGGAGCGGTCGGGGGCCGGCTGTGACCCCCAGGCCGCCTCCTCGCCAGCCGCTGTGCTCTGTCTCTGTTTCTTCTACATCTTTTAAAGATTTATGTATTTATTTGAAAGGCAGAGAGGAGAGAGAGAGAAAGAGGGAGAGAGAGAGAGAGAATCTTCTATCCGCTGGTTCATTCCCCAGATGGCCACAGCCGCCGGAGCTGGGCCAATCTGAAGCCAGGAGCCAGGAGCTTCTTCCAGGTCTCCCACGTGGGTGCAGGGGCCCAAGGACTCGGGCCATCTTCCACTGCTTTCCCAGGCCACAGCAGAGCTATGGAGAATAGAATTGAGAGAGAGGATGACTTCGGCGCACAATGCTGTGGAGTCGTCGCGTGCGCCTTCCATGCAGGTCTCGGGGGGGGGGACTCCCGGGGGGAGGAGGCGCTGGCCTCACGCGCTCGCCCACTCCGCGGGGTCCCTGGCCTGTCTCACTTGGTAACGTGGGAACACGGGTGCCCTCCCCTGGCTCCGTGCACTGCTGGCTTGTCTCTGCTCCCACTGGGCAAATCCCTCTCCGATTCCAGCCTCAGTTTCCCTGTCTGTCCCTGTGAGATGAGAGGCTGCTTTTGTGCTGGGGATTTCAGGGTCAGTGACCGTGACCTTCAGCCCTGATGCTCTGCCCTCCCCCCCGGCCGTGCAGCGCTCTCGAGCCGTCCAGCAGCCTGGCCGCTCCGCCCGAGGTGCACTGACAGCTCTGCTCTTCTGCTCTTCGAGCCCTGGCAGCCGGGGAAAATCCAATATGGCTGCTTCCACCCCTCCTGGCGGGGGCTCCTGCTTTTCCCTCCTGGCGGGGGCTCCTGCTTTTCCCTCCTGGCGGGGGTTGGTGTCAGCTCCCAGAGAGGCAGGCTCGGCGCCTTCTGAGCTCAGTCTCTCCCCGGCTGTGCCCAGCTCTTCACACTGTGCGGGACGGCGTGGGGGCCGGGAGCCCTCCCTTCCCTACGCATCTCTACCTGGCCGCCGGCTGAGCCGAAGGAAGGCTGTCAAGTCTCGCGCAGGTGTGTGGGGTGCCGGTGTGAGGTGTGCGGGTGCGCAGTGTGCAGGTGTGTGGCGTGCCGGTGTGCAGTGTGTAGGTGTGCAGTGTGTAGGCGTGTCATGTGCAAGTTTGCAGTATGTAGGTGTGTGGTATGCAGGTGTGAGGTGTGTAGGTGTGCAGTGTGCAGATGTGAGGTGTCCCAGTGTGAGGTGTGCCAGTGTGCAATATGCAGATGTGAGGCGTGCCGGTATGTCACATACAGGTGTGTGGCATGCAGGTTTGCAGTGTGTAGGTGTGTCACATGCGAGTGTGCAGGTGTGTGGTGTGCTGGTGTGTCACGTGCATGTGCGTGGCATGCAGGTATGAGGTGTGGAGGTTTGCAGTGTGTAGGTGTGTCACGTGCAGGTGTGAAGTGTGCCGATGTGTCACGTGCAGGTATGCAGGTGTGAGGCGTGCCGGTGTGTCACGTGCAGGGGTGAGGCGTGCTGGTGTGTCACGTGCAGGGGTGAGGCATGCTGGTGTGTCACGTGCAGGTGTGAGGCGTGCCGGTGTGTCCCGTGCAGGCGTGTCGCATCAGTGCCTGGGTGCACTGAGAGCTCTCAGAGCCGCCTCTGCTGCAGGCTGTGGGCAGGGGGGAGGAGAAGGGGTCTGCAGCCACTGGGGACCAGAGGCCGGCTGTGGACTTGAGCTGTCTCCTTCACTGAGGGACCAGCAGCTGGAGCCTCTCTGAAGCCGTCGTGCGGGCTTTGTGGGCGCCTCCGAGGTCTTCCTCCTGGGGTTGAGGACTCCCCGCAGGGGTGGAGCCCCCGGGTACCTCCACCCGCACGGGAGGCTTGGCGTGGGGGCAGGGAGGATAGTGCCCATTGCCAAGGCGGGCAGCTCGGGACGCCCCAGGCTGGAGGGAACAGGCTAGAGGTGGGTCCCTGCGGTGCCCAGTGCCCACGTCTCGGACGGGCGCCCGTATGGGATGCCGGCATCGCAGGTGGAGGCTCAATCGTCTACACCACAGCTCTGGCCCCAGCTCATGCTTTTAGACGTTTTCCCGCATCCAGGAGCCGACTCTTTGAGCATTGTTGCCCCTCCCCCCATGAGGAAACCAAAGAAACCCGATCTAGTATTTTCCTGCTCCGTGTTTTTGTGAGATCTGCCGATGGGGAGGAGGAGGGGAGCTGCACAGTCTGCAGAGACCCCTCCCAGGGAGACCCCGCAGCCATCACCAGACCCGGGCCGCGAGGGAGGGTCACCCCCACCCCCTCCAGCGCCTGCAGCTGTGATGGGGGGAACAGCTAATTCTGAGCCGGAGGCCACCCCCACACCCCAGCCCCATCACACAGCCCTGCTCCTGCGCTGGCTGGGAACGCCTGCACCTTACCAGGCCTGGAGAACTGGGATTTCCAGAGGTGGGGAAAGCCACAGCCTGGGGAGACGCTCCAGATAAGGCCGGATGCTGAGCGTGGAGGCTGAGCCAAGCGCCCCCGGGGGGCCCAGCCAGATGCCCTTGCCTCGGCTCTCGCCTTCTCAGCTGCCCGGAGCGCCCTGATGTGTAGCTTGGACCCCCACTCCCCTGGGGATGAAGCCGCTCCTGTTATGGGGCTGGTGGGCAGGGGGAGGCACGAGCTAGAGCCCCCCCCTCCCGCCTCTGTTTATTACAGTGAAGCACCTGGCTCACTCCCCTCCCCCAACCCCTCCACCGCACACCTTCCTGAGAGGTCTCAGCCCAGGTTTCTCTCTCCAAAGCTCTCTAATAACCAAACCAAACCAAACCAAACCAGGATCTCTGGTTGGAAATGCCCCCCGACTGACAAAACAGGGTTGCAAAGTTGAAGCGAATTCCCCGGGCAGTGAGAGGGAAGAAAACACTGAGAATAACTGGCCTGGGGCGAAATGCGCGTTTTCACACGGGATTTCCAAAGGAGACATACCAACTCCTCCCCAGGCAGAGGCCGGCCAGGAGGGAGACGGGAGACGGCAGGCAGGATCCGTCTCAGGGGCAAAGGGACCGTGACCTCCACACCCCGCCAGCATCAGTCAGCCAGCCCAGCTCCTCTGAGATGTCACGGCATTAAAAAAAAATGTTTCTTTCTTAGACCTAGAGGTGATATCATCGTGACTAACAGCCAAAGGTATTCTGGGATCTCAGCTTTGTTTGATGAACTGCTCGGTATTAAATGCCGCCCCTTCGGTGAGAGCTGTCAAAACAGCTTCATGTAATCTTCCCCGGGAGAAAGATCTCTGTGAAGCCGCATAACTCAAATTATACAAATAACTGTCAGAAGCCATTAAGATCAGCTGCGGCGGGGAGGGAGGCTCGGGAGCCAGGCCCGACACCCCAGATGTGCTGTGTGTGCAGGCGTCCTCGGCAGGGCTCCTGGGAGAGCGCGGGGGTCGGGGCGACCAGCAGGGGCTCTGTGAGCCCGGGGTCCCGGCCTCGGGTCTCAGGGCCGTCATTCTGCCCTGTGAGCCCCCGGAGCTGCCCGGCACCCCGGGTGTCAGCTCCCTGCCCCTGGGCCTGGGAGAGCTCGCCGATGGCTCAGCAGGGGTCGGGCTCCAGGATGCTTCTCTCTCCCCGTGAGTGCACCCCACACTGGAGTTTCGGGGGACACTTGCCTGGCCCGGGGCAAACTCCCGACAGGGTAAGAGCTTGGGAAGAGGACAGGGAAGCGTGTGATGGTCTCAGGAAGGGGGCGGTGTCAGCAGGGGTCGGGGAGCCGGCCCAGGGGCCTGTGCTAACCGCAAAGCCGTCTCCCTGGGATGGCCTCTTCCTTGACATCTGTCCCCAGGGGGCCTGCGGGAGACTCGTGCCCCCCCTCCCCCATGCCCTGCTGGCGCTCAAAGCAGAAACAGCTGCAGGGGTGGGGGTCGGCTCTTGTGACGACTGAGCAGCCCCCACGCAGCGGTGACCTGGCTCTGCGCCCAGTGAATTCTCAGCAGGTGTCCCGAGGTGCAGCCTGGGCTCTGAGCCAGGCCCCGCCTCCATCCCTGTGTACCCATCTCTGCCTAAAGCAGAGGCCAGCGTGAGCTTCCTGACAGCAACGGGACCGTGTCCGGCCCTCACTCCCAGCCCTCCGGTGGCTCCTGCTTGCCCAGGTTCAGTCCAGGCCCGGGGCTCCAGCCCCCTGCTCTCCGGCACTGCTCAGCTGCCCAGAGCCCTGCCTTGTGCCTCCAGCCCTCTCCCACTCAGGCGTCAATCATCGCCGACAGCCGGGTCTTTCCTGCCTTCATTTACTTCTGTGCACCGTGTCCCAAATCACACATATGCAAGAAGTGTCACTCAAACCCAGGGGAGTGGGTCGCAGTCCTGGCTGCAGCACCGGCTAGCTGCGTGGCCCCCCAGGAGGTCACTCTTCCCTGTGGGGCCTTCTGCACCTGTAGAGAAGGCAATGATGACGGTTTCCATCCCGTGGGTGTGGCAGAAGCAGTGAGTGACATGTGGCACCACGGGGCACACAGCAGATCTCTAGAGCTGCAGACAACTTGCATTGCTTCGTGGTTTCATCTACAAACGCCACATCTCTCCTCAGAAGGCATCAGACGAGCAGATTATCACCTGCAGGTGAAGCCGCTGCTGCGACACCTGCACCCCGTGTCAGAGTGCCGGCTCCAGGCCCCGCCGCGCTGCTGCCCGTCCACCTCCCTGCTGGCACGCCTGGGAGGCGGCAGAGGATGGCTCAAGCGCTTGGGCCCCTGCCGGCTGTGTGGGAGACCTGGACGGAGCTCCTGGATCCGGGCTTCAGCCTGGTGCAGCCCTGTGGGAATGAAGCAGTGGGTGGAAGATCGACTGCTCTATCTATTTGTCAACTATCTGTCTGTCTCTCTGCCACTCTACTCTTCAAATAAATAAATAAATTGCTTAAAAACCACCCACAATCAAGCCAAGCAGAAACAATCAAGATGAACATTTTGGCAATGTGTTTACTACACATAAGCACAAATACAAACATGTTGATGTACGTGCAGACTTGTACACACTCACATTACGCATTCACGTCTGTGCATTCAACGGCTTCCTGGAGATACAATCGCTGTAGCATCCATCCCGGACGTCAGCGGTGACCCTGGTACACGGCCATCGGCATCGGCCAGTTTCAGACCCTTTTGTGGACTCCAAAGGAAACCCGACTTCCACACGCAGCGTCCCCCGTTCTCTTGCTGCCCAGGCCCGGGCCAGCCCAACCCCCTTCTGTCTCCGTGGTTTCTCTCTTCTGAACACTTCCTGTACCCAGTCTGCACAGTCTCTGGTCGGATGTCTCCAGGGTCTTCCAGGCTCCTACATGCGGCACCCTGCCTCGGGGCTCAGCCTGTTCATGGCTGAATACTACTCCACCGCGTGTCTGCCTGGTGAGTGTTGACGTCGTCACATGCACCTGCCGGAGTGCTCGTGGACACCTTTCCACCCTGCTGATCCGTCTGAGAGTGGAACACCCTCTCTGCCGCTCGCTAGCTGCTGCTCCCACCCTGCAAATGCTCCCCAGGCCATGGCCCCACGGATCAGCGCCGGGCGAAACCCAACCAACCGGCACCCAGGTGTTGGCGTATCCAGCCCCTTGCAGGCCGCGTGTCAGGTTGATCCGTCCGTGTGTTCCCTCCCTCGTCCCCAAAGCATCTAGGAGCCCCCGCAGGGCTGTTTCTCGGTGGCCTGAGGGTCTGGCTAACACGCAACCTCCAGGCAGTGCAGAGGACAGCCAGGACAGGGAAGAAGCCAGGGACGAGGCCGCCCACCTGGGCTGGACCCACAGTAACCGTGGCAGAGGCTCCTCCGTCCCTCACAGTGACACGGCACCTGTCCTGCACTCCTCCCTTCCCTCCACCCTGTCCCAGAACCTCGTGGGCACGTGGGTCGCCCATGCTGCCCCCTCCCCCCCCACCAGGCCGCCTGCCTGTCCCTCTGGTCCCCAGCCACCACCACATCCAGGGTGGCTAGGCCGTCAGGGGGTCTCCAGCCCTCCCTGGGTGACCACAAACCTCACAAGGGCTGGGGCTTCCCGCTGGGCCGGGAGGTTCCGCGAGCAGAGGACCTGCCCTGGAGCCCCGTGCCCCCGCCTCTCACCCCTTCGTGCTGCCCGCTGGCCATGGGCCGGCTCCACAGCTGCTTGAGATGTGGGTGGAAGAGCGAGGATGGAGGAGGCAGAGATGTCGGTACGTGGTGCGGTGGTGGTCGGGGGTGGCAGAGATGACAGCCAGAGAGCTGGATCGTAAGTGGAGCAGCCGGGACTCGAACCTGCGCCCATGTGGGATGCCAGCACTGCGGCTGTGGCTTTACCCGCTATACCACAGGGCCGGATGTTCAGTCTACCCTCAAATCCCCCTTTCTCTTCCTGCAGCTGCTCCAGTGCTCCCTCTCTGTTCTCCTCTGAGCGCTGGTTTGGTTTGTGTCCCGGCTGCTCCACTTCCGATCCAACTCCCTGCTGTGGCCTGGGAAAGCAGTAGAAGATGGCCCAAGTGCTCGAGCCCCTACAGCGGTGTGGGAGACCCAAAGGAAGCTCCTGGCTCCTGGCTTCGGCCTGGCCCAGCTCCAGCCACTGCGGCCATTTGGGGAGTGAACCAGTGAATGGAAGATCTCGCTCTCTCTCTGTTTCTCCCTCTCTCTCTCTCTGTAAACTCTGCTTTCAAATAAAGAAAATAAATATTAAAAAAAAAAGGCAGGAAGACATGGAGGGGGCTTTCTTCTGCTCTGCCTGACCTCCCCCCAACTGGAGGGGGGGTGAGGGCTGAAGGGTTCGGGGAAGGCAGAGCTGGGGAGAACAGGAGGGTGATGGCCGAGGCCCAGGAATGTCACCTGGCTGGGACAAAAACCGTGGCGTCCCCAGATTGCCCGTGACACAGCTACCAGGATGCTCCCTTAAGAGATGGGAGGCGGAGGGTAAGAGCGGTGCCGTCTGCCCAGAGCCCTGTAGCTCGCAAGCGGCAGGTGGAGCTCCCCGTGCCCGCAGGCCGGGCCCAGCCCTGCTCCCAGCCCCACGAGGGCAGCGCCCTGCACTGAGGCTCTCCTCCGCCCCAGTCTCGATTTCTTTACTCTCCTTTTTATGTTGGTTCAAGCATACTTATAACCCCTTTAGAAAGTGTGTCGGCATCTGAATACCGTGTGGGGAGGGAGGAGAGACGCGAAGGCAGCTTCTGTGGCCAGGAGGGGCCGCTGTGCACCCCACGCCACGCCAGCCACACCACCCCACGCCACGCCACGCCGCGGCGTCGCGCTGACTCCTGGGAGGGACCTGGGCTTCACAGCGAGACCTGCAACGCGGCGCTTCCCACGCAGGGGTGAGACGCCGACACGCGGGAGCCCGTCTTCTCCCTCCTCTCCCCGCTGAGCTGCGTGGTCCGCGGCTCCCTTTCATCCACGCCTCTTTGTATAAGAGCATCGCTCACTTTGGGAAGGGGGACACTTCTCTCCGCCGCCGAACTTGCTCTCAGGTTTCTTCCCTCCGGGCGCTGAGGTTCTGTCCCGCCCAGCACTGCCCGTCCATGTTCGCGCCTCTTTCTCGGGTCTCGACATCTGAGAAGGCTTCGTCCAGGTCAGCGAATCCTGCTGCCAGAAAGAATCTTCTGGAATGCCATCTTGACGTGGCGCGCCCTTTGCCGGCAAGGTCATGTCAAAGGTCACTGAACACATGGGCGGCGGGGGCCACCCAGGCCCGGGCGAGCGAACGTGTGTCAAAAGCAATTTTCTGCAAGCGCTGGCCTCCACGAGCCAGCCACCGCGGAGCGGCACGTGGCTCCCGGTGCGTCCACTCTCTGCTCCCCGCCTTCCTGCCAGCCGCACATTTTGGGTTGCTGCCGCGGAGTCAGCTGCCGCCTGGTGCCGCCTGAGCTGAGCTGGGCTCCTCGTGAGATTCTTGCTGCACCCGATACTTTTCCCTCGGCCTCACCACCCCCACCCCCACCCCAGCCTGTTTACTCGGCTGGCGCCCTCCCCTCCTGCCCAAGCCCAGGGAAGTGCTTTAAACCCCACCCCTGGGGCTGGCGCCGGCACCCCACATGGGCACGGCTTCTGTCCCAGCTGCTCTTCCTTCCACCCAGCTCTCTGCTGTGGCCTGGGAGGGCAGTGGAGGACGGCCCAAGTGCTTGGGCCCTGCACCCGCATGGGAGACACGGAGGAAGCACCTGGCTTCAGATTGGCCCAGCTCTGGCCGTTGCAGCCACTTGGGGAATGAACCAGCAGGTGGAAGACCTCTCTCTCTCTCTCTCTCTGTAATGCTACTTCTCAAATACATAAAAAAAATCTTAAGAAAAAAAAAAAAAGAAAGAAAACCCCGCCCCTTATGTTGTGTCTTCAAATCATCTTTGCTGAGCGGGTGCCTTACTCCTTTGGATGGAAAAGTGGCCAGTTAGCCAGCGTTCAAATGCGCTGGAGAAACAGCCCCACCCCCGGCCCTGCCTGCCTACTGCCCCCTCTCAGAGGCGTTCGCTGCGCCCCTGCAGGGCTTTGTCTTCCGTGTCACGTCCCCCCAGATCACAGGACGCTTACTGGTGCCTTTCAGGGGAGCCCTGCAGTGCAGGGCAGGGCCTGTCTGCAAGGCTCGGTGGCTCATGGCCCTCCCAGCTGATCCTTCCAGAATGTTCTGAGCCAAGAGCAGGCCACGCCCACAGCGCTCATGTGCCCACTCTGTCTCTCCCTACATGAGTGAGGCCCGTGCTATTATTATCTCCACACTGCCGATGGGCGGGGTTCAGAGAGACTGAGGGCCGTGTCCAAGTGGCATCACTAACAAGCGGCAAAGAGGACTCAAACCCAGGCCAGTCAGACCAGGATGGGAACCTCAGCTCTTGTATTTCTGAGTTCATTTTCGCTTTCTTGTCTTTGAACGGTTCACACGTGCTTCCTGGCTTCACGTGTGCTTCCTGGGTTCACGTGTGCTTCCTGGGTTCACGCGTGCTTCCTGGCTTCATGCGGGCCACATTTGGATGGGGACACAGTGCTGCCCCTCGGCTTCAGCTGTGAGTTGGCTCTGAGACAATTCAGTGTGACACCAGCTGGGACAATTCCTGGTCTCTCCGTGCCTTTGGGGCGAGTCTGCCAGCAGGGGCAGCCTCCGTCCTAGCCCCCGTGGTGTTGCTGTGCGTGCTCACACAGCAGTACGGGAGGAGACCCCGCCAGCAATCGCAGCATTAGGGATCCGTCATGAAAATCAGGCGCACGTTTCTGGTGGCTCTGCCCCGCCAGGGTTTGCCAAATGCTTCAAGCTTGGATTTGCCGTAGCGCCTTTTTGGCCAAGGGGAAGACGGAGATGCTGAACATACAACCGTGGCTCCGGTAGCTGCTGCTTCGGGGCAGATTTTCTGCAAGTCCCCTCTGGCTTCACTTCCATGCTATGCTGTTTTACATTTTGTTTACTGAGTTCCTACTAGGCACCAGCCAAGGCCTGGAGACACAACAGTGAACAGGAGAGAGATGACTCGGCTCTTACCGCGTGCCCTGTCTATGTGCCAAACATACATCAGGTTGACATAGTGGATTGAACGGTGCACCAAAGCAGCCACAGGCACCCTAGCAGGGAGCTGGATTGGAAGTGGAGCAGCTGGGACTCGAACCTGCGTCCATAGGGGATCACAGGCGGTGCAGGCAGAGCTTTACTCACTGCGCCACAGAGTAAATACCCTGCATGTTGTCAATCCCACGGGAGCCACGCTGAGCTGGGTGCTCAGGGACTCAAAGAGTCTGCGTCTCTAGGGCGAGGAACACCCTGGGGGTTGGCACTGTGGTGTAGTGGGCTAAGCCGCTCCCTGCAGTGCCAGCATCCCATATGGGCTCTGGATCTAGTCCCAGCTGCTCCTCTTCCAATCCAGCTCCCTGCTATGACCTGGGAAGGCAGTAGAAGATGGCCCAAGCCCTTGGGCCCCTGCACCTGCCTGGGAAGACCCGGAAGAAACTCTTGGCTCTTGGCTTTGGATCAGTGTAGCTCCGGCCGTTGTGGCCATTTGGGGAGTGAACCAGCAGATGGAAGACCTCTCTCTTTCTCTGTCTCTCCCTTTCACTGTCTGTAACTCTACTTCTCAAATAAATAAATAAATAAATAAATATATTTTTTTAAGAGTAACACCCTACTCTCGCTGTCTAGCGAAAACAAGCGAGGTGTTGGCCATCGTGCATACATTTTAGGAAGTTACCATCATTGGCCCAGGACCGGACGAATTCCAGGCTACATCTTAGAAGTCACGGCAAATTAAAAATGAGCAGAGACCTTAGGGCTGTGGTTTTCAAGAGAGAGGAAGTGGAAACCTTGAGATGGATCTGGCTGGAACAAGGGTTCTTTTCTCGTGTGGAGCGACCGCAGGCTTGGGGAACGAGGGACGAGGCAACGCTGAGGGTTCTCTCGCTCTCCCTTCACCCCGATGGAGAGCCCCTGTGGGACGTGGTGCAGTAGCAGAGTCACGTCATGTGGCCACAAAGTCATCCTCCACATCTCAGCTTCCGCCCACCTCCCCCAGGAAGCCTTCCGCCCTGACAGTTGTTTTTCCTCCCCTGTGGTCTCCTGTACCGTATGCTTTTCCTCAAGTGGCCGTCGTCTCACACTGTAATTGTGGCATTGACTGCAATCACAGGTCTGCAAACTTTCATGTGAATGGAGAGACGGATGATAAATGTCCTGGGCTCTGCAGGCCTTGTGTTTCCTGCTGCACAGCAGAACGTAAGCAAAAGCACCTGCCTCTGTGTCCATAAAACTTGATTTATGGACGCAGACATCTGAGTTTCATGTAATTGTCATGTGTCGCAAACTATTCTCCCTTTGGTTCCTGCCCTCTTCCCCGCCACATCCCAACATTTAAAACTGTAAAACCCTGTCTTGGCTGTGGCGGGCAGGCTCTGGCTCACAGGCTGGAGCCTGCAGACCCCTGGTCTCCACCAAGCTCATGTTCAGTGAGTCTGGGTCCAGCTACAGCAGCTGCTTTTAACCCCTGAGCTCCCAGCGAGTAGAAAACCCCACAGTGAGCAGAAGTTGCAAAACAGTCGTTGAGGGAATAAATTATAGGAGGGGGAGGCGATGGTTAGAGACATTAACTCATCAGAAAAATATTAAATTTGCAAATGGGTTCTATTTGCTCTAAAGTGTCAGCGCTTTTTCCCTCCATTGCTGAATGTTATGAAATGCTAATTAGCTCCCATCACAACCACAGTTCACAGTTCTGTTTGATCCCTTTGTCGGGGCGTGTACACAGCACCCCACGCTGCAGACTAAAATAGCTCGGCACAGCCACGGACAACTGCTCAGCCTGAGGGTGGGAACGTGGCGGTGTGGGCAGGGCTGTCACCCGGGGGGCTGCAGCCCGGGAGACCCACAGGAGGAGGGACTCTGCCGGGAGAGATCAGCTGGACCCCAGAAAGATCCAGTTCAAGTTCACGTTGCTGGGTGGAGGGAGAGCTTTCCTAAATGACAGGAGAGCCATCGCTCCGTGGAGAGCCAAGGCACCGGGGCTGCTGCGGCGGCAGGTGCACCTGTCCTCTCCAGCACACACATGTGGTGCAGACAGCTGACCCCGGCTGCCCTTCCAGCTATGTGCTGGACAGCACCTATTCCAAATCTCCTCAGACCTCTGCGCCCAGGGTCTCCTGGCCAGGAGCCACTGCCCGTCGAGCCTGGCCCCTTGTCTGCTGTGGGCCCGTCCTGGGCGTGGGAGGGGATTCAGCAACACCTTTGTCCTGTGCTGTCCCGGCGCCAGGGACACCCCTCCCCCCAGGCAGTGGAGTACAAGGTGTTTCCAGGCATCGCAAAGCCCCTGCCCTGCTGGGCGAGGGGCTCTCTGCAGAGCAGGGGTCCTGGCTGCACCCACCCCCTCCTCCTCGGCCAGGTGAGCCTGGCATTCCCCCAGCCCCCTGCAAAACCAGGAGAGAGAAAACAGCACGAAAGGCCTGGCGTGAGGAAAGGTCTTCTCCCGGGTCTGTCCCGCTTGTTCTGTCTATGGACGTGAGGGCGTGGCAGGTGCGGCCTTTGCTTCATAAACGCTCACACCTGGCGAAGTCCAGAGCCGGCAGATCCTGTGTCATGCACCCTTTCCTTTTTTTCTTTTTCTTTTTTTTAAACTTTACTGGAGGGAAATTTCAGAGTCCAGGAACGGCTGGGTAGCATGAAACCCGAGGGTCCCCTCTCTGCCCAGCGTTTCCTAGTGACCGGCCGTGTCCTCAGTCCCGAGGACAATCACGTGCAGCTCTGGGGGAGAATGAGCGAGAGAACACATGGAAAGCCGGGTTTAGCTTCTACCCCCAAGATCCCGGGCTTGCAGCCGGTAATTTGCCTGGATTCCCGTAAGCCCGGGATAAATGTCGGGGATTATTATTGTTGATGTCTCCCAAGCCCGCCAGCTCCACAGCCCTGTGGTTACAATGCCTCGTCCGGGCAGGTGCTATCCTCCGCCCCACACTTTCCCCTGCAAAATAAAACGGGGAGCTTTCTGGGGCTGTCCGCCCCGGGTTCTGCCGTCAGCAGTGGAAACTCCTTGGCCCCAGCTCCGGTTCAGCGTCCAGAGGGAGAGGGCAGCAGGTGGAGCCGAGTGCCGACAAGCCCGCACTCGCAGGAGTGTCAGTCAAACCCTGCCCCGCTAATTACTGGGTGGGGAACATGAGAGGGGTGTGGTCAGTCGGCCTCCCCGCCCCCTTCCTTTTAAGTGCTCATTATGAAATATTTATCTGATTGACAACCCTGACAGCTCCCCCTCCAGCTGCCTTTCATGTTGGCTGGCTCTGGGCAAACTGTTACCTACCCAGGGCCCCCCAGGCTGGGTGCCTCCCTCCCCCTGCCAGACAGAGGGGAGGGGCAGTCGGGGGAGGGTCCCTGGGCCCTCGCCCTCTACCCTGGGGGCTGCTGAAGGCAAGGGGCTCGTCCACGTTCACTTTTGCTGAAGCCAAAACTCCCAATTCTCAGAAAAGGGAAATTAAAAAAATAAATTCGGAGACTGTTTTTGAAATCGGCATCTCAGGCTGCAAGGCCCCCCAAGAACCATGGTTTAGGGAGCAAAGGGAACACGCCCTGGAAGCATCCAGGCTAGATTTTCCTCACCCCAACCTCGGAAGTGACGCGACAGGCAGCCAGCAAGACGCGGCCGGGCTGTGCGCCACTGCTGCGCCCCGAGCCAGCCAAGCCTCCTCCCAGACACTCCCCAAGCCCCACTGTGTGCCCGGCACCCGGCCGGGCCTGGGGCCCGAACCGAGGGAGGCGAAGCGAGGTCCTGCCAGGCAGGGCAGATGCGGCCCAGGCCCCGGTGCTCTCTCCGAGCTGCGCAGGGAAGGAAGGGAGCTGGCACCTCCAGGAGCCTGCGGCGGGGTCGGAAGACTGAGGTGCCACCGGGCTTCTGTGACTCGCGTCACACAGAGCAGAGCAAACGGGGTAGGGCGCAGAGGTGGCTGGTATTTGAAACAAGGAGGGGAGCTGGCGCTGTGGAGTAGCGGGTGAAGCCGCCGCCATGACACCAGCACCAGTTCAAGTCCTGGCTGCTCCACTCCCCATCCAGCTCCCTGCTGTGGCCTGGGAAAGCAGTAGAAGATGGCCCGAGTCCTTGGGCCTCTGCACGCGCGTGGGAGACCCGGAAGAAGCTCCTGGCTCCTGGCTTCAGCCTGGCTCAGCACTGGCCGTTGTGACCATCTAGGGAGTGACTCAGGAGATGGAAGTCGTCTCTCTCTCTCTCTCTCTCTCTCTCTCTCCCTCCCTAATTTTGACTTTCAAATAAGTAAATGAGTCTTTAAAAAAAATTAAATACAAAAAAACAACAGGAAGGGACCAGCTGAAAAAGTAGTCCGTCAGGATATGATTTTCTGAGTGCTTTTCATTTATTGATACTTAAATACATATTTAAAATTTGTTTATTTTTAACATTTTATTTGAAAGGCAGAGAGAGAGAGAGAAGCAGCGATCTCGCTTCTGCCGGTTCACTCCCCCCAGTGCCCACAACAGCTGGGCTGGGCCGAGCTGACGCTGGGAGCTGAGAACGCAGCCCAGGTCTCCCACAGGGCGGCAGGGACTCGGCCGGCCGGACGCGCTGCCTCCCCGGGCGCACATTGCAGGGAGCTGGAGCCGGAAGCCGAGCTGGGACGGGGGCCCACTCCCACGTGAGACCTGGGCGTCCCAAGGGTCATCTTAACCACTGCACGAGACGCCCGCCTCCTTGCTGCCCACGACGGACAGGGCAGGCTCCTGGGGAAAGGGCTCTCGGCCTGGGCCTGAGCACCCACCCTTCCCCGAGCCCTCATGAGAGTCCCTGACAGCCGACACTGGCAGGCACCTGCTGTTAGAGCCGCACACAGCTGCCTGGGGGAGGGGGCCGTGACCTCACTCTGCCCGTGGCTCAGCTGCGGCGCAGAGGGGTGAAGCCGCTCCCCCAGAGTCACCCAGGGCCAGTGGCTCAGCCAAGACCCAAGCTCAGGACTTCCGCCGCCACGTCTGGTGCTCTCTCCTGTCTTCAGACAGCTACGCCTGTGGCTGAAGTGGGCGAGGGCTCTGAGCCTCTCCTGGGTCTCCGCCCTTCCGGCGAGTGGCCAAGGCTGCAGGGGGGTCAGATCTGGAGCTGTGCACAGCAAGAGGCCACCGCCACAGCTGAAGTCTGGTCCTGGAGGCAGCGGACACTTGGGTTACAGGGCTCGGGGCATGGGGCTCAGGGAAGAGGGCATGGGGCTCGGGGCATGGGGCACAGGGCAGGGGGCAGAGGGCACGGGGCTCGGGGCATGGGGCACAGGGCATGGGGCAGGGGGCACAGGGCATGGGGCACAGGGCAGGGGGCAGAGGGCACGGGGCTCGGGGCATGGGGCACAGGGCATGGGGCTCGGGGCATGGGGCACAGGGCATGGGACATGGGCAAGGGGCACAGGGCATGGGGCACAGGGCATGGGGCACAGGGCACGGGCATGGGGCACAGGGCACGGGCATGGGGCAGGGGGCATGGGGCACAGGGCAGGGGGCATGGGGCTCAGGCAGGGGGCATAGGGCACAGGGCACAGGGCAGGGGGCACAGGGCAGGGGGCAGACAGGCACACACACCAGGGTAAGAAGTTCTGGGCGGCAGAACCTGCCGGATCCCCTCCTCCCTCCCTACCTTGGGCTGGGGCACTGGAAAAGCCATCCTCCCCCTCCCCTCCCCTCCCCTCCCCTCCCCTCCCCTCCCCTCCCCTCCCCACATCCTCCTCCTCCCCCTCCCCTCTCCCATCCTCCTCCTCCTCTCCCTCCTCCCCCTCAGCCTCCCCCTCCTCCTCCCCCTGTCCTCCTCCTCCCCCTCCTTGTCCTCCTCCTCTCCCCCCCACTCCTTCTTAGGTTCACCCACCCCTCCTCCTCCTCACCCCTCCTCCTCCTCACCCCTCCTCGTCCTCACCCACCGCTGGTGGAGCTGCCCTCCTTGGACACGAGGAGCAGCGCCGTGGGCTCGCTGGGGCTCTGGGGAGGGGCAGGGCCTCAGGACCTCCTGGCGTCCCCTATCCCGGGTGCCCGCGAGAGCCCAGCTGGAGATCGTCTCACCGTCTACACTCGCTGGCAGCCACCGGCACCCGCCGACTGTGGGACCCAGGCCCCTTCCTCAATTTCCAGTTAAAAAACCCAACACCGGGTGAGGTCTCTGCAGGATCCTCCTGGGAGGGCTAGCAAATCGCAGGGGCCTGGGCTGCGGGAAACGGAGGTGCTCGCCGTCCAGTCCTGTCGGGTGCGGGCAGCCTCCTGGCCCCGCCCTCCGGGCTCCCCATCCGCAGCCGCGGGGCCCGGGCGGGGGGCGCTCACCTCCACGGCCCTGCACATTCTGTACAATGTTTTCCTGGTTCCCAGTTCTCTACCCAGAAAAATTCGGACACCTGCTGGGTCGAGAATTTTTGTCACCCTTGGCATTGGGGGTGGGGAGACTCAGGAGACACAGACGGTCAGTGCGCTCAGCCACGGGCCCTCCTGCCTCTGCAGGTGCAGCGGCCACCCACACGTGGAGGAGTGCACAGGGCCTCGTTCCAGTAAAACCTGGTCCATAAAAGCCGGCCGCCGGCCCTGGGACTGCACTTCCTGCTCTAGACAATCGCACGGAGACCCCTGCCTCAGGCCTCCCCCGAGCTCCCCCCACCGTGTGCTGCGCGCCAGGGGCTGTGGGAGTGCAGAGGAGCAGGGTGAGCCAGACGGGTGTCTGCTGGGTCACGGGTTGAAGCGTGTCCCTCCACAACTCACGTCCCTGCACAACCCTGCACACACGCAGCCCTGCACACACTCACGTGGTCATATCCCCACACAGCTGTGCACACACAGCCCTGCACACACACACACACACACACACACGCACACAGCCCTGGTACACATTCGGCACCCCTGCACACACACAGCGCTGCACACAAACCTTTCTTTGCCTGGCTGCTTCCAGCTGGGGCAGCTGCGGGCAGAGCTGTGGATTCTTCCCACCGTGTAGAGTCCCAGGGTTCTGTGGGCACAGTGACAGGAAGTGACCAGCTGAGGCAGGAAACGCACAGGACCCTGCGAGCACCTGTCACCCCTTTGGGGGTCAGCAGGAGCCCCAGAGTTCCCCAGGGGAGCAGTCAGCCCACCCGTGCGCTCCCAGCAACTCAACGTCCCCTCACAGGGCCCGTGTGCCTGCAGCCTTGCTCGTGTGCAGCCAGGAGGCTGTGCGGCTGTCGTCAGAGAATCTTTCATCACAGCGAATGACCGCGAGGTCACTGCAAGTGTTCCCAAACTCTCCCCCGAAAGGCACGGGAGCTGCCCCTGCTGCCTTGCCTTCCTGGCTGCGCGGAGGCAGCTGGGCCAGCCAGGGCCCCCTCCACCTTAGCCAGGAGTGGCTGAGTCCCTGCCTTCAGGGACCACCAAGACCCTGGAGTGCATGACCAGTGATGACTTTTCCCAATTATTATTATTTTTAAACATCTGCTTTCATTTTATTTAAAAGGCAGAGATACAGACACACATGGAGGCTGGGAAAGATCGTCCATCCACGATTCACTCCCCAAACGCCTGCAACAATCAGGTACCGGGCCAGGCTTGAAGCCAGGAGCCAGCTCCACCCGGGTCTCCCATGTAGGTGGCAGGCGCCTGGGTACCTGAGCCATCATCGGCTGCTTCCAGGGGGTGTCCAGCAGCAGGACGCTGAGTCAGAAGTGGAGGTGGGACTCGAACCCGAAGAGTCTGAAGTGGGATGCAGGTGTCCCAAGTGGCATCTTAACCACTGAGCCCACCCCGAGGGATCGCAGCGTTTCTCTGCAGAAGCAGAGCTAGGACTGGCTTCGGAGGACGCTCAGTGCACCTGCCAGTCCCCCGGGCCTCCTCTCCCCAGCCCTCCCCACCCCTCCCGCCAGGCTCACAGTGGCCTTGCCACCTTTCCCACTTAACTTTCAAAACACTTTTTGCTTCAAAAAACAACAGCCGCAGAAAACACCTTCCCAGCATGCCTTGGCCATGTGGCTGGCTCAGGTAATGCTTTTTGTTTTTTAGCTCTCAGAAAGTTGGTTTTCTCCATCTCACCAAATTTCCATGTCTCCAATGACTTCAACAACTTGATAGGACAGGATTGTGATGAAGAAAAAATTAACACT
The DNA here is from genome assembly GCF_964237555.1 of Oryctolagus cuniculus. Lineage (NCBI taxonomy): Eukaryota > Metazoa > Chordata > Mammalia > Lagomorpha > Leporidae > Oryctolagus > Oryctolagus cuniculus. The sequence continues at coordinate 4,756,783 of NC_091442.1, read as the reverse complement.
CAAAGGGACTGTGACTTCCCCCTGAATCGGAGATTTTTGCAAGGATTCTGAGCCTCTCAGGGACAATCTCGGAATCTCATGGGGGTCTCTGGAGGAACACCCCTCCCCAAACACACAACCCTTCCCCAGCCCAGCCAAAACCCAAGTGCAGGAGATCTGAACTTGGCCAAGGAACAGCAGCTGGAGAACGGTTTCCATGGGTACAGATTTTGACAGAATCAGCTGCAAATACTCACCACCCCAAGATGACAAAACTCCAGTAACTTCAAAGCTGTTAAGGATAGCTTTAGGGCAAATTTTAATTAAAATTAGATCGCGTATATGAAAAGCATCTAATTTGTACTCTATAAAAAACAGCGCCTGGGAAGCAGCTCCGATGCCTGAAGACTGTGGCTGTAACAATTATCTTGCAACTTTTCACGGCAGAATCACAACATGTTAATTTGTTAATAAGCCAGTCGGAGCAGAAGAGAGAGGGGAACACAAAGATTACACTTCCATTGCTATTTTTAAATAAAGTAAACGCTTCAAGTCAAACTCTTCACATCAAAGCTGGATTCCGGCTGATGCTGTCGGCTCAGCTTGCCTGCTGGGCCGCGAGCACGGAGCGTCTCAGAGCGAAGTGATTTCTGGATCCATTACACGTCGGGCACGCGTGCCGCCCCCTGCTGCTGTCCCTTCCTTGAGGTCTGGCCCTGGGCCTGAATGCCGACTCAGGAAGAAAAGCGGCAAAAGAGATCTTCAGAAATGTCAGCGCTGGTGACCGCATCTGTCGCTTTTACAAAAAGACCCTTGAGGCAGACCGGAGTGGGTAGGACCCACGACAGCACGGGGACACAACAGGTGCCAAGGGCGCAGGAATCCAAGGGTGCCATTTCTCAGGGGCCTGCAAATGCCCCTTACATTTTGCACCCTCGGTGCCTCCCTGTCGTCCTGGCTCAGAGCCCCAGAGCCTAAGCTCTTTCAGCCTAGGCTAGGAGTAACCTGGGGTGGACGCGCCCCACTCACCTCACTTCGTGCGAGGGGCCGTGTGGTGAGCGGCGCTCTGGAGGGGAAAGGGCAGTGCCCTTGATAGGTTGCCGTGGAGACACAGCACTTCTGTGAGTATCAGCCCCAGCACACACGAGCGCACACAGCAGGGGTCTTCCCTAGGGGGGGCCCTGGAAAGCCCTGTACAAGAGAGGGGCCCCGCTCCGTCACACCCGCCCCGGGCGCGCAGTCTCCCTCACCTCCCCAGGACGTGGCCACGGTTGCTCGGCGGCACCAGAGAGAGGGGGAAACTGAGGCTGGGAGGGACTCCCTCACCTGCGCAGGGGCACACAGCCGGTCATCTGCAGCGCTGCAACTTGAGCTCAGATTCCAGAAGATTCCAGAAGCTGTGCTGTCACCTCCACGGGCCGTGGGCCCCTCCGGGAAGGATCTCTCTGCATTCGCCCTTCTAAGAATGGTGGAGTGTGACCGACACAGCCATGACAAGCACAGGGGGGCTGCTGCATGCAACGCAGGTGTAACAGGCACGGAGGACTAGACGGGACACGGATGGCACACACAGGAGTGGAGTGACAAGCACAGATGTCGCGCAGGTGTAACAAGCCCGGGGGGATGAGATAGAAACGAGGGCAGTACCAATGGCCCCACACTGAGTGGGAAGCCAGATTCCCGCATAGAAGAGCTATCTTCGCCTGGGCTCCCAGCGGCTGGTGTGTACAGGTGAGCCGTCCCTTTAGGGGGTGATGGGGTGACAGGAGGGCGGGCGGGTGGGAGTTTCCTTCACCTCTGGATCCTGGGGCCACTTCTTAAACTTTCTGCTTGGGGTTTTCCTGGATGAAGAAGGTGTGCTATTCCCCTCCCCTGAAGGTACCAGGAAGTGTACATTGAAGAACGTCAGTGCAACGAGAGGTTGTTTTTCTTCTTTCTTTCTTTCTTTCTCTCTTTCTCTCTCTCTTTCTTTCTCTCTCTCTTTCTTTCTTTCTTTCTTTCTTTCTTTCTTTCTTTCTTTCTTTCTTTCTTTCTTTCTTTCTTTCTTTCTGACAGGCAGAGTGGATAGTGAGAGAGACAGAGAGAAAGGTCTTCCTTTTGCCGTTGGTTCTCCCTCCAATGGCCGCCACAGCTGGCGCGCTGCCGCCGGTGCACCATGCTGATCCAATGGCAGGAGCCAGGTGCTTATCCTGGTCTCCCATTGGGTGCAGGGCCCAAGCACTTGGGCCATCCTCCACTGCACTCCCGGGCCACAGCAGAGAGCTGGCCTGGAAGAGGGGCAACCGGGACAGAATACGGCGCCCCGACCGGGACTAGAACCCGGTGTGCTGGCGCCGCTAGGTGGAGGATTAGCCTATTGAGCCGCGGCGCTGGCCGGTTGTTTTTCTTTTGCTCATCCTCATGTCCCCCTTTGGTGGTGGTGGGGGGGGACCCCTGGCCCGCAGGCTGCTTAAGGCAAGCACAGGCGGAACTCGAAATCCAACACATGAATCGCAGGCTCATTTCCAAGGTCATCACTCTCTGTATGCTATGAACAGCCACACGGCCCTTGGCAGAAGAGAGGCTCTCCACCCTGGGCAGGTGTTGCCGTGTTTAACCCGACATCCCCATTCACAGGTGGTGACTGAGAGATCACATAGCGCGGGTCAAGGCCATACCTCTAGCCTGGCAGAGCCAGTGCCTGACCCCTGTCTGGTCCCCGACACTGCTCTCTGGCCTTCAGAACAGCACTGATCGGGTGGGAAGAGGCTCAGCACAGCACGCGGGAGATTCGAGTCACGACACCGTATTCCTGAAAGAGGCTTCGTGGTGGGTTTACATGCACAGGATGAAATGTGCCGGGGCATAAACCAACAGTGTAAGGTTGGCTGTGGCTGGGAAATGCTTATTTTTATTATCTAATTGCTCTATTTCTGTGCTGTTCGTACTGCGGTGACGAGCCACACGTGGGTATTTACATTCTAATGAATTAGAATGAAATACAATTAGACTCTCACAGCTCGTTTGCACCGTTCACATTTCCAGTGCGCCGCGGCCTCCCGGGGCAGGCCACTCCGGGGTCAGGTGACGCAGACCCAGACGCCGTGTGCGTTCGCTGGAGGACGTCCCGTGGGACAGCACTGGTCTGCAGGGAGCACACATTTCCTGCGGCGTTGGGCGTGGTTTTCCACGCATCTTGAGGCAGCAGAAGAGAAGGGAAGGCCGCGGACGGCAGGTTTTGCCACGCAGGACAGAAGGTGAGGATGCAGCGGGACCCCAGGTGCTTTCTGCCCACCTGCAGGAGGGGCTGATGGAGAAACAGCAGAACGGTGTGGGTGGGCAGATGGCGTTGGCTTCCCTCGGGCTGGTTCCCTCCATTGGTTTTTAAAGATTTATTTGTTTGTTTGAAAGGTGAAGTGACAGTGAGTGAGAGGAAGAGAGAGAGAGAGAGAGAGAGATCGATCTTCCATCCACTGGTTCGCTTTCCAAATGTCCACAATGGCCAGGCTGAAGCCAGGAGCCCGGAACTCCATCTGGGTCTCCTACTTGAGTGGCAGGGGCTCAAGCACTTGGGTCATCTTCCGCTGTTTTCCCAGGCCATTAGCAGGGAGCTGGATCAGAAGTGGAGCAGCCGGGATTCAGAACGGTGCCCATATGGGATGCCGGTGTTGCAGGCAGAGACTTCACCCACTGCGCCACACACCGGCCTGGGTTGGCTCCATTGGGGGTCCATGCTGCAGCCCTGCCACGTGCATCTCAGCCCTAGACCATAACTCCAGGGACGAGTGAGGTTGGTGTTTCCTTTGTATCTTTAAAAAATATCTATTTGTATATTTATCGGGGGAGAGGGAAGAGAATGAGAGGAGCTCCCGACCACTGGTCCACTCGGCAAATATTCACGATAAGGAGAACCCAGAACACAACCTCCACGTGTTTTAAGAGCAAGGGAACGTCCCCCCAGCCCTCACACCTCACTGGCCAGCGTCATCTCCAGCTCGAGCCTGGACCGTGTTCAGTTCGCAGAACGGGGTTGCCACAGCAGAGTCCCACGTGAGCTGGCAGGGGGGGCCTTCTGGGAGGGGTAGATCTCTGAGGTTAATGCACGTTTTTAGCCAGGAAGAAGGGGGACCACGAATGTACGCTAAACTACCCATAGTGCCTGCTCCTGACGCAAGTGACAAAACTCCCTTCAGTCTAACTTGATTTAGACCGAAGTGTGAGTGCTCCCCCGGCCCCAGGGGCAGCTCAATTCCAAGCCTGAATGACATCTCTGGGACTAAAGTCTGTCTACAAAACAGTGTGGAAGCCACGCTGTCCACCCTCACCACGGCCGCTGGAGAGAGGGACCTGTCATCCCCAGTGGACACTTGCCCATGTATCATTGACTCGAATTGGGTGACCTGATGCTTGGGGCATTAAGGAGCCCTGAGCCGATCGCTGAAGTCTTGGGGTGCTCCCCAAGAAATGAGTTAATAGGGGTGGGGGTGGGGCCAAAGACATCAATCACGTTTTCATTAAGTGCAGAGTGGAGAGGGAGGGTGGACAAAGGGCCAAAGACTTTATCTCCAAAATGGGATTTTGTGGAGTCGCTGGAGCAGGGAAAGACGCAAAGCATGTCTTCACGAGCCGCCCCTCCCGTGAGAGGGCCGTTTCCGCGCGTGTTTGTCTAACCTTTCCTTTAACCAGGAAATCCAATGGGATTAGCAATGTTCCGCAGAGAAACCCCCTGGGTGAGCTTCTCTGGGAACAGAGTTGAGTGGCCCCGTATGCAAGCTGCATTGTTTTCTCCTTAATGGATTATACATGGCTACAGTGAGGTCTCCTTGTCTATTCTCTATCTGCTGTGACCTTGTGCTCAGCCTCTGTGGCTCTGTGCTTAGTGATTCATCTCTCCTTTAGATATCCATCCACCCACCCATCCACCCACCTACCCACTTATCCATCCATCCATCCATCCATGCATCATTCATCCATCCACCCACCTACCCATCTACCTATCCAGCCACCTACCTACCTATCCATCCATCCATTCATCCACCCACCATCCATCTATCCACCCACCTACCCACTTATCCGTCCATCCATCCATCCTTCATTCATCCATCCACCCACCTACCCACCTACCTAGCCAGCCACCTACCTAACTACCTATCTATCCATTCACCCATCCACCCACCATCCATCTATCCACCCACCTACCCACTTATCCGTCCATCCATCCCTCATTCATCCATCCACCTCTCTATCCATCCACCCCTCATTCATCCATCCACCCACCTACCCACCTACCTGGCCAGCCACCCACCTAACCGCCTATCTATCCATTCACCCGTCCACCCATCATCCACCATGTACCCACTTACCCATCCATCCATCCACCCATCCATCCTCCTATCCACCTAGCCAACCAGCCAGCCAGTCAGTCCACCAGCCATCCATCCAATCTTTGTTCACACTTTTGTGGATTGTCATCTAATTTGAGAGTCTTTGGGGGCTGGTTGACTCTCCCTCTTGCTCTGCCTTCCCCCACAGCAGATACTGGGGTGTACCTTGATTCCTCACAGTGAGCCATGAATCCAGGCTGTGAACTGTCTGCTCTGTCGTCTGCCCCGAGCAGGCTGTGAGGAGCCGAGGAGACAGCATCCTGGAACTCCCAGACTAACAGGCCAAATACCGTGGGCATCAATGCCAAACACGACCGTGGGGGAAGCCGCGGGGTGAGGGGCAGAGGCGCAGCCTGGAGTGCTTCCCTCAGAGACCAGCCATGCACACCCAGAGCGGAGGAATCCACTCGCCGTTCCACACGTGCAGACTGGCTCCCGTGGCAGACACGGGAGCGGGAGCCCCCTCTAATGCATTTGTTCCCACGCATCCTTTGAGCAGATTTGGACATTCTGTGCACGTTTGGGCAGAACAAAGACTCTGCAAGCAGGCGACTTCTTCACCCAAGGCTCAGCTACCTCTGGGCGCTGGGTGGAAAGTGGAGGAGCCGCGCGATGGTAGGCCGGCCCCCCCACCGCCGGGTGCTCCCCCAGCTCCCTTGTGCATTTCCCCCTTTACCTGCCCGGTGGAAGCTCCGCCCACCAGGCTGGACGAGCTCTGCAGGGGACTGGATTCAGCTGGAGAAGATTTCACCACAGCTGAAGGATCAGGAAGCAGGGCCAGGTGGGGGGTGATGAGCAAACACTCCAGGAGGGCAACCAGCACGTGCAAAGACCTGTGGCTGAGCAGAGCAAGTTCAAGGGCAGAGAAAGGATGGCGGAGCGGAGAGAAGACGGAGGAACGGGAGTCAGCAGCCGAGGAGCTGGAGACTCGGCGGAGCCGGACCCGCAGGCCCTGGAAGGTGCTGGAAGGGATGGTCATGCACGGCCAAAGAGCAGTGGGGACGTTGCAAGAGTTTAAGCAGAGAGAACCTTGGCCAACTTTTCCAGGCAACTTCAAATATCACAGAAAAGAATTGCAACGTGAGAAATTAGACTTAGGTGGCAGAGCCGGCTGCCCTAAGAGAGGACAGGACAAGTCCGCCCCCGAGGTCCCTTCTGGCCCGCTCTGCTTAGCATCCACAAAATCCCCAGGGGACTTGTGCCTGGGCTCCTGCCTCTCACCTCCACACTCTGGGCTCCCGATTCCCCCTGAATGAGGGTGTGTGGCCGACACCGTTGGCCCCTTCACCAGCTGCGGTGGGGGAGGGTGCTGATGGGGCTCAGCTGCCCCGTTCCCCAGAGAATGACCACTGGGCCACTGTACCCAGAGATGCGTGGGAGCTGTGATCTGCACCTGTGTCCCCGGGGGTTGGCCCGCAACCACTGAATCCCAGGTGCTTGGTCTCGAGGGAGGGCAACCTGCGGTGCCATTCACACCCCAGGGTCCCCGTGGGCCCAGGCTGGGCGCTATGTTTCCTCCACTTCTGCCTGGCCCTGTCCTGACCCCTCCCTCCTCACAGTCTCCCCTGAGAGCGCTGTGTCAATGAGTGTCCCACCCCCCAGGACAGCTACCATGTCCCCAGCCCCCGTAATTCTAAGCCAACCTTGGGAACCCCCTGTCTCTGCCATGGCTGGGTCACCCAGTTCTGTCCTCCTCAAGGCTTCAAAACGGGAAGTCAGAGAGAAGTGCTTGGCTTCTCTGTCTGGAAGTTGGCGGGGCTGGAGGTGATGCCCAGAGCTGCAGCAGCCGATGTGGCCAGATCGGAGCTGGTGCACGGGCCGGGGGCTCCACGGAGCTGGTGCACGGGCCGGGGTCTTGGCGAGGAGGGCGGGGCAGAGTGAGGAAGAGCTTCGCAGCTTTGGGTCGCTGGGCCAGCTCCCTCCGCAGCCACTCTCGCACTCCAGCAAGCACCCATTTTTCACGAGTTTTCTCCTTCGCACACGTGGGGTTGTGTGGGTGCAGGGGGAGGATCTGAATCAGCGACAAAGTCCATCACTGCCCTGGAAGACAGAGCCGCCAGGCCTGCAACCCCAGGCCTCTACCTTTACAGCACGTTAGGCTCCGGCGTCCACTCCTCTCCACGTGCGTGAAGCTGCTTGGCGGCTTGTGGGAACGGCGTCATCTTTTCGTTCCATTTCCCATGAACTTCTGGAAGGACGCTCCTGTGTCAGAGGCACGCGTTTCAAACCGCATGTGTTTTGAATTTCTCCTCTCCTTGCCTTCTGGGCCGAGCCGATCCAAGCAGGAACCCTGTGTGGAGGCGGAGCCGGCAGACCCAGGGAGCTCCTCCACCAGAAGAGACGCCCAGAGCTGCCGCGTGCATTGGACGGGCTTCTCCCCCGCCGGCGTCTGTCACCTCCAGGCCACGGGGGTTGCCAACGCCTCCCACGGAAGGGAACGGCAGAGAGGGAACGGGAACATGTGACAGATAACCAAGCAGGGGTGGGGAGGGGAGGGGAGGGAGGAGACAGCAGGGCCGGGATGAGGGGAGGGGGAGCACCTGCTCCTGACCCCGTGGCCACAGCTCTGCCTGCAGGGAGTCCTGGGAAGTCTGGCGCCCTGAGAGGAGGAGCGAGCGAGGTCTCTGCTGGGGACGCGCGGGGCTTTTCAAGGCTCTGGGCTCAGGCCACACTTGCTTTGAATTCAGCGCCGGGCCTGGGCTCAGAGCTACAAGTCGGAAGTCCCAGCTTAACTGGGTTCTGACGTAAGGTGCGCCTTTGCATGGGGCTGATTTCTGTGGATGTAGCCAGCACCCTGAGGCGGGGTCTCTATAAAGAAAAGGGCTTCGGGCGGTGACTGCTGTGGCGGGGGGGGGGGGGGGGTGACGGGTGTGGCGGGGGACAGACTTCAGATGATCCCTGTGCAGGGCACCAGCGCGCTCGGCCCATTTGCTACGCTCACAGCTGGGTACACTGAGGCTCTGGGTATCCCTCGAGGCTGGGGGTTACTTAGAGAAAGGAGAGCCCCTGGGGTGGCGCAGTTGTGAGACCTGACTGTGGAAAACACTTCCTGAGGAGAAGCCCACTCCGGGGCACTTGGAAACTTGCGGAAAATGGAGTCAAAAGAAGAATGTACTGTTTGGTGCAAAAAAAAAAAAAAAAAAAAAAAAAAACAAAGTGAACCGCAAAGGGTCTTTAAGAAGTTCATGGAAAATGTGTATTATGAACAAAAGAGCTAAGTGTGCATTTCAGTTTTCCTTGCACCAATAAAACGTCTTTTAACTCCACGTTCCACAGGCTTCCAGAATGCCCCGAGGTGCGCTGCAGACAAGGGGTGAAGCTGAGAGAGCCGGGTGACACTGCGGTCTGCCATGACCGCCCCACAGGCGCCCACGGGGTCAGCCTCGGCTTCGGCCCCTGGTGGTGGCCTGGCATCGCGGAATTGGAAGAACTTCACCCGGGAATGCAAGTTTCCGGTTTTGTTTGGAGACCCCAGGAGGTCTGGCGCGGTTCCAGGGCCGCGCCTGGCCTGCTGCATGGGCGTGTGGGGGCCGGAGCTGGCATAGAGTTGGTGGGCTCCTTGCTCTGGCCCTGGAAATGCCCCCAGTCTCAGGAGCCCCAGCCCCTCGGAGCACTCGGGGCCAGAAACATGGCAGCGGTAGAAGGGTCACTCCTTCTGTCCCCCAACTCTGGGCCGTGCCACCGTCCTGCCTCCCCGTGCCCAGGCAGCCTCCTCCCCCATGGAAGCCACGTCCCGGGGGTTCCGGGAGAGCAGAGCTGGGGGTGGCCCCAACCTCTCCCTGCTTTGTGAGTTTTCCCAGGCACCTGGGCTCTCGGGTTGCAGGCTCGGCTTCACCTCCCAGGGACAGCCTGTGCAGATGCTGGAGGAGAAGTAAAGCCAGATGTGCGGGGAGCGGGCTGCACAGAGGGGCCGCACCCCACCCCGGGCCGCCACAGCCCAGGTGGGAGGCGCGCTGGAGCTGGGGCGGCCGCCGGCGTGGATGGCAGAGACAGGCACCAGCCCTGTGCGTTTCAGAACCACGGGAGGTTCAGACACCTCTGCTCCCTCAGCACGTGGGGAGGGGACAGCCGCAGACCGAGAGAGGACAAAGCTGCTCGCGGTCCCTGGATGGCAGAGGAGCAGAGCTCGGCATAATTTGAGATCCCTGCAGACGTCTCGCCCGTCCTAGGTGCCACTCCTGGTTCTTTCGTTTTCTTTTAATCCAGGTTTGCTTTGGGGCCAGGCAGACGAGTGTTAAAACTTTGTAAGATCCTGGAAAACTCAGCTGCACCACCCTGAGCCTGGTTTTCCTCTCCAAGGCCGGGGATAAGGGGTTGGGGACCGATGCCACCTGCCAGGTCACCCTGAGTGGCTTGGTGCGTTGGCTCTGGCTGCACATGGGGGAACCGAGTGCCTGTGGCGCTGGGAGCCAGCATGCGGAGAACACGCCACGTTGGCCTGCTGGAGCCACGTCCAGGCACTGTCCCAGGCCCCAAGCACAAGGGTGCTATCCTACTGCCCGCAGTCATGGACCGTGTGTTGAGGGCTCGCCTGGACAGAGCCATGGTGACCCCTGGGAAGCTGGGAGGCCCCATGGGAGGGGAGGTGGGGCTGAGAAGGTGACAGCCGTCGGCTCTGCCAGGGTCAACAGATCTCAAGGGAGGGGCTTTGTCCTCCTCCCCAGCCCCCACGCCCAGGGGCCTGTGGCAGTGTCTGGACACTCTGGGTGGCTACAGTGCTGGGGGAGACGCAGTGGGCGGAGGCACATCCACGGAGACTTGTCCTGCCTGGAGGTCGAGCGTGCAGGAAGGGAGGAAACCCCGGGCTGGGGGAACGGCAGTGATGGAGCGAAGAGACCGATTCAGAGCTGACTGCTCGCTGCGATGCGTGGGACCGGCCGCGGCGTGAGACCGGCTGTGTTGACTTTGTGTCACTGTTTGCTTGGCTGCCGGCTTGCTTCTGCTTTTGGAACATGCCTGAGGCAGGAGCCCTGGGAGGGGTGCCCGGGGGCAGCGCTGCTCTGGGCAGGCGGAATCCAGAGCCGGAGGGAGCAGGCTGTAGAGCCACACTTGGGTCTGGTTCTTCAGGTTAAAAAAACAGGGTGGGGACGGGGAGTGGACGCCTGCCCAGGGACTGCCTGGCCTTCCTGCTGGCGGGAAAAGCGCTTGCCCTCCTTGTGAAGAGGGGGTGTGGCTTTGCTGAAGGAGCGGAGACAGCGTCCTCAAACTACATCCCGGGGACAGACCGAAGACTTTCTCGTTAACTCCCCAAAGACAGGAGCCCGGGCCACCGCCGAGTGCCTGCACCAGGGACCGCAAAACTCAGTCCATTGCTTTTAGACAAATAGAAACAAAGAGAAAACCCCTGTGCGGGAAGTGAACCTGTTTGGTGGAGTGCTTTGGTAGACTTGACCTTGGCCTGGAACCAGAAATCAAAGCCCAGGCGTGTGCCCTGTGGATCCTCGAGATTCCCACACCCAAACAGGTAACTACACTCACCCACTCCGTGTGTGTCAGCGGAAGATGTGTGGGTGCCAGGGAGCAAGACCCAGCCCGGGCCCTCACGGGTAGGCCTCGCCCCTCCTGGACGAACATCGCCCTCCTGCAGCCTTCCTCAGCTGCCCCATGCTGGCTCCTGCGACAGCGCCTTCCCTGCAGAGTGGCTGGGTGGCCTGGTGACCCGCCGCCAGCCGTAGCACCCGGCAAAGGGGGTGGAAGGTGACTGCTGGGTTAGGTTGCCCGGGACTGTGACGCGCACCTTCGGCTGATGAGGAGGCAGCCTGCGAGGGGCCCACGTGCGAGGAACGGAGAGCAGCTGCCGTCCACTGCCCGCCGGGGCTGACTCCCGCCACGGCCCTTGAGTGAGCTCCCTCCCCGTGGGCCTCAGCCGAGCCCTCACCCCTGGGCGACACGCTGATTCCTGCCTCAATGCACCCTGCGCAGGGGACCGGGCGGAGCCAGGGCCCCATATCCCGTGATGTGGGATAATCTGGGGGCCTTTTAGCAAGCTCATGGGAAGTGCATGTGTAGAGAAACCATGCATGGGTTTCAAAAACAACTTTGCATCCAAATAATCCCTCTCTTAATTGCGTTTCCTGTGGACTTTTTGAAGCACCCACATACAAGTGCGCTGTTTTACGTTGCCGGGTAGTGGTGATCCGTTAACTCAGCAACAGCTCGTTGAGGGAAGGGCCTGTGTGCCCGGGCCCTGGCTGGATGCCTGTATACAGTAGGTGCTCAGTACTGTTTGCAGAATGAACAGGGAGTTTGTGCCACGTGCTGTGTCTGGTGGTGAGGACGACCTGGGGGACAAACGCTGCCCGAGACCTCTCCCGGCTGAGGAGCTGGCCCCACAACCAGGGCCGTGTCTCCCCCCGCAGGCTCAGGGCAGCTGGGAGCCCAGGAGCAGGGGCCGAGGCTTGGCTCTGGGAAGTGCAGCCCCAGCGTCTTCCATGAGGATGCAGTAACGGGGGGGGGTGATCTGAGGGGAGAGCCAGGACGGATCAGAGGTGAAGGGACGCTTCCCCTCCCCATCTGTGAGTCCCTGCAGTGAGCTGACAACAGACCGAGGAGAAGGCAAACACATCTGTTCCATGTCATGGGGCGTGTGCCACAGCAGTGTTCTATGTGCATGGACATGTGTGCCACAGCAGTGTTCTATGTGCATGGACACATGTGCCACAGCAGTGTTCTATGTGCATGGACACGTGTGCCACCACAGTACTCTATGTACATGGACACGTGTGCCACAGCAGTGTTCTATGTGTATGGACACGTGTGCCACCACAGTACTCTATGTACATGGACACGTGTGCCACAGCAGTGTTCTATGTGCATGGACACGTGTGCCACAGCAGTGTTCTATGTGCATGGACATGTGTGCCACCTCAGTGTTCTATGTGCATGGATGCGTGTGCCACCGCAGTGTTCTATGTGCATGGACACGTGTGCCACCACAGTGTTCTATGTGCATGGACGCGTGTGCCACCACAGTACTCTATGTACATGGACACGTGTGCCACCTCAGTGTTCTATGTGCATGGACACGTGTGCCACAGCAGTGTTCTATGTGCATGGACACATGTGCCACAGCAGTGTTCTATGTGCATGGACACGTGTGCCACAGCAGTGTTCTATGTGCATGGACACGTGTGCCACAGCAGTGTTCTATGTGCATGGACATGTGTGCCACCTCAGTGTTCTATGTGCATGGATGCGTGTGCCACAGCAGTGTTCTATGTGCATGGACACGTGTGCCACCACAGTGTTCTATGTGCATGGACGCGTGTGCCACCACAGTACTCTATGTACATGGACACGTGTGCCACCTCAGTGTTCTATGTGCATGGACACGTGTGCCACAGCAGTGTTCTATGTGCATGGACACATGTGCCACAGCAGTGTTCTATGTGCATGGACACGTGTGCCACAGCAGTGTTCTATGTGCATGGACACGTGTGCCACAGCAGTGTTCTATGTGCATGGACGCGTGTGCCACTGCAGTGTTCTACGTGCATGGACGCGTGTGCCACCACAGTGTTCTATGTGCATGGACACGTGTGCCACCACAGTGTTCTATGTGCATGGACGCGTGTGCCACCACAGTACTCTATGTACATGGACACGTGTGCCACCTCAGTGTTCTATGTGCATGGACACATGTGCCACAGCAGTGTTCTATGTGTATGGACGCGTGTGCCACCGCAGTGTTCTATGTGCATGGACACGTGTGCCACCACAGTGTTCTATGTGCATGGACACGTGTGCCACCACAGTGTTCTATGTGCATGGACATGTGTGCCACAGCAGTGTTCTATGTGTATGGACGCGTGTGCCACTGCAGTGTTCTACGTGCATGGACGCGTGTGCCACCGCAGTGTGAGACAGGGCCAGGTGGACTACACGTAGGCAGCATTGTTTTTTTTTAAGATTTATTTATTTGAAAGGCAGAGTTACAGAGAGGGAGGGGGGAGGAGAGAGAGGTCGGTCGGTCTCCCGTCCTCTGGGTCACTCCCCAGATGGCCACCGCAGCCAGGGCTGAGCCAGGCTGAAGCCAGGAGCCAGGAGCTTCCTCCAGGCCTCCCACACGGGTGTGACATTTTGAGTCACAGAAAATTCAGGGGCTTGAGACTCCTGGGGGAGGCGGGAGCGGTGACACGAGGGGCGGGGAAGAGCGGTTCTGCTGGCACAGGGGGGCTCCCAGGTGATCGGTCGGGGCGACGGCGAGGGCTCCCGGTCTCTGCCCGGGCTGAGTCTTCCCTGGGTCTGTAGTCAGAGTCCCAGGGTCAGGGGTTAGGGCAGCTGCATTTCTTCCCAGAGACGCTTCCTCGGTCAGCGGAGGGAAACGCACGCGCGGGGGAGAGACGGAGGGTCAGGAGATGGGGGAGGGGCAGGAAGATGCTGAGGCCAAGGCACCAGAGAGCACCACACCCTGGGGTGTCACCTCCGAGCCCCGCTAATCCCGCAGGAGACCGCGTCACCGCGTCTTCCCTCGATGTGGGAAACCAGGGGCGCAGTCCCGGCTGCTTCTCGCGGAGCAGCGTGGAGCAGGTGCCTCCCGGTTCCTGCCTGAGGGGTCTCGGAGGCTCAGGGGGGACAGGGCCTGGGAAACGCCGGCGGTGTCTCCCGGGACACAGGCACTGCTCAGAAAGCGTGACACTGGCCGGGGCCGGGGATGACGGCGCAGGGAGAAGCCGTGGGCGCGCAGCCCGGCTCTTTCTTGCCTTGTGAATTTGTACCCTCTCTGGTCCTGATTGTCAGCCGGGTTGGGTCTGCCAATCTAGCATCTTTACCCAGAAGTCCTTTCTCCTCACACCATGACTCAGCACTCTGTGTCCCGCCCGCCTCTCCGTCTCCACCTCCTCCATCTCCAGGCTTCCCACCTGACTGAGCCTTCTCCAGCCGCTTCCACGCCTCAGCCAGGGGCCCGCCCTTGCTCTTCCTCCCCATCGAGGGTCTTAGGCACAGCCGTGGCCCCCAAGTCCCTCCTCTGGGCCCTACTCAGTGTCTCCAGGCCCCCTTCGGTCTCTGCACCTGCGTCCCACAGCAGCCCCGTATGTCCACCGGAGTCTCCAGCCGGAGTCTCCCCATCTCGGGCTCACCGAGGGAGCCGTTACTCCCCTCCCCCACCGAGGAGAAAGCCAGCGCCCAGGAGGGGCCCCAGCACCTCCCGCCCTCTCATCCACACGTGTGGCCCGGCATCAAGCCCTCCGATCTTTCCCTCGGCAGTGACCTTGACCTTGTGCCCTGGACCCTCCTCTCCACGTCCACCCAGCTCAGCCACCTGCCTGGCTCCTGGCCTTCCCCCAGCCCTCCCAGCCCAGAAACAGGGGGATCTTCTCACCGCGAACATGAGCACTTCCCACTGCGCTTGGGACAAAAGCCCAGGCCTGGGTAAATGACCAGACCCCTGCCAACAGCCCATAAAGCCCTGTAGGAGCCACCCTGCCCCTCCCCTCAGCCTCTTCCAAACCCCTCCCTGCTCCTGTCCTCTTGGCCCAGGCCCCTCCCGAGGGAGCTGTCTGCAGGTGCCCGGCGCAGCCCCGCCCCCACCTCCCCCAGCCCTCCCTTGCCGAGTGGAGCCGGCCCAGAGCTCCCCGACCGAGCCCCAGGCCCCTCTTGTCAGAGGGGGGGCATCGCTGATCCAGCTCGTGCCTCCGTTGCAGAGGGCACCTCAAAGCATTTGTGGAAAAATAGAATTACAAGATAGCTTTTGTCGGTGCAAAAAACCTGAAATCCATGCAAAACATCTATTTTTCATATCTGCATCTCTGTGAGCTTTTTAAAGACCCTTTATATGCAAGAATTTCATTTTTTACACCAAAAAAACCTTAAGATTCATTTATTTGAAAGTCAGAGACAGAGAGAGAGAGGGAGAGAGATCTTCCATCTGCTGGTTCACTCCCCAGACGGCCACCATGGCCAGGGCTGGGCCAGGCAGGGGCCAGGAGCCAGGACCTTCCTCTGGGTCTACAACCGGGGTACAGGGGTCCAAGCACTTGGGCCATCTTCCACTGCTTTCCCAGGCGCATTAGTAGAGAGCTGGATCGGAAGTGGAGCAGCCGGGACTCGAACCAGTGTCCCTATGGGAAGCTGGCCTCGCAGGTGGGAGCTTTACCTGCTACGCCACGCACCAGCCCCAGTAAACTTATTTTTAAAATTCCACTTTCCAGCAACGTCTTGAAGGACATGGCACTTCTGTTGTTTGCACAGTGGTCCGTCAGCGCCTCTCCACCCCAGCACGGTGGTCACCGTGGGGTGGAGTTGGGGTCTCTGTACCCTGATGGTTAGCGCAGAGCCGAGCCCAGGGTAGAAACGGACAGAATTAGTGGATGAAAAAGAAACACAGTGTCTGAGCAAGCATGCGCACGCGCCCCCTGTGCGTCCCGGGGGTCGGCAGAGCCGTCCCGCCGTTGGGCCACTGCTCAGGTGGAACTGGGGTGGGCAGCCCTCCCGCACCCTTGGGAAGCCCTGAGGCCATGGGGGGATTAGCTGCAGCTCCAGCGCGAGCCAGAGGAGCGGGCCCAGGCCCCGAGGCATCCGCCATCACCAAGGATTACTTCCTTGGCACCCACTCAAAGCTCTCTGCAAGTCAGGACTCTGCCCGCCTCGGGAGCTCTGGCCGTGGGAGGAGATGGGAGGCCTCCCGGCTGCCAACCCTCCACGGGCCAGGGGCAAGGAGGCATGGATGGGGAGACCCGGCAGCCAGGGTGCCCGGGGCTGGGGCTCTCGGCCGTGACTGTTGACATTGGGGCTGCATCGGCCCCCGAGCGAGGGGCCATCCTGGGCCCTGGACGGTGGTGGCAGCATTGCTGGTCTCCACCAGTGGTCACCAAGAGCAGCCCCTTGCTGTGACAACCGAAAATGTCCCCCCCATGTGTGTGTGGGGGAGACAAAATCATGCCACAGACCTCATTCATTCATTCATTCATTCATTCCTGAGCTCCCACATGCACCAGGCTCTGAGGATGCCCCAGGAGGCTCCTGCTCTCTGAGAGCCTACGGGGAGCCGAGGCAACAGGAGAGAAACAGCAGGAAACACGCCGGGGGCGGGGCGGGGGGAGACGGAGCGTGCATCTGCCCGCTGCTCTCCCCCACTGCAGGCACGGAGCAAGGGCCCAGTGAGACGGCCTCCATGACTGCCCAGGCGCTGTCAAGGGCGTCTGCTCTGGGGAGGGTGGTCCGGGGGGCTCCCTGGGGAGGTGGCGACACTCGGCCAGCAGGGAACAGTGAGGACCAGCCACAGTGGGAAGACCCGGGGCCGGGGGAGCACTCGGGCTGAAGAAGCAGCAGGTGTCCCATGCCAGGCCCGAGGGGCTGGGTCTGTCCCAGGAGCTCACCCTGGGGAGACGGCTTCTCTGGGAGCGCCCAGCGTGGAGGCGACTCTGCCACACCATCCACAGCACCCTGTCCTCCGCGATGGAACTGAGCAAGAGCCAACCAGAGGCCACGTCTGTTTCTGCTCTGTGCCAGGTGTGCTCAGCGTGCAGAGGATGGACAGACGGATGGATCGGAGAGCGCCAGGGGCGGATCCGAGCAGGCCCAAAGCTGACTCAGAGCACACGAGACGCCTCCTGGCCGGGCTCCATTCGCTGGCCTGGACCTGAGGCCTGGCCCCCCCTTCGCTGGCACCTGCCAGCAGCTAAGATCATTGTCAAAAAGAAGACAGGAAGCTG
Source organism: Oryctolagus cuniculus (assembly GCF_964237555.1). Lineage (NCBI taxonomy): Eukaryota > Metazoa > Chordata > Mammalia > Lagomorpha > Leporidae > Oryctolagus > Oryctolagus cuniculus. Next base: position 4,739,787 of record NC_091442.1, on the reverse strand, counting down.
ATGTCCTCCCCGTGTCCGGGAAGGACTCGGAGAACTGGCTGCTGGCCGCCAGGGTGAGTGTTAGTGTCAGGGCTCTCTCGACAGACTTGTGTGTGTGCACGTATGTTCACGTGTGTGTGCCTGCACGTGCACGGCGGGGTGAGTGCTTAGAGGTGGGTTTGTTTTGGAAACCGGAAGGGATGTACGCTGAGTCCACGGGCTCCTGAGGAGTGTCAAGAGGTGAACTTGAATCTGTTTCCCACATCCCAAGGGCTTGGCTGGCAGGCACACAAATATTTACCAAGTAGCAACCTCACAACAGCCAAGTTCGAGGCGCTTGCAGCGGGAGTGAACGCCTTCAGTCTGGAGAGGCAGAAAGGAGACGCACGTGGGAAATCTTCAACCCGACTGTGGCTCTTACTGTCCATGTGGCTTCGGCAAAGACCTTGGACCTCGAGTCTCCATGTCCATGCTCAGAAACTGGGGGCAGTGACAATCCCTCCCGAGGGAAACAGGGGTGGCGGGTGCCAAAGCACGAGGCAGAGGCGGCACTGCGGGGCCCTGTGGGCACGTGGGAGGAGCACTCTAGTGAGCGAGGGAAGGGCAGCGTGAGGTCGGCTGGAGGGGCTGCAGTGGCCGTCTCCTGAGAGCAGGGCACCCAGAATGTGGGCCAGGCTCACCACCACCCTCTGGGAACCGGTGAGCAAGGCACATTCTCAACTGCAGGGCGTCGCCAAGGGCCACAGGGAGGCTGTAGGGCTCTGAGCAAGGAGGGAGCAGCCCAGCTGGGCTCTGGAAACTTCTGCAGGGCGTGTGCTGCCTCTGCTCAAAGCACACGCGTGTTCCAGGTCAGGCCACGGGAGCAGACACAGGAGGCCCGGGCGTTCTTAGTGGCAGCGTCTCCTGCGTCTCTGTCCTGTCTTCTCCGGAACCCGCCCCAGCCCCTGAACATGGACGCCGCCAAGGCAGGGCTCGGGGGAGAATTGGCTCCCCGGCGTCAGGCGACTCGGGGCGTCACGGCTTCCAGGGCCGTGGGCTCTGCGTCTAGGAACCGATCCGCACTGACCTGCCCAGCTTCTGAAAGACAACAGTCGCAGAGTGGGGACAGTGACGCGGGCGCGGTCACTGCATTTATGGCTTCTGCTGGGCCCACCCTGGGCGGGGGCGGGAGGCTGTTCCACCCCTTGGCCTGCAGGGCCCTCTCCACCTGCTGGGGGCGTCTGTGACGTGGCTGACACTGGCCTTGTTTGTGGGTGACACTGGCCTTGTTTGCAGTGTGGCCTGGGGTGGCTTCAAGGCCACCTCCAGCTGCAGGGCTGCGACACCCACCGCTGGCCACCTCGGGCCCCGCCCCAGGCAGTGGGCAAGGCCGTTCTGCCCTCAACGGCCGTGATCTTCATTCTTCACCCATGGCCAAGCTCAACGCACCCCACAGCCCTCGCTCCCCAACACCCTAGCGTTTTCCAGGGAAAAGCCCACCCAAGGTGCACCCTGGGGTCTGGGAGGCCTCACCGGGTCTGGAGGAGGAGGACAGAGGTGCGTCTGAGTGGTGGCTCCGCCACTCTCTGGCTGGGGAGCCCACACCGATTCCTTCAGCCTTCCCAGCCCCAGTCATCCGTTCTGCAAAATGGGCACAAGATGTAGCAGCCCTTCCTCCCCGTGGGAAGTCTCAGGAAGCAGCCGCAGTCATGTGCGCCTTCGGCACAGGAGCAGGCCGAGGGGCCGGCAGGTGGGGCCTGCTCACGCCGGGGGCGGGGGCTGCCCCAGGAGGAGAAGGCCGGGCCGAGACCCTGCAGACCCGGAGATGGGCTGCCCGCCGCCTTGAGACCCCACTGCGCGTTCCAGCTTCAAACACGAGGTCTTCAGCGAGAACTGCCCTCAGTCCTGTGTCTACATGGAAGAATCTTGTCTCTCCCTTGGCGTTTTGCTTCTGGAGCTTTGCGTTCCAAGACATAGGAGCCTGGGGTTGCAGCTCTGCCCCGGGTTCCAGGCGCCACCCGAGGGCTCCTCCCGGAGGCTGCTCCGTCTTGCCACCGCGGGGGCGACCCAGCACAGCCGTGACGGCGGAACACGCGTGCGCAGCGGGGGCGTCCCAGCGCGGCCGTGACGACGGAACACGCGTGCTGTTCTTTTCCCAGAAAGCAAAACTAATAATGCCTGATGGGTAGCGGGCTGCTGTTGGGAATGACGGACCTCAGAGAGGTCCTTTTAAAGTCATATTTCTGTCCCTGCTATTGTCTGAAGCCAAAGGTTATTAAGTAGAGAATCTGAAAAATAAATATATAAAAAATTAAAATTCCTCCACCCAGAGATAATTACTGTTAACATCTTGCATTCTCTCTCTGTCTCTCTCTCTCTTTCTCTCTCTCTCTCTCTCTCTCTCTCTCACACACACACACACACACACACACGCCAAATTTGAGATCTAATTATAAAGCCTCCTTTCATGGCCAGTTAAGAGTGCAGGTTTTAATCATTTCGTTTCAAGCCCTGGGAATTTTCCCAGGCCATTTTGTTCTCTTGGAAAACAATGACTTCTGTGGTTGCACAACGGCCCCCCCCTCCCTCCCGCGGCTGAGCCGCGGCCCCACCATCCCCCACGGCCGGGCGTCTCGGGGGCTGCCCAGTGCACGCCGCTCCCGGGGGGCCTTTGCCCGCCAGTCCGTGCCCAGTTTCTGAGCAGGGCCTGAGGACGGGGTCTCAGACGTCTGAGAACGCAGCTCCTTTCGAGTTAAAAGTAACTGAAGGCAAGTCTTCCTCTGGCTCTTGCTGCTGCTCCGGGAGCTAGCTGGGTGGCCGGGGCACAGGGGTCGGGAGCCCCTCGCTGAGCGCCGACCCTGCAGCCGGCTGTGCGAACGGTGGGGACATCCACCCGGGGAGGAAGCTCCCGCCTGAGCCTCTGCAGAGCCCGCAGCTGCCGACGCAAACTTGAGCGCCAGGGACCCGCGATGCGCCCGCACGCGAGAGCCAGTCGGCTCCGGCTCGCCAAGCGATGTTCTGGGGAGTCGGACTCCTTTCCCAGAGAGACACAGCTCGCGGCCCTGGCAGAACCTCGGCCCGCAGCTCCGCCCGTGAGGCTCCACCGTGGGCTCCGCCCCAAACCCGAAGAGCAGCGGCGGCTCTCCTGGGCCTCAGCCGGCTGCGATTTGGAATGGGTTGAACGCGATTCTTATCTCGAGTGAATAATTCCAGGTTCCCTGGGATGAAAGGAGCCATGGGCGAGACAGCCGTCTACCGCGTAGCGGCGTGGTCGTGCCCCGGCACGCGGCTCTGGCTCCGGGTTCTCAGGACACACCCCCACCCTCCCAGCCGCAGCCCCCCAGCCCAGACCCCCGGCCCTTCTGAAGGCGCCTTCTACCCCAGACACTGTTCTCATGCGGGTCCTCACTTTCCCCGAGAAAGGCAGTAAGATTAGCACAAGCTTCCAACCCCCAAAGTCCTGCTGTGTGACCCTGGGGGAGTCACCCAGCCTCTCTGAGTGCCAGTGTCTTCCCCAGTGGGGTTGGTCATTCACGCACCCTGGTGGGTCACTGCACAGAAAGCATCCAGGAGCCTGCCACGGCCGCCACGCTGTGTCCCCTGTGGGAGTGTCAGCTCCACAGCACAGGGGCGCTGTCTCGTTTGCTGGTGCAGCCCGCGGCCCCGGGGCCAGGCCCAGGTGAGCACACGGACCGTGTGTGATGGACACATGGACACTGCTCAGCCGGGGCCATGGTGAGAGCAGAGACCCCACAGGTGTGAGCTCTGGACTCGGAGTCCTTCGGCAGGGACCAACGGGCGCACTTGGGCACCGGGGTGCGGACACGGGTTCAAAGTCAGGTCTGTGCCGAGAGCAAGCCGGGTTACTCCCTGGGCCGTGTCTGCAGCCAAGGCCCTTGCTTCCAGTGCACGGCGGGCTCCTGGCTGGGGCTGGTGAGAAACCTCGGTATATAAAATGCCCTTTTATTCTGATAAGGACGAAGCACAAAGGATTACGGGCGAATATTGAATACTGAAACGTGCACACAGCATCTCATCCCTTTTAAAAAAACTTGAACTTGCTTTCTAAACACCCGTAACTTAGGCCTTGGCGGTGCCCAGCCCCGGAGCAGGAGTCTTCCTGGGGCGTCTGCAGACCCCTCCCTGTCGCCGTGCACAAGAACTCTGGATTAACTAAGGAGCAAGACAGGAAAAGCCGTTCCAAGGACAGCATTCCAAAATGCAACAAAAACATGGAGTGGAGTTGTGTTTAAAGAAGCCAGAGAGCTTTTTGAGATGTGTTTATTTGAAAGGCAGAGTGAAGGGAGGAGCAGGAGGGGAGAGAGAGAGAAAAAGAGAGAGAGAGAGAGAGAAGAAATCTTCCATCTATAATTACTAGGGCTGGGCCAGGCCAAAGCCAGGAGCCAGGAGCCAGGAATTACTTCCAGGTCTCCCATGTGGGTGCTGGGACCCAAGCCCTTGGGCCATCCTCTGCTGCTTTCCCAGGTGCATTAGCAGGGAGCTGGATGGGAAGTGGCGCAGCCGGGACTCGAACCGGCACTCTGAAATGGGATGCCGGCATCGCAAACATCAGCTTAACCCACCGTGCCACACCGCTGCCACCACACACGAAGCTTTACCTTCCCCTAACGACACCTGTGATTTCTCATGATTATGGGTGTTTCCATAGGGTGGACTTTTCCCCTCAAGGCGGGGGTCTGACTTTCAGGCGCACCTGCCGTGTCAGAGGCAGACCTGAGCCCAGCTTGGATGGCACTAGAGTGACACATCAGCTGCAAACACACGCAGGCCGGAGCTCCAGCCTGCCCCAGCTCTGCCCAGCAGCCACCGCCCAGCTTCCGGCCCCGCCTCTCCCCAGCTGCACCTGGGGCGGCCCCACAAGCTCCCAGCACCCTGGGGCCCCTTTGTCTCCGAGAGCAGAGGAGCCCTTGCTGCTGGTGCACACGAGGACACGGTGACGGTGCAGGAGCTCGGGCAGAGTCTGGGCCCGGTGTGCCGGCCAGGACCGCGGCGGCCACAGCCCGTGGGCTCTGGCCTCTGCCCAGGCTTAGCCCTGAGTGCCGCGGGGCCCGTCTCAGCACACCTGTGATGTGCCGACGCTCACCTGTGGTCTACGGCGTGGTTCTCAAGGTGATGACGGTTCCTGGACAGGCAGCCTCGGTGCCACCAGGAACGTTAGAATCGTGCAGTCTGGGGCCTCCCGCGCCTCCACCCCCGGTGATCCAGGGGCGCGGTCACGTCCAAGAAACTCTGCTCTGCTCCCTGCCCGGTGGCCCCCAGGGAAAAGCAAGGCCATGCAGGGTCCATGCACCAATGGGAGCGGCTTGGTTTCAGGAGCCCATCAAAAATGCAGATGCCTGGGCCCACCCCAGACCTGGGCGATGCCAGAGCTGGTGAAGGGGGGCTGGGGGAGGGGTTTTCGTAACATGCAGCGTGTGGGTCAGCAGGTCTGAGACGGGGATGTGGGCCTGGGCTAGCGGCCCTGGAGCCCCTGGTGAGGAGGGGAGCCAAAGGCTCTGTCAGGCCTCAATTCTCTCTGGGGACAACGTCCAGGCCCCTGGGAGAGCTTCTAGCTTGCTGACCCCCCAGCTCGAGTTCTGGGCACTTCTGGGAAGTGGAATCCCTGTTTCTCCAATGAGTGCTGTGTGACCGGGGCTGATGCCTTCACCTCTCTGGTCCTCAGTACACTCCCGAGAGTGACCGCTGCCCGGCTGCCAGGAGAGATGGAAGCAGATGGGGGGGGCAGCAGGTGCGGCCACAGGGAGGGCCCCGCCCCCGCCCCCGCCCCCGCCCCCGCCCCCGCCCTTCCTCACCACTCCTCATGGACGAGTGATGTCAGCAGACGGCAGGAGGACAGGTCACCGTCACCCGGAGCCCTCTGTGCACAGTGACAGCAAAGACTGGACAGAGCCCGGTGTGGTGGCCTTGCCAGGGGGTGCCGGTGCCTGCCCCAGGGAGTGCCGGTGCCTGCCCCAGGGAGTGCTGGTGGCCTGCACCAGGGGGTGCCGGTGCCTGCCCCAGGGGGTGCTGGTGGCCTGCACAAGGGGGTGCCGGTGTCTGTCCCAGGGGGTGCCGGTGCCTGTCCCAGGGGGTGCCGGTGGCCTGCACCAGGGGGTGCCGGTGCCTGTCCCAGGGGGTGCCGGTGGCGTGCACCAGGGGGTGCCAGTGCCTGCCCCAGGGGGTGCTGGTGGCCTGCACCAGGGGGTGCCGGTGCCTGTCCCAGAGAGTGCCGGTGGCGTGCACCAGGGGGTGCCAGTGGCCTGCACCAGGGGGTTCCGGTGCCTGTCCCAGGGGGTGCCGGTGGCGTGCGCTGCACTGGGAGGTGCTCCTGACCGCCCTGCTGCAGAGATGCAGGTCTGTGTGGGTGGCTCTGCCAGTCCCAGGTCACAGTCTGGTGCTTCCTGGGGTCAACTCAGAGGAGCTTAGACCTCCAGGTCCTGGTGTGGAGTCGGGGAGTCCTGGGTCTCAGGAAGGAAAGCCAGGCCTGCCCCATGTGCCCGCTCAGCGTCCTCACCTCGTCCCCCCCCCCCCCCGAGACCCACTCCAGGGCGTTCTAAGCCACTGCTGCGCCCTGCCCCCGGCACAGCGCTCAGAGCAGGGGGAAGCAGCGGCCGGGTCCCCGCGGCAGTGACGCGCCCCCTGGCGGCCGTGTGGAGAATGCGCGGCGCTGGAGCCGGACGCTGGAGCAGACAGGGCCCCCAGGGGCGTGGGGCGGCCCAGCAGTCAGGACCTGGGATCGGAGGCCCCCCCCGCGGCCCCGTGGTCTTGTCTACTGCCCCAGAACCTCCCCACCCCCGGAATCAGCCTAAAGGAACAGCCAAAAACAGAAGTCTGAAACAAAATCTGGATCCAAAATTCGGGCAGGGGTCTTGGTGTCCCACTGTGACGACAAGCAGCAGGGCCCGCGGCAGGTGCTGGGCAGGAGCCCTCGGGGACAGGCCACAGGGTCCAAGGGTGGGCTTCTCTGGTTGGACACTCACTCGAGCTGCGAGGCCATTCTTCCGGAGAGACCACGTGAGTTAGGAGAGACCCTCCCACCCCACCCCGTCACTGCTCCCCAGAGGCAGGAGGCTGGGAGTCGGGGGGGGGGGGACAGAGGCTGAGGCCTCGACGGAGCCAAGTCGGGGGCACGGGACTCTGCACCTGGCAGGGACGCCCCCCACCCCGGACCCCGCGCCCCGCAGGGAGCGCTCAGGATCTGTCTTCGGCCCCTCCCATCAGAAGCCGCATGCCTGCTCCGGGCCCCGAGGTGCAGTTCCAGTTTTGCTCCGCACCGTGCAGAGCCAGCAGGCACGGGGCTCCCACCCTGGCCGGCCTCCCGGCGGGAGGCGTTTTAATGAGTCCTTTACAACTGCTAAATGAGGAAGCCAAAGACCGAGAGTGCCCGGTAGCCCCGAATCCTGGCAGCAAATCAGAGCGCAGGGTCCCGCCCTGCCGTCCCCTGGGGCCCCACGTAAATCACCCAGCGGGGCAGGACCAGCTGTGGGTGCAAAGCCGCCCGTGCAGTTTAATTAATAAACCAGTAAGCACCTGTCTCCCTCAGAGTCACCTGAGTGACCTGGCTTCCATCTTACTTTTTAAAGATTTATTTATTTGAAAGGCAAGGTTACAAGGAGAGAGAGAGAGAGATTTTCCATCCACTGGTTCATTCCCAAAATTCCTGCAATGCCAGGGCTGGGCCAGGCAGAAGCCAGGAGTGTCTTCCAGATCTCCCACGTGGGTGCAGGGGTCCAAGCACCTGGGCCATCTTCGGGTGCTTTTCCCAGCCCACAGCAGAGAGCTGGATCAGAAGTGGAGCAGCCGGGACTCAAAGGAGCGCCCATACGGGATGCCGGGGCTGCAACGGCTTAACCGACTGTGCCGCAGCGCCGGCCCCTCTGACTTCCACTTTCTTGGGGTCAGGTGGGGGTCTGCCTTGTGTGGGGCACGGGCAGCAGGACATGGGAGTCCCAGGGCCCCGTGGGGGTGCAGACGATGCCTGCAGTGCTCAGACAGAGCGGCCAAACCAAGGCCCATTTTATCCAGAGAGAAACTGAGGCTCGTGGGGGTCTAAACCGTGCCCAGCATCCCACAGTGAGGCAGGTGGCCGAGCCGGGGTTTGTACGCAGGCTGCACAGCCCTGCTTCTTCGCTGCGCCGTGCCGCCCCCTGCAGGCTCGCACGCAGCCCGGAGCCGGCTCCCTGCCCTGCACGGTCCCCGCGAGCAGCAGTGACCGCTGCTTTTCCTGAGAAAATGTCTGTTCATACAGGAGCGCCCGGGCGCTTGGGGTCAGGAGCACTGGCTCTCAGAGAACAATGCTCGGTCGCAGGTGCGCCCCGAGGAACGCGCGCTAACACTGCCGGTCAGTTCTGACGCAGGGACGTCGGCTGCCAGGAGCTTCTTCCGGGTCTCCCACACGGGTGCAGGGGCCCAAGCACTTGAACTGTCTTCTGCTGCTTTCCCGGGAGCTGGACCGGAAGTGGACTTGAGTCGGCGCTCATATGGGATGCTGGTACCACGGCAGCTGCTTTACCCACTATGCCACAGTGCCGGGCCTGGTTCTGGAACTTTTACAATGGGAAGTTTAGGGTTCTCTTGGCCCAATACAGCTGCTGGAGCACCAGCCCTTGTGACTTATTCTTGGCTGGAGCTGGAAACAAGGGGGCTTGCATGGAGTACAGGCACACTTAGCCAAAGCAGCCTGTCTTTAAGGAACCAACCAGGGAGGGCCGGGCAATGACTGCCCCTTACCTTCCCTGGGCCACTTCCGTGTGCAGGGAGCCCAGGAATAAAGTCGCTTCACTGGACACATCTGCTCAGGGGAAAAGCAGGGTTCATGGGGTGGGGAGGGGAGGGGAAAGGCGAGAAAAAGGGAGGACCAGCGAGGGGTGTGGCAGGGAGAGCGTGGGGCAGTGGACAGCCCCAAGCAGCCCCGCCCCACGTGGTACGAAACGGCTCCTTGTCTCCCAAGGCCGAGGGGCAGGTCCAGAAATCCCGTCTGCTGGAGGGCCATCGAGGGCAGGGTCTCCAACTGCGGTACTGGGGGTGGGGGGACATGCGCAGTGGGGGCCGTGGCAACCTCGGATGCCACGCCCAGCTGCAGGGGGCTTCCGTCTTCTTAAAGGGGCATCAAGAAGTCTGTCGGAGAATTTGAGTCTCTCGGTGCCAAAATCGCAGCTGTCCGAAAGACACCGAGACAATGTGGGTGGCCAACTCGCTCAGCAGGATTTGACCGGGGCGGGCGTGAGCGCGGGGGCTGCAGGATTCTGCCCTCCGATGATGGAGCAGCAGATAACGTGACCGCGCCTCGCAGCCTCTGATCAAACACGTGCGCCCCGCCTGAAGGGGGAGGGGCTCCCGGCACACCAGCCAACCCCCCAGAGCGGGGAGAGGTCTGCACCTCTGGGTGCCTGCACGGGTGGCGGGCGGCGTTCCAGGGGCCCGTGTCCCAGCCAGGTGCCGGGGCGAGGGTGGGGGCTCACACCACGGGGTTTCGTGTGCGCCTCCGGGGAGGGGAAAATCCGTTCCAGTCCCAGCCTGCCTTCCTGCAGCCGCCGCCTCTCCCCCAGAGCCTGCGTGTGTGCCTTTGGGGATGCGCCAGGCCTCGGCCCTCGGGTCTGGGACCTCAGGGTCCACAGTGCACTCGGGAGTCGAAGGTCGCCAGTGGGGGCTGAGGCCAAAACGCCAGGCGCGTAGAAATGCACTCTTGGCGGCCGCTTCGCCAGCAGCTCTGTGCCAGTGCCAAATGCAACGCACCGGGTCCTGAGCACAGCGGGTGTCAGGGCCAAACTCCCGCCCACTGTTTGGGTCCAGCTTCCAGCCAGCATTGCACTAGGCAGGACAGGGAGCCCAGCCACTCTCCGCCCCAGGTCTGCGCCCCGCTGGCCAACTTCACCTTCCAGCTTTGGTGCTACTGACCAGGATCCCAACAAGGGATCGCAGGTGCACCCGTGGCCTCCAACCTGGGTTGCCCAGGCCCGGGGGGCTTCTGGGAGGCCAGAATCCGCCTGGAGCCGAGATGAGCTGGTCCGACCCCGGCCACCACCACCCACCGGGGTGCTGCCGGCAAAGGGCTCGATGCCTGCGCCCTCTCTTCTCCAGGAGCTGCAGCCTCCCTCCTGGACAGGCCGAGGGTCACCATGTGCCCCTCGAGGTTTTTCCAAAGTTACCTTTGTCCAGGACTCAGGAAGGAGAAGCCCCTCCCCCTCACGCTGCGTTCCCCTCCTGCTCTCGGCTCCAGTTGTCCCAGCAGGGGCTGGGGTTGTTGTAAAACAGATCTAGAGATGGGCGAGCGTGGGCGCGAATGTGCACCGGAAACTGCACGCCTGTGGGCAGTGGGCCGCGGGGAGCCGGGGACCTGGGTGAGGCCTTCGTGTTGGGCTGCCCCGTGTTGCTTGAGTGTGTGAAAATTTCTTAAAACCGGGGCAGGCCACAGGGGGAGAGCAGGTGCAGCCGCCGCTCGGGGCACCTGGGTTGCATCTCAGAGGCTGGCTCGAGTCCTGGCTGCTCCACACTCCTGAGCCAGCTCCCTGCTAGGCAGCCGGTGACGGCCCAAGTGCCTGCCACCTGGGTGGGAAGCTGGGCTCTTGGCTTCGGCCCGGCCAGCCCTGGCTGTGGTGGGCATTTGGAAAGGTGAACCAGCAGATGGGAAAATCTCTCTCCCTCTCCCTCTCCCTCTCCCTCTCCCTCTCCCTCTCCCTCTCCCTCTCCCTCTCCCTCTCCCTCTCCCTCTCCCTCTCCCTCTCCCTCTCCCTCTCCCTCTCCCTCTCTGTGTCACGCTGCCTTTCAAATAAATAAATCATTAAAAAAAATCCTAAAGCCTAAAGTGCTTCATACGGAACGCCAAGGCACCGTGTTGCACGAGGAAGCAAGCTGCATCGCGGGCGCGGGCTGACCGCGGGCAGAACAGCGCTCGGCCAGAGGCGGAGTTTAGTAGCTGCGCCCTGAGAGGTCCAGCGGGGCTCGGCCGGAGCGAGCTGCGAGGGGACAGAGGAACCTGGTCCCCCAATCCCCTCCTGTGCTCGGGCCAGCCGTCGTCTTCCAGAAAGCATCCCTGTTGCTGTTAAACACGTCTGTTGTTAAACACGTCACATGGAGGGGCTGGCGCTGTGGCGTAGCGGGTAAAGCCAGCCAGCCCATCCCATGTGGGCGCCAGTTTGAGTCTCGGCTGCTCCACTTCCGACCTGGGCCAGTTCACCCCTCCTTAGGCAACCTGGTGGTCCCCCGCTCTCGGGAGGTCACCATATTGATGCCGAACTTAGTGCGGACACCCGATCGGCATAGCGCATGACAGCCCAGAACTCCTGGACTCAAGTGATCCCCCGGCCTCAGCCTCCCGAGTAGCGGGGACTACAGGCGTGCCCCACTGCGTCCGGCGGCTGCTCCACTTCCGATCCAGCTCTCTGCTGTGGCCTGGGAAAGCAGTGGAGGATGCCCCACGTCCTTGGGCCCCAGCACCCACGTGGGAGACCCGGAAGAAGCTCCTGGCTCCTGGCTACGGATCGGCTCAGCTCCAGCCTTTGCAGCCAATTGAGGAGTGAACCAGCGGATGGAAGACCTCTCTCTCTGCCTCTCCCTCTCTCTCTCTCTCTCTCCCCCCCCCCCGCCTCTGCCTCTCCTTCTCTCTCTATGACCTGACTTTCAAATAAATAAATAAATCTTAAAAAAAAAAAAGTCACATGGAGTCTCCCAAGATCGGAGCAGCCGGCCTGATTTAGTGGAGACCCCACGTGTAAAACACCAGCGTCCACGGGTCCCTGCGGACGAGAGCTCCCTCCCCATGGGTGCTCGCTCTCCCCCCCCCCCCCGCCCCGGACAAAATGGGCCGCACTTGACACACCTTTTCAAGAACAAATCCCCAGTGTAATTAATGAAGCCTGTAATTACAGACCCATCCTTGCAGATGTAATTTGTAGGTTCCCTACAAATGTTCGTTTCAAATCCGACTTCTGAAGGGGCTAAATTATATTGGAACCAATTTTTACTACTTGGAAAGCCAGGCTACCCCAGGCTTCGTCTGTGGCGGATTAAAATCCACTCTCGCTTCCGTCTCCACTGCTTCACAGTAGCTGGTGTTTAGGGAGCCGGGCGCACACCACCTCCCCCCGCCCCCACGCCCAGGGCACCCTGCAGAGCTGATGCTGGCGAAACCTCTACCTCCCCCGGGAAGGAGCCGAGCCCCCGGGGCAGTGATGCCCGGAAAGCGAGGACAGAGGCTGGGCCCTGAGCCCAACCTGGCGCCAACGTCAAGGTCAGGGTGCGGGGTTTTATCACTTCGCTGTTCATTTCCGTGGCAGGATGGGCAGTGGGCAGGCAGGCGTCCCTCCGCTGTGGCTTCTTAGAGACTCTGGATCTGAGTAGGAGGGGTCTTGACAGAGAGCAGCGGAGCAGGGCCCTCCAGGGTGTCGGCCAGCGAGGCACGGCTAAGTCCCCTCTGCCGTCCCGCCTCGGAGGGGACACGCGGGTCACAGCCCCTGGCGCTCTCGCGGCTCTCACTGTGGATTCTCTGCCGCCCTGTGAAGTGTGGAGGTGACGCCGGCAGACACAAGCTGTCTCTCGAGATGACACTGTTGTTGGGGCCGCGGCAGAGGCAGGGCCGGGGAACCGCGGCTGGAGAGCGCTTGCGTTGTCACCAGCGCCAGGGCTCCGTGCTCCTGCAGAGGCCGGTGGGTCCTGGGTTCCCAGCCACGCCAGCCGTGCCCGCCGCCAGGCCATATCGCACAGAGCGCTTCCGGCCCGCTTGGCACGACCTGCGCCCCCCAGGCCCACGGGGCACCTGTGTGAAAGCAAGAAGGAGCGTGGGGCTGGTGCAGGGCGCGCTCCGCACCCCCGGGGCAGGGGTCCTGCCTGCAGACGCCCCCCAGGGGAGCCTCCCTCCCCACACGCCTCCTCGCTGTGGACTTGCTCCTTAAACCTCCCGTCATCTCCCAGAAGGATGACTCACGCCCCACCGGCCCAGGGACCGCTCCCAAAATACCTTTTGAGTCACTGGGGGTTTCTATCTCCCTGCATCAACTTTGAATTACCCTTTCTGTCGAAACGATTTTTATTATCAGGGAAGACGCTCGCGAGCTGTCCGTACACGCCGGAGCCCCACACAGCGGGGAGCTGGGGGTGCTGAGGCCATCCCAGCCCCTGGCACAGGCTCCTGGCTGCGAGGGTCCGGCAGGGGCTCTAGTGCCAGTCATGCCAGTGGCCAGCGTGGCCTCCGCCAGAGGAGCCCAGGGCAGGATGGGGCTTGCGTTGTTGTTGTTGTTTCTGAAAACTGAATGAAATGCAGGCCATTGCCCCAGCGATAAACAAGCCCACCCGGCCCCCAACCCTCACTCTCTTTTGCCTGGGAAAGGAACGGCATTTCTGTTCCGAGCCACGTGTGAGAACCAGGGAGGGGGCTGGGGAGCAGTGTTAAGGGTGCTAATGCCTGGCCCCCGGCCCACTGAATCAGAAAATTTCTGGGAGAAAACCTCAGGGTGCTTTTAAAAATTTATTTATTTTTGGGCTGGAGCTGTGGCATAGCGGGTAAAGCCGCCGCCTGCAGTGCCAGCATCCCGTATGGGCACCAGTTTGAGTCCTGGCTGCTCCACTTCCGATCCAGCTCTCTGCTGTGGCCTGGGAAAGCAGTGGAAGATGGCCAAGTCCTTGGGCCCCTGCACCCACGTGGGAGACCCAGAAGAGGCTCCTGGCTCCTGGCTTTGGATCGGCTTAGCTCTGCCTATTGCAACCATTTGGGGAGTGAACTAGCAGATGGGAGACCTCTCTCTCTCTCTCTCTCTCTCTCTCTCTCTCTGCCTCTCTGTAACTCTGCCTTTCAAATAAGTAAATACATCTTTAAAAAATGTATTTATTTTTAAAATTTACTTTAAAGGCAGAGAGACAGAGAGAGAAAGCGCGTGCGCTTCCATTTCTGGTTCACTCCCTCAATGCCTACAACAGCCGGGGCTGAGTCAGGCCAGAGTCAGGAGCCCAGAACTCCATCGGGGCTCCCAGGTGGGTGGCAGGGACCCGAGCACTTGAGCCGTCACCTGCTGCCTTCCGGGACATGCGTCAGTAGGAATTAACAGAATTGGAAGCCCAGTTAGGACTCCAGCCCAGGCACCTGGTGTGAGGCGCGGGCCTCCCAAGCAGCGTCCTAACCGCCAACCCCACCCCCTCCTTCCTTAGATTTTGTGAAAGGCAAACCTCATCCTTTTTTTCTTTTTTTTCCTTTTGTCTTCTTAAGGAACAAAGCTGTCCAGGGCAGCCTCCCCAGCAGCGGGGGCTGGGCACCGCAGATTTCAAGCAAGGGCTTTGGCCCAAGAGGACACTGAACCGCACGTCACCGCGGGAGAGGCAGCGCGGCGGCTGGGCCACGGGAGAGGCAGCTCCCTCCGCGCCGCGCCGCGCAGCCAGGGGCTCCGCACTGCTGTGGCCCCCTCTGCTGGCCACGGCGCTGGCAGAGGCTCTTCTGGGAGGAAAGCCCAGACTCGCTGGAGTCCAGCAACAGGGACCCCGCAGAGCAAGCGCCAGAGGGGCCTGAGGTCTTCCCATCTTTCATTTTATTTAAATGTGTATTTATTTAGAAACACAGAGGGAGAGAGGGAGGGGGGAGGGGAGAGAGGAAGGGAGAGAGGGAGAGGGAGAGAGGGAGGGGGGGAGAAGGAGAGGGGAGAGAGGGAGAGGGGAGAGAGGGAGAGAGGGGGGAGAGAGGGGGAGAGGGAGAGAGGGAGGGAGAGAGGGAGAGAGGGGGAGAGAAAGGGAGAGGGAGAGGGAGAGAGGGGGAGAGAGGGAGAGAGGGGGAGAGAGGGAGAGAGAGGGAGAGCAGAGAGGAAGAGAGAGGGAGAGAGGGAGGGAGAGAGGGAGAAGGAGGGAGGGAGAGGGAGATCTCGCATCTGCTGGCTACAACAGCGGGGGTTGGCTCAGGCCGAAGCCACGAGTCGGGAACCCGGTCCAGGTTTGCCACAGAAGTGGCAGGGACCCAAGCAGGTGGGCCGTCACCTGGAAGCCGGGGTTCAAAGCCAGGCACTTCCAGGTGAGACGCTCGTGTCCCAAATGGTGACGACCTTGCTCATCACCACTGTCCCCTAGAAGGCGTTTCCCCGGCAGCAAAGTGGGAGGAAAGCAGTTGCAGAATGGACCGGACTGGCCCTGGCACACGTTCAGTCTCGGGGAAACTGGGCTGTGTTTTCTGCAGTTTTCCCGTTTGGCTTCTTAGCAGCGAACCTGCCCCGGGAGTGAGTTCGGGGAGCACTGGCAGCAATGGAAGGGTGTAGTTTGGAAGCGTGGTCCTTGGGACACTGCGGTCAGCGGTCAGGGTGGGCTCCGTGGACCCCCCACCCCCCCCCGAAGGACCCTGCCTGGGTTCAAAGCTGTGCTGTCACTGTCGCGACTCCTCGTGGGCTTGGCCTAAGGACCCAGCATCCGCACTCTGCAGGGAGCCCTGCACACTCTGCAGCCAAACCTGACTTGAACGCGGGGTTTGGGGGACCCAGGTCTTTCTCTTCTTCTATAAATGTCTGTGACGGCCAGGCAGCAGGGCCCCTGCCCTCAGACCTGCCCGGGGGGCTCCCGACGGCAGGTCCAGTCAGGTCACTGGCAAGATCAGGAGTCTCTCCAGGAAGCCTGTGGGCATATGAAATGGGGAACTCAGGCAGGCTTCACGGAAGAGGTGACCGGGGTGCAGGACTGAAAGCAAGGGCTCAGACCCCGCAGCACAGAGTAGGCGCTTGCCAAGCACACAGTAGGTACTTTCTGGGCCAGGGCCGGTGCTGGAGGCCATGGGAGAAACTGGGCTTTGTTCATAGAGAGGGGCCACTGGAACAGCTTAACCAGGAGGCCTGGGGCTGAGCGGCCTCTGAGGATGACTGGTGCGGGCCGAGGGGACGCGGGAAGCCAGCAGGAGGTCAGTGGCGCCAGGCAACCGGGCGGAGGCTGCTTGGCCTGGGCCAGGGATCCCCAGCTCAGCGCGGGGGACACTTGGGGGCACCGTGGGGCAGTAGCAACGTCCCTGGCCTCTTCCCACCAAGCACCAGAGGCTCCTGCCTCCAGTGACGCTGACCAAAGTTGTCCCCAGGCATTGTGGGAAGTCCCCTGGCCGAATCTGGCGGTGGACACCGAGGGGCAGACTCTGTCCCACGGGTGCCCCAGCCCACATCTCCAGGGAGGTGTGCAGCGACCGCCCTGGGAGACACTGGCCGCGGCTGGCCGGGGCAGATTCGGCAGCTGTGTGCTGACAGAGATCACTGCGCTGGGGCCAGGGCAGCCACGGTGCAGGCAGGGGGGAGGCAGCAGGCGGAGCCGAGGCTGCAGCCCCTCCCCGCGGCCCCGCCCTGCACTGCCCACCGCTCTCCTGCTTCTGTGCCTCCTGCAAGGCAGAAGCTGACAACCACGTGGCTGCCAGCTCTGTCCCCACCGCGGCGTTCAGCTCCTTAGAAGGTCCTTGTGGTCAAATGGTGGTGGCCGACGCGCCCCCTCGCGTCATGCACCTGTCGCCGTGACACCTGCAGCTCGGGCCACGCGGACTTTCGAGAAAGGAGGACACAGCTGTGGGGGGAGGGACGGAGGTGGCGCCGGCGAGAGGGGCTCAGCCCGACCCTGTTAGGGGAAGAATCGGTAGCCGTGCAGGTGGCTGGCACGTGGGGGTGGGGGGAAGGAGGAACTGGGGTGCAGCCTGGGAGCCCCCACTCCCGCCCGGGGCAGGAAGGGCTGCTGCCCTACCCTGGAGGAAGAGCAGGCAGAATGGAAAGCATTTTCTTTAGAAGGCGGCCGTCCCAGGACTTGGGTGGGGGCCGCCTGCTGCAGGACCCAGGAACGCGCTGCCCAAGAGCGGTGTCCCGGCCACTCTGCGGCCATTCCTGCCCACGTGCACACAGCGGCTTCCGGGGTGTCCACGGCAGCCCCGTCTCCGGCACGCAGAGCCGGGAGAGGGAGGGGAGGCAGCCTCGGGCTCCTGGTGTGTGGACCCCTCCCCAGCGCATGGTTCAGTGGGGGGGGGGTGCTGAGGCGGGGAGAAAAGATGGAAAAAAGGGACCGTGCAGGATGGTGGCGATGCGGAGGGCGCTCCCACTTGGAGGGGAGGGGACACACGGATAACTCGGACCCGGCCGGGGGTCAGCGTCGGCGGGAAGCGCCTGTGTCCCTTTGGTCCGGTTTGAGTTTCTCATGCCTGGTTTGTCAAATCCTTTTCTCCCCTTGAGAGCGTGTGGGCTCCCACACGGTCGTGGGAAACAAAACCGAGACGGCAGATGCCTCGGCCGGTCTGCGCCTCTGTTTTCCCGGCTCCGAGGACGTGAGGCAGCAACGCACGGCTGGCGAGAATCACGGAGACCGTGTCAGCCCAAGCCCGGCACGGGGCAGGTGCTCAAAGCGAAGCTGTCAGCCCGGTGAACAAATGAACGAAGGAATGAATGAAGCCCCTGAAGGATGGGAGTCACTGACCGCTCGCCCTGGACAGCCCCGCCTTCTGGCTGCCCCAAGGAAAAGGAGGGGTCATGAAGGTTCTAGAACCTTCCACGAAATGTGCCGGGTCAGGTATGAGTCACCTGTGGAGGACGCCAAGCCCAGGGGCTACCTGCACCTCTGCAGAGTCCAAGAGGCTCAGAGACACTGCCTGGACCTGCGTGGGGCGCCTGGGAGCCGTGCCCACCCGCTGCACCTGCCGGGCTCGCCTGCCTCCCCGGCCACAGCTGTCTGAGCCCTGCAGCTGGGCCACAGCCCGCCCACCGCTGGGCCTTTGCACGTGCCGGCCTCCTGCCAGGACACTTCTCCGGCCTGTGCCGGCTGACACCACGGCCTCCTGCAGGCCTCAGCTCAGGGGCAGCGCCTCCAGGAAGCCCTCGGCGCTTCCCGGCCCGGGCAGAACCACAGCACAGCAGGGCACGAGGGCGCTCCCAGGTACCGAGAGACCCTCAAGACCTGGGGACGAGTGGGCCTGGGGGGGGGGCTGAGAGGAGAAGGTGCCTGAGAAAGAAGCCCCTCCCCGTGGGACAGCGCAGGGACGGCCCAGGAAGGCCAGGCGGGATGCGAGTGGGAGAAGTCCCTGGGGGGCAGGGACCACGTGCTGGGGCTGGGGCCGGGCGGGGGGGGGGGGGAGGCCCTTGAATGAGGCGCCCCTTCCCCCTCCCCAGGGACCGTGGGCGGGGCAGCGGCCCCAGTTCAGGGGCGTCTGGCGGTCGCTGAGGGGCCGGGGCCTGTGGCAGAGCCTGGGACCCGGTGCCCGGAGGACTCTGGTCCACGCGGATCCTGGGCAGAGGGGCCGGGTTTCCCAGGGCCGCGGGTCCAGATGGGGCCCCCGGGGACACCACCCCGCCTGGGTTTGCGGCTCACCCTGCCTCAGGCTGCGGCCTCCCCCCTCCCCCACCCTCAGCCGCACTGGGTAACCCCCACCCCGGCTTCAGGGAGAAGCTCTTTCTCATTTTGAGCTTAAAAAAAAGTAATAAAAAAAAGTAATAAAAAAGAAACATAAAAGCGTTAATAACTGTGGGAAGTGCTTCTTGTGCGGCCGGGAGGGGGGGGTCCCGGCCCTGCCCCCGCTTCTTGCAGAAGTCCCGCGTGCGGGGGCGCCAGCGCCCGCCTCCCCGCCCAGTGACGGACACTGACTGACAGCACTGGACAGGAAGAGCCCGGAAGGGAGGGAGCAGGCGCTGGGTCCTCGCAGAGCACCACCACCCCGCGCCGGGCATTCCAGAAAGTTCCGTCCGTTCCGTCCCGGATCGCCTGGCAACCCGTGCGCTGTGGATCAGCGAGGAGGGGGCAGCCACGCTCCGCCCCGGCCCCTCCCTCGGCCACGGAGGCCGCAGGCAGGCTGGGTGCCTTCGCAAGCCCCCGCCGCCCCCCACAGCCAGCCCGCCGGCGGGCAGAGGGGAGCACAGCGCCCCTCTGTGGCCAGAAGTGCACCTGCAGGGAGCATGCGCAGCCGCCTCAGGTGCTATGGCTGGCTTGTCTAGCTCCGCCGGGAAGCAGCCGCCCCAGGCCGGGCACTACCGCGGCTCCGCGTCTGGGCTGACTCGGGCTGCTTCCCTCTGGAGCCGAATCATCCCGGTGCTTCTGCTGCCCAGCTCCAACTGCAGTAAACGCAGTGAAGCCAGTAGCAGGCTTGTGGCTACAGAGACAAACGCCAGGAGCTACGCTTTAAATAAACCCCAGCCTGTCCCCGCCCAAGCCCCGGCGGGGCTCCTCTACCCTCCTCACCTCAGCTTCGGTCCTGAGGTTCTTCTCTTCATGGCACAACAGGGTTGCACCAGCTCCACCCATCGCCAGCTGCATTCAGATGCAGAGAAGAAACGTGTCCATTGAGCAAACCTTTTTAATACTAAAGGAATCCTTTCCCCAAATGCTCTTGTGGATGTCCCCTCGGGACTTGCGGACCAGAACCGTAGCCCATGTCCCTTCCTCACAGCTCTTGGTAAGGGGGACTCACGGCCCTGGTTGAGACCAAGGACTGGCAGACCCAAGCCACGGAACCTACTGCCACGGCCGTTCGCGTGCACGTGGTCTGTGACGGCTGCACTTCGCTGTCAGAGACGGTTGCCCAGGGCGGAACACGCAGCCTGGCCCTGCGGGAAGGCGGTGGGGGTTGGAGCCCGGAGGTGTGGGGTTCGAATCCAGCTTTGCCCGTGGGAGCCTCGGCTCCCCTCTGCACAAGGTCACGGCTTCTGCACCACTTACCAGACAGCAAGCTCCTGGCGCAGAGCACGCCCTGCCGCCTCCGGCTCCCTCCCAGAAGCTTCTAGTGGGCTCCGTCCGTGAGCCGCACCCCTAGAGAGGCTGCCGGGGATTTGTGGTTTGCTAATGAGAATCAAAGCCCGGCTCCTGCTCTTCTTACCAAAGACAAAGTGCTCCAGCTGGGGGGGCGGGGGGGGCTTTCTCAGCGTTAGGAAGAGCTGACGACAGCTCCGGAGCAGTTGTGCAGCCTGCGGCCGAGGGTGCTGGGGGTCCCTGGGGCGGTGGGGGGCTCGCCCTCCGCGGTCTTGGCTGTGGGTGGCAGGAGCAGACGGGGGGCCGCTCCGGGAGGAGGGCCGAGCATGCCCACGGCCGGGTCCCCCGCGCCGACCCTCGAAGGCCTCTTTAACGTCAGAGGCGCCCCATATTTTTGGCAGAAAATGGCTGCCACACACAGCGCTTTCGCTCAGTCATTTATTTTCCTTCTTTAACAGGCAGCCACGAGCCCACGCGTCGGCAGATCCCGGCTGCTCCCGGCACGGACAAGAGGCAGATCCGGATTTGCAGCCTGGCTCTCCACGTGGCCTGCGGCAGGAGGCCGCCCCCCCCGCCCCACCGAGACTCAGCTTCTTACCCTGTAAAATGGGACTCACAACAGCGCCCCCCACTCCCCTCCCGCTAAGTCGTGGGAAGATGCCACGGGAGCCGTCCAGATCCCCCGTGGCGATGTGGGCCGGGTGCCCAGGGCAGGCACCACAGCTGCCCGATGTCCTGGTGACCACGCCCACAGCCCCGCCCTGCGCGGCGGCCAGGAGCCCAGGTCTCAGAAGAGACTCAGAGAGGCCACGTGATTTGCCCAAGGTCACGCAGCTGGGAGGCAGCCGAGCCCAAGCGAGGGCCTGGCGACTGGGAGACCCCACTGAGCCGCGGAAGCCGAGGGCCGGGGGCTGAGTCCAGGCCACTCCTCCTAGGAACGCCCTCCTGCCCTACACAGGTGCACACGGAGCCGCCCCCGGGGACAGCCCGGGAGAACCCCGCCCCAGGAGAACCAGGCAAAGGCCGCCCCTAGCTGCCGGCTGCGGGGTGGCCGGGAGGACCCGACACAGCCAGCAGAGGGCAGCAGCCACCTGGGAGGGAGGCCCCGGGCTGGCGCAGTCCCTGGGCTGGGTCCGATGCCCCAGCAATGGAGGCCCAGCCCCTCTGGTCGTGTCCATGCCCTTCACTGTGGGCCTCCACGTGCCACGGCTGCTGGAGGCAGAGCCCACGGCTACCCTCCTCCTGCTCTGTTATGGACCCCCGCCAGCAGTGCAGGGCGCGCTTGTGAGACGCGCAGGGGCCAAGGGTCACGGGGAGCGATTTACCCAGTGGGGGCTGTAGAAAAATGCCCCCCGCCCGTGTCCATGCCCTACGTCCAGGACCTGTGACCAGGTCACTGCCTGTGGCAACGGGGACTTTTCGGATCTTGGGGTGGGGGTATTTTCCTGGGTCATCTGGCTGGGCGCAAGGTACCCCCAGGTCCTGGCAAGAGTCGGGGTCGCCCTCGGGCAACCGAGGCTGGGATCCGACAGACGCAGTGGAACGGCCACCGGCGGCTCTGGCGATGGGCGCCAGGCGAACGCCGGTTCGGCTCCCGCCGAGGCTCTGCGGGGGCAGGCTGCCCGCGCCCTGCTGCTGGCCTCCGGCACTGCCCGAGGGGATGCTGGCGTCACTTTAGGCCACCAGGTTGCGGTCCTGTGTCGGGGAAGCCCGAGCAGTGTGAGAGCCCAGGTCCCCGCACACCCACAGCACACAGCGGGTGTGGACAAGCTGGGACTCAAGCCTGGGCCACGGGCTCGGAGCCACGGTCAGCACAGGGCGTCCCGCCGGCCTCTGCCCACCATGGTCAAGGCTGGGCCCAGGTGCGCCACTCCCAGGGCAGGGGACGAGGTGGCCAGTGTGGTCACTCCTGTGCCCACTGGGCAGAGTTGTTCATCCCTCACTCATGTCCTCCCCACCCCCAGGCCTCTCCTGCACGCATTCTCTCCATGCAGGCGTCTTCACTCCCCACTTCCTGGGTGCCGGGCAATGCACGGGTAAGTGAGACTGTCTGGTGGGGAGGAAGACGTGTGCGGAGGTCCTGGGAGCCCCCGAGAAGGGGCAGCGGACACCCTGGAGGGCTTCCTGGAGGAGAGGCCATCTTACTGACGAGGAGCGGCCAGTGAAAGTGGAGGTAGAAAGGGGTTCATCCCACCAGCACACATAAGCCACCTGTTACAGCCCGGGCGGTGGGCCGGCAGCTGGGCACAGCGTGACGTCCTCTGGGACTCAGAGTCCAGCGCAGAGGCAGGCGCTGTGGGTGGATGCGGGGCTGTGCCGGATTGTGAGGTGGGGGTGCAGTGTGAGGGGCGGGCGGCTTCCGGAAGAGGCCGAAGACAGGAGCAGTGAGACCAGTGGGGCCACAGGTGCACACCCGGGCTTAGAGCCCCGCTCGGACCGCCCAGGGGACGGGCAGGTGTGCACCTGTGCTTAGAGCCCCGCTCGGACCGCCCAGGGGACGGGCAGGTGCGCACCTGTGCTTAGAGCCCCGCTCGGACCGCCCAGGGGACAGGCAGGTGCACACCTGGGCTTAGAGTCCCGCTCGGACCGCCCAGGGGACGGGCAGTGTGCACCTGGGCTTAGAGCCCCGCTTGGACCACCCAGGCGACGGGCAGTGTGCACCTGTGCTTAGAGCCCCGCTCGGACCGCCCAGGGGACGGGCAGGTGAGCACCTGGGCTTAGAGCCCCGCTCGGACTGCCCAGGCAACGGGCAGTGTGCACCTGTGCTTAGAGCCCCGCTTGGACCGCCCAGGGGACGGGCGGAGGAGAGCGACTTCTCCCACTGCCCCTCCTGTGAGCTGACAGTGAGGAGCCCCGCAGCCCCCTGACGCGAGCAGGTGCAGCAGGGTGTGGTGTGCAGGCGCCTGCCCTGCACCGGGAGCCCAGGCGGCTCTGCGGCCTCCAGGGAGGCCCGGGGTCAGAGGCCACCGCGGGGCAGCTTCCCAGCAGGTGTCTCGCTGCCCTGCACAAAGCCCAACCACCTGCAGGGGGCGCCCGACACGCACGGCACAGAGGAGCTCCCACACAGCCGCACCGCTCCCAGACCACACGCACGCTCACGTATGGACAGGTGTGCTCCGTGCACACTTACACACAGCCAGGCTCACACGCACACCCGGACCGTGCAGGAGCACCCACACCCAGCCGCTCACGCACAGCACAGCCCTGCGCGCGCTCACGCCTCACACCCGAACCCACTCACCCGCGAGCCCACACGGTCACACAGCCATTTACACACGCGTTCAGGCACATGCTCAGTCGTCCACGCACACAATACGCTTGCACACATCACACACAATCACACGCGTGCACTCACACCATTCTCCCCCCACACTCATTTGCTCACAATCACACAGTCCTGACATGCATGGTCGCACACACACACGTGTACTGCCCATAACTCACTCTACTCCACATGCACACACACTCGTACACAGGCATACTCCTTCCCATGCCTCACACGCACGCACACACTGGCCCCGTCCTCCTGGGAGTTGGCCACACCCCAGCCCAAGTGGGCAGGTGTCTCCCCCTGCACGAGCCGGCCTGGCCCTGCCACAGCGCCCGGCCCTGCCCTGAGTGGTGACTGCAGAGCCTGGGCAGGAGTGGCCAGCTGGGTGTCACCCCCACAGGCCCGCAGTCCGAGCAGGGGCCAGAGGATGCGTCCCGGCAGGCAGCACGGATGGGAGGGCCCCCTGCACCCCCTTCCCAGGCCCAGCCCAAGGACAGCCCACCTGGGGGCGCACACATGTCCACACCGCGCGCGCACCGTTTCAAGCCACCCCTGTGCAATCGGCAACAATGAAGCCCCTGTCTGAAGCCTCAGAGACACAGAGCAGCCCTGAGCCAGAGAGACCCCGAGCTGGGCTCTCACGCGTTCCTCTCGCCCTCGTGGGCGGTGATGCACCTGCTATTATTACTACGCCATTCCAGACTGGGGACTGGGCTCCACGGAGTGGTGAGCTGCTAAAACCAACACAGGACTGACCCCGTCTGACCCTCCTAACCCGATGGTCGGGGGTTTCCTGGGTGGGTGGGCTTGCGGGTAGGGTTCCAACAGGGAGGCAGGAGCCTCGCTGCCCACCGGGGCAGGCATGGTGCCTCTCGGGAGGATGGCAAGTCCGCCCAGGCTCGCTGTCCAGGGAAGTGGGTGCAGGAGGGGTGTGGCACCTAGGAGTCTGGTGGGCCACAAGCCCATCCCCCCACGCGGAGACTCAGGGCAGCAGCGGGAACCGCCCATCACGCAGGGGCGTGCAAAGCACCGTTCTGAACAGGTGCTATTCCGGGCGTACCGGCCAGGTGTCCAGCCGTTCAGCCCTCACGGCCCCGCTTCGAGGCCAGCACCCATGCACGCCCCTTTACAGAGGGGGACACTGAGGCACACAGTGGTTATGGGGCTTGCTGGAGCTGGGAGGCCAGCCCAGCCTTGTGACTCCAGAGCCCGTGCCCTCTGTGACAGTCACTGCACTGGTGGCTTCCAGTCCTGTGAATTGGTCACTCGTGGCCTGCAGTGCGGCCGCACAGCCGTCTCTTCCCCTTTTTCCGCTTCTCTGTGCCCCGCCCCGCCCCATCTCCGCTTGGCCCTGTGCGTCTGTCTCAGGCTGGGCTCTGCCTGGCTCACTGTCCCTGTCCGTGCGTCTGTCTCAGGCTGGGCTCTGCCTGGCTCACTGTCCCTGCCCGTGCCGCCCCGCACTGCGGCTCCGCGTCCTCCTCCCGCTCTGCCTCCACGTCTGTAGTGGTGTCCCCACCTCTGTCTGTGTCTGCCTCTCCCTCCCTCCATGTCTCTCCATCGCTGTCTCCATCAGTCTGCGGCTTCTCCCCTCCATCACTCCACATGTGTCTGCGTGTCTCTGTGTGTGTCTGTGTGTCCTCACATGTGTCTGCGTGTCCCCGTGTGTGCCTGTGTGTCTCTGTGTGTGTCTGCGTGTCCCCGTGTGTCCCTGTGTGTGTCCGTGTGTGTCCGTGGGTCCCCATGTGTGCCTGTGTGTCTCTGTATGTGTCTGTGTGTCCCGTGTGTGTCTATGTGTCTCTGTGTGTGTCTGCGTGTCTCTGTGTGTATCTGCATGTCTGTGTGTCCCTGTGTGTGTCTCCCCGTGTGTGTCTGCATGTCTGTGTGTCTCTGTGTGTGTCTGCATGTTCCCCTGTGTGTCTGCATGTTCCCATGTGTCTGTGTGTCTCTGTGTGTCACCAGGTGTGTCTGCATGCCCCCGTGTGTGTCTGTGTGTCTCTGTATCTGTGAGTCCCCACATGTGTCTGTGTGTCTCGACATGTGTCTGTGTGTCCCTGTGTGTGTCTGCGTGTCTCCGTGTGTGTCTATATGTCCCTGTGTGTCTGCATGTCCCCACGTGTGTCTGTCTCTACCCATGTCTGTGTGTCTGTGTGTCTGCATGTCCCTGTGTGTCCCTGTGTCTCTGTGTGTCCTCATGTGTGTCTGTGTGTCCTTGTGTGTCTGCATGTTCCTGTGTGTCCCTGTGTGTGTCTGTGTGTTCCCATGTGTGTTTTTGTGTCCCGTGTGTGTCTACATGTCCCCCTGTGTGTCTGTGTGTCTCCATGTGTGTCTGCGTGTCCCTGTGTGTGTCTGTGTGTCCCCATGTGTCTGCATGTTCCTGTGTGTCCCCACGTGTCCCCGTGTGTCCCTGTGTGTCTGCATGTTCCTGTGTGTCCCTGTGTGTCCCTGTGTGTGTCTGTGTGTCCCTGTGTGCCTGCATGTTCCTGTGTGTCCCCGTGTCTCTGTGTGTCCCCATGTGTGTTTGCGTGTCCATGTGTGTGTCTGGTGTCTGTCCACCCCTGGCCGCAGCCCTGTGTCACCTGTAGCAGGACAGACAGGCACCCCACACAGTGCCTAAGTGGGCAGACCCCTTGCCCCTCGTGGGAGCCCAGCATCCGTAGTCACAGGCCACGTCCAGGTCCGGGCGGAGGACGACGCGGCCCGGTGGTGTCCCCAGGCAGACTGAGACCCCGCAGAGGGGCTGCCTGGTCTGCTCCTTCCCTCCGTTCCTCCACCCGTGACCGCCCCTCCCTGTGGGGGCCTCTGTCCTGCCTTCGGATGGCGGGGAGCGGGGGCAGAGGGAGGCCTGGGATCAGGGGCTGTAAATCATACCCTGGAATTTGCTGGAAGCAGAAAAGCCCCCCATAAAAGTCTCCCAATCCCTGGTGTTCAGTTTCACGAGCCGGGTGCGTGGTGACTGCGAGGGTCCGCGCATCAGCGCAGCCGCGGCCGTGTCCCTGCCCCGTCCTGGCGGGCTGCCAGGGCCCCGCCTCTGCGCTGGGGGACAAGCTGCTGTCTGCGGCTGCTGGGGGCCGGGGGGTCCCCTGGCCGGAAGACAGGAGGGCAGGGACACAGACCTCGCGGCTCTCACTGGGTTGGCCGGCACCCTGCTCCGGCTGCACCCTCCCTTCCCCGCCAAGCGCCTTGCTCAGACCACGCGGCGGCTCCTGGCAGGCCAGGGTGACTCTTGCTGAAAAAATTCACCAGTTCCGAAAAGCAACCTTGACCTCGAACGCCGACTCGGGGGAGCACGGTGTCGGCTCAGCCGGGGCTGGGATTCGTCCTCTTGGGGCCTCACAGCCCTCAGTGGTATAATGGGCACAGTGGCACCTGCCCCATGGGGCCACCGTGAGGACTAATTACCTGCTCACGGCACCCAAAGGTGGATCCAGTCAGGCCTGAGTTCGAATCCCAGCCCTGCCCTTACTGGAAGGTGCCGGGTGCCAGCTCTCAGCATCGGCTGTCAGTCACGCGGCAGAGTGACAGCTGGCGTGTTCTGTGGGTGTCGCTGAAGCCCACCGTGGGCTCACTTGAGAGGAGATGGGCCTGGACGAGCCGGGT
The DNA here is from genome assembly GCF_964237555.1 of Oryctolagus cuniculus. Lineage (NCBI taxonomy): Eukaryota > Metazoa > Chordata > Mammalia > Lagomorpha > Leporidae > Oryctolagus > Oryctolagus cuniculus. Next base: position 4,713,311 of record NC_091442.1, on the reverse strand, counting down.
GGGCCCAGTGCAGGGCGGGGGTCCCCGAGGAGGGGAAATTCTGCCCGTGGATGCGGCTGGGGCCATGCCGGAGAGACCCGCCGGCCCCACGGTCCCTTTACCTCGACCGATGGGACCAGCGATGGCTCACGGGGCTGCGAAGGACGACAGTGCTCCTGGGCCCTGATAGACGACAGTGCTCCCAGGGCCTGATAGACAACAGTGCTCCCGGGCCCTGACAGACGACAGTGCTCCCGGGCCCTGATAGAGGACAGTGCTCCCGGCCCCTGACAGACGACAGTGCTCCCAGGCCCTGACAGACGACAGTGCTCCCGGGGCCCTGATAGACAACAGTGCTCCCGGACCCTGATAGATGACAGTGCTCCCAGGGCCTGATAGAGGACAGTGCTCCCAGGGCCTGATAGACAACAGTGCTCCCAGGCCCTGACAGACAACAGTGCTCCCGGGGCCCTGATAGACAACAGTGCTCCCGGGCCCTGACAGACGACAGTGCTCCCGGGCCCTGATAGACGCCAGTGCTGTCCAGACCCAGGAAAACCTGGTGCTCTGGGCACCCCGAGCCACCTCCATCTCTCAGCCTCCCTGCCTGCAGCTCCTTCCTCCTGGGACGCAGTTCCCTGCCCTCCCGCATGCGGCCTGCCTCCTCTCACCACTTAGGCAAACGCCACCTCCTCCAGAAAGCCCTCCCGGCTTCCCCGGCCAGGGCAGCGCCTCCCGCGCCCCTCGGTCCCCGCAGCCTGCTGAATTCTTTCGCTGCACTGAGCACACCTGCACCGACTGACAGCTGCGCAGGCGAGCTGAGATCCAGCCTGCAGCTTGTCCCCTCCTCTCCACGCTCTTCTTCCCAAACTGCCCTCCCTCGTCTTCGCTCCCTCCCTCCCCTCCTGGTCCTCTGACAGAGGTGTGGCTGCCCCCAGCCCAAAGCCGCAGAGGCTGGGAGACAAGGGACCCATCCGAATCGCACCCGCGAGCGCCACCTGTCTGCAGGCCGCGAGCAGCCCGCGCACGGGACGGGCCCTTTGCAGGTCAAGTCTCCCCAGGAACAGCTCCATCTGAACCCAGACCCTCGCAGCTCCCATGCCTGCCCCTGAGCCAGCAGCGAGCCTTCCAGCCACCCGGAGCTACAGGGCTCGGGTTGCCAATAAAACACAGGCTGCCCTCCTAGACCTGAATTCCCAGGAACAGCGAGTTTGCCCCGGTGTGAATATGGCCCACACGCTGCATCGGATACGCCAGCACTCAAAATTATTCCTTTAAGTCAAAATTTGCTGCAAGTCCTGTATTTTTACTCTTGTAGGATGTATGTATTTTATTTTTTTAAGATTTATTTTACTTATTTGAAAGAGTTACAGAGAGAGGTCGAGACAGAGAGAGAGGTCTTCCATCCGCTGGTTCACTCCCCAGATGGCCTCAATGGCCAGAGCTGCACCGATCTGAAGCCAGGAGCCAGGAGCTTCTCCAGGGTCTCCCACATGGGTGCAGGGGCCCAAGGACCTGGGCTTCTACTGCTTTCCCAGGCCACAGCAGAGAGCTGGATCAGAAGAGGAGCAGCCGGGACTAGAATCGGCGTCCATACGGAACACTGGCACTTCAGGCCAGGGTTTAACCCGCTGAGCCTCAGCGCCGGCCCCAGGGTGTCTGTATTTTAAACAAGAATTCCTTGTTTATCTGAAAATCAATTTTAATTACAAGTCCCATATTTTTATTTGCTGAACTGGCGACCATCGCTGGGCAGGGCTGCCTGCGTGATTATTGAGAATTCTGAAGACTAAGACGGTGACAGGGGCTTTACGCGTGAGTCCTTCGGGGCACGGGCCCCACGCCACTGCCCCAGTCGCTCACCCGGACGCTGCCACTCTGCTCCTTGCCGCCACGGGCAGGTGATGTCCTGGCTCTGCTGCTCTGCCAAGTGGTACGGGGCAACGGCGCCTCAGGCATCGATGGGACTCAAGTGATCTCTCAAGACCCCGGGGTGCCGGCGCCGCGGCTCACTAGGCTAATCCTCCGCCTAGCGGCGCCGGCACACCGGGTTCTAGTCCCGGTCGGGGCGCCGGATTCTGTCCCGGTTGCCCCTCTTCCAGGCCAGCCCTCTGCTGTGGCCAGGGAGTGCAGTGGAGGATGGCCCAGGTGCTTGGGCCCTGCACCCCATGGGAGACCAGGAAAAAAGCACCTGGCTCCTGGCTCCTGCCATCGGATCAGCGCGGTGCGCCGGCCGCAGCGCGCCGGCCGCGGCGGCCATTGGAGGGTGAACCAACGGCAAAGGAAGACCTTTCTCTCTGTCTCTCTCTCTCACTGTCCACTCTGCCTGTCAAAAAAAAAAAAAAAAAAAAAAAAAAAAGACCCCGGGGAAAGGGGCCGGCGCTGTGGCGTAGCGGACTGAGCCTCCGCCTGCGGCACCAGCATCCCATATGGGCACCGGTTCGTGTTCCGGCTGCTCCGCTTCTGATCCATGAGCCCTGCTCATGTCCTGGGAAGGCAGCGGAGGATGGCCCAAGTGCTTGGCCCCTGCACTCACTTGGGAGATCTGGAAGAAGCTCCCGATTCCTGGCTTCGGATCGGCCCAGCTCCTGCCCTTGCGGCCACTTGCAGAGTGAACCAGCAGATGGTGTCTCCTCTCTCTGCAGCTAAGAACCCGGGAATAGAATGGTGGCTCCAGGAGGCTTCGCACCTGCTCCAGCCCCACAGGCGCCAACCTTGGGCCTTTGTGACCTGAGCTCGCCCCTGTGGGCCACCCCGAGCCCCTCTGGAAAGCGGCTTTGGGGAAGGTCAACTCCTGAAGGGTTCAAGGGCACAGGTCAGGGAGGGGCACAGGGGCTCCGACTGCCTCGGGATCATCCACTCCCCTCTAAGCAGATCGGAGACGCCGAGTGTGGCGACAGGTGCACAGGTGCTCCCAGCATTCCTGTCTCAGGTTCCATAACGAAGACGGAGGCGTGGGCCACGCACCTGGTCTGACAGGCGTCCTCCCACTCAGCTCGAGTGCCTGGCCACCTGGACGCAGCTCAGGCCTCAGCTGCACGGTCACCCAGCCTGAGGACAGGTCAGGGCCAGCTGTCCAGAACCCAAGGCCAAGCAGACCACGCTTGTGTTCAGGACACCGCCGAGGGTGACACCGTGCGGGTTGGAGGAAGTCGGGTCTTAGGGCACGGAGTAGAACTCCCTAGGGCCTGAAGTCAGGGGCTGGGGGGTGTTGCAGGGAGGGGTCTCGGGCTGGGTCTTTGGGGCCAGGCAGCCTGGGCCTTGGTTTCCTTCCTAACCCGTTTCCCAGGCCGCTGCTGTAGACAACACAAGCTCCCTGGTGGGCCTGGAGCCAGCAAGGCCTCAGAGCGCGTCAGCTGTAGAGAGGCTGCGCTCACTTGCTATGAAGCCTGATCTAGCCGGTGCCGCCGAGTGGCAGTCGCTGCACGAGGCCCAGGAGCTGACCCTGAGCCCTGGCCCAGGCTCTCTGGGCCCCGTGGCCGGGCCCTGGTGTTGGCACATGGCGCTGCAGGCCTGCTCACGGCCGTGGAGGGACACTGCAGGCAGAACTTGGGAGGACCCCCCGTGACCCGCCCCTCGGGTGGGAGAGGCCCAGGTCCTGGGTCAGCCGAGGGCACAGTGGCTGGGAGGAGGAGGACGAGCAGAGCCCTGCCTGCTCAGGGGGCAGAGACTGACACGCGGGCCATTCCTGGCTGCCGCCTTTGCAAATGGAATCCGGCTGGCGGCTAGGAGCTGAGAGGCCGCGAGGACGTGGGACACGTGCGTGCCACACCACGGCCGAGGACCAGGGCTCAGGGCAGAGCCCGCAGCATCTGAGTCCGGCCTGGGCGGCCCCAACCGAGCCCCATGCACGGGGCCCCTCCCTTCTCACCTGCAGAAGAGACTGCTGGTCAGCCAGGCCTCCAGGCTCAGCTGGCGGCTGGCGGAGGCGCTGCAGCCGGATCCTGCCGTGCCCTCGGAGCGCGGGAGGGAGTGCGAGGGACCCGGCTTCCCCGACCTCTGGGGCCGTTTCCCAGGAACTCCCCACCCCGCACGTGGGAGGCACTGCCTCCCCGCACCTGCCTTGCACCTGCCACTGCTCTGGTTCCTTGCGCTCCCTCGGATGTCTGCTCAGCGAGCGGGCCACGTGACGCAGGGCTCTCCTGCAGCCCTGGGATGGAGCTCCCAGCCCAAGCTGGAAAAACCAGGGCGCGTTGGCAGGCGGGCGCCAGCTCCGGCCAGTGCTGTTGAATGGGGGGACTTCAGCCTGGAACAAAGCTCTGCCTTTGAGCGCTCGCGGCCAACAGGGAGCCCTTTGTTTTGAGTAGAATTCAAGACGATCCTGGGACAGACACGGGGAGAAAGGTGACACCAGCAGGATCACACCGTGTAAATCCTGGATTATGCGAAACATTATTTTTTTAAACTTGTTGGCCAATACCGCACAGATGCCCTAGAACGGACATTTGATTTGGGACTGAGTCCTCGGTGTCGCGTTGCACGGCAGGTGATCCCTTCCAAGATGGGCCCGCAACTGTCAGCCCTGGCTCTCCCTGCCGGCCGCCGGCCCAGGACAAGGCAGCGCCCGTGCAGGAACCTCAGGGGCAGGCAGGAGTGACTCAGCACAGGCACAGGCGTCTGCCTAGAAACAAGCCCCGGCCTGGCGCCCCCGGCCCATGAGAGGCCGCCGCCCTCGGGGGCCTGAGCAGAGCCGGCAGGGCCGGGGCCCCTCCCCGGCCTGGCTCCCATCTTGCCCCAACTCACGGCAAGCCCAACTCCTGGGCTGAGGTCCTCCCAGCCCGTCTTCCCTGCCGAGTCTCCGCCTGCCTCCCCCTCCCCCCAGCCGGCCACGCTGTGTCTGGGACGTGCTGGGTGCAGCCACCCCGGCCCTCCAGGGTTCTGCTGCCCCAAATGTCCACCTGGCTGACTCCGTCCCTTCTCCAGGCTGGCACTTATGGATGTCACCTCTTTGGAGAGACCCCCCGGCGCCGCCATCTCTCTCCAGGGACCAGTCTCTCCTCTCTCCCTCTCTCCCCTCTCCCTCTCTCTCTCCCTCTCTCCCTCGCTCTCCCTCCCTCCCCCACTCTGCCTCTCGGGAGGGAAAGCCCCACACCTTGACCCCCTCCATCCCTGGAGGCTCTGGGCCAGCAGAGTCACCCATGACACACAGTGGAGCCACCCATGGGCCCTGTCCTCCTGGGGCTCCTGCTCGGGGTCGAGCCCTGGACACTGGGCTGGCAGAGAAGGCGCAAGGGGCAGCAGGAGGCCAGGGACTGGCCTGCCCCCTTCCTGCGGCCTGCGTTTGCCAAGAGGCCCCACATCAGTGGTTTCTGGGCACTTCGAAGCTTGCAGGCACAGGCTTGAGCTGCCCGCGGTCCTCCGTGACCGCAGCTCAGGGACAGATCCTCACACAGACGATCCACAGCAGCGCGAAGCCCCGCCCTAAACCTCAGGGGAGCCCAAGGGCGGCGGGCGGCACCTGCTCTGAGCAGCGTCTCTGCGTCGCGAGCTGAGTGCCCGTGAGGCTGCCCACTCCGACCTGAAGAGAAGCCGCACGCTGCGGCCGGCAGGGAAGACGCTGTGTAAGGAACGTTTTTGAAATTGAGGGAGACTTCCCCTAAGTAAATGTACAGTCCTACGCTTCCTTCCTTCTTTCTTTCTTTTTTTTTTTTTTTTTAAGATTTATTGTATTTATTTAAAAGACAGAGAGAGAGAGAGAGAGGTTCAATCTGCTGGTTCACTTCCCAAGTGGCCACAGTGGCCAGGGCTGGGCCAGGCCAAAGCCAGGAGCCAGGAGCTTCATCCGGGTCTCCCATGTGGGTGCAGGGACCCAAACACTCGGCTGTCCTCTGCTGCCCTCCCAGGCCCATCAGCAGGGAGCTGGATCAGAAGTGGAGCAGCCGGGACTCGAACCGGCTGCTGCACGGGAAGCTGGCTTCGCGGGTGGTGGCTCAGCCTTCTACACCAGCACTCCGGCCACACTTCTGGAGTCTCAACAAGCACCTGCCGTCGTGTGAAGACCCCCAGTTACAGTGTAGGGTCCCCCCTCTTTCCAGGAGTCCCCCGATTGCACGTTGTCTTAATTCTCCACGGGCCCCAGAAGCCACCGAGCTCTGCACACCAAGAGGCAGGGGCTCATCCTGCTGGGCTCCCGGGGCTCCCACTGCCCAGCACCGCGGGTGGCAGGTGCACAGTGCCGGCTGTCGAATGACTGAAGGAATGATGGCGGTATCCTTGTTACGCCCGGTTTACAGATGAGGACACACAGCCCGCTCTAAGTGCAGGACACAGACGACGAAGCTCGCAAGGCCAGCAGAGGGCTGGGCGGGAGGAGGGAGCGGCCAGGAGCGGAGCTGTAGCCGCCACGCACCGCTGCGTAACAAGCGCAGGGACTGCAAACCGCGGCCACTCATGCGCGTCCAGGGCAGCTAGAAAGTCCTGCCGATCCAGGTCAAGGCTGGGCTTGAACTTGCGTCTGTGGTCAGCTGGAGAGAGAAGTCGAGGGCCTGGCGCTCATGAATGGTGGTGGCTTGGGCTGGGGGGCTGGGGGCTGAGGGCTTGCTCCCCAACAGAAGTAGGGGCTGAGGGACAGAGCAGAAGTGTGCCAGGCCTCCAGGGACAGCACCTCCCCCACCCCAAGCCACAGTGCAAAGAAGGTCCCAGGAGCGCCCCCTGTTGGTGAGAACAGCAGCATCATCACAGACCCAAGAGCGAGACTGAGGGGCTGGGGAGGAACGTGGCCCCATTTGACAGGATCGACCCCGAGGAGGTGGCGGCAGGAAAGAGGCCTCCGCCATCACCATATTCCAGAAGATTCTTCCTCCGTGCTCTGCCTCCCCCCTCCTCCTCCAGGTTGCCTTTGCGGGGCACTCCTGCCATGGTGCCGCCAGGACAGGCTGCCATGCTGCTCGGTCCCCAGCACAGGGGTGTCCGCCCCCAGGCCAGCACACGGCCCCCTGAGCCAGAGGGTTCCTCGGCCGGGCCATTTATCTTCACCAGGTCACAGCGCTCCTGTGCCCAAGGCCCGCAACGCCCAGACAGAGCCTTTTCGCAGAGCTGTTTCCAGGCTGGCCTGCCCAGCGAGGATCTTTCTAGATTTGCAGTAAAACCTGACCCCTGCTTCACCCCGGCTTAGTGAGGACGTGAGCCTCACGGAGGCGTCCTCGGGCTGCTTCGGGGTGAGGCCTGCAGCCGTGGGGCCGGCCCTGCCCGGTGATCTCAGAGCCCCCTCCCAGTCCCAGCAGAGCCGGCGGTGGCAGCTGGGAGGCAGCACTAGGGAAGCCGAGTGAGCACCACGCCTTCTGCAGGGCGGGAGGTGAAATGCTGGGAGCCGGGAGCCAGCGCGGTGGCCCATGTCCTCGCAGGGCCCACTCGCCTTCTGGGGCCACGGTGGAGGCGTGGGCAGGCGGGGAGGACCGGGGCCTGCTCCTGAGTCCCAGGGACCTGGGGGTTTGCAGGGCTCGCTCCAGCATCAGGCTGCTTGGGTTCCAGCCCCCGCCCGGCCACTCAGCGGCTTGTGATCTGAGCAAATGCCTTCCGCTCTCTTTCTCGGAATGCACGAGAATCTTCCAGCAGAGGGGTTCAGACCACCCCCTGCCCTGCGTCCCCGGGAGGACCCGCGAAGAGGCACCTGGGCCGGCCCGCCCGCCCGGGTCGCATTGGCTGTGATTGTCACTGCAGGTGCAGCCACACCTCGAGAATCTGGAAGGGGAGGCGAGGAAGAGCCGCGCCCGGGCTCCAGCCCCAGCCCTGTCCAGAAGACACACCCTGGAAAACAGCGCTCGTCCGTCCTGCAGGGAGGAGAGCCCAAGCCACCCAGCCAGAGGTCGGGGCTCAGCCTCCCAACACGAGCGACACCCACCAGTGGCCGACCCAGAGGCAGGACGCTCCTCCTGGGGTGTGGACTCCAGGGCGGGGCTGCTCCCTCCCGACCCAGAACATCCTCCAAGCAGCAGCCCTGAGTTCGGAGTGAAGCTGGCCTCCGGGCAAGAGCAAGTGGCCCGCTGAGGGTGCCGCTGCCCGCCCGCCTTCTCCCAGGACTGCCTGAGCCCGGCTCTCCCACTCCCACGCAGAAGAGCAGCGGAAGCAGGGCTGCCCAGGGTCCACAGTGCCCGGGGGTGGGGGCTTCAGGCCCCCTGGGACCAGGCTCAGGGCCCCTCCCCTGCAGCCGCGGCCGGCAGGTGCTAAGCTGCTTGTCTCCATTTTTTTGTTGTTGTTGTGGCCATAGACGCCCAACAGACACTGTCCCACGGCCGCCATGTCGGCGACGCCGGCCACATTCTCGCTGCTGCACGCCTCCACCGCCTGTCTACAGCACGCTCCTCACCCTGCAAAACTCGGTGCCCTCCCAACACTGCCTGCCCCCGCGCCCCCTTCCCCCGGCCCCTGCAGGCGCCTCTCTGCTTTCTGTCTCTGTGACTCGGGCTCTAGGTGCTCACTGTCCAGGGCCACCTGTGCTGTGGCACAGGGGACGCCGCGTCGCGTGGAAGGACCGCAGGTGCGCGTAGCCGGTTTCCACCCACAGGCATGGAGCTCGCTCCTCCGCGTGAGCCCTTCACCACTCCGGCAGGCCTGGCGATGCCGACGGAAGCCCCAGCTCCTGGCCCCGAGCTGGGCCTGCAGATTTCAAGGCTCCACGGGGCCCGGTAAGGCTGGCAGGTGCAGGGCTGGGAGCACAGGTCAGAGCAGAGCCGGGCCCCTGGCCCCAGGCTTTCCCCCACTGCAGGGTGTCAAGTGTGTGACTGCTGTAAAGGTGTCAGTGGGGCCTGGGCAGGCAGCGAAGGCTCGGGGAGGTCTCAGGCCCGGTCAGCAATCCTGCAGCATGAGGACTCGCAGAGGCAAAGCCAAGGCACCTGTGCGGGAAGGGGCCGGCGGCGGGGTGTGAGGGCGGCGAGGGGCGTGGGAGCAGGCAGCTCCCCGACAGCCGTGGCCTGTGCAGGGGGCCTCGCTTCAGAGGGACCGGGTCACCCCGGGGGCACCTTTGGCCTTGGGGAGGAGACCAGCCTGGCGGCCGGGCGAGGGAGGCCAGCAGTTGGCACTGCCAGGCTGGGGGCAGTGACTGGAGGTGGGTTTCTACGTGGTTGCGGTGGTGGGGATGGCGATGGCAATGGCGGTGGCACAGTGCATCTGCTGTTTGCTGGTGATGTTGGACAGCCTGGGTGCTACGGGCTGATGGCGACGGCGTTGTTCAGGTTTGGTGATGGCGGTGGTGACACCGGTGGGGTTGGTGTTTGGGCTGCTCAGATGCTGCTGGCGGTGCTGGCGACCTTGCGTGGTGCAGGTGGCGGTGGCCCTGTGGAGTGGGGGTGGTGCTGGCCCTGGTGACAGGCTGAGCCTGCATCTCCCTCGGCTGCTTGCCGCTGGCCAGGGCAGCCTGGGCTGTCTGAGCCTTCACCTGGCCGTGAACCCCAGCCGAGGTGCCGGCCTCACCCGGCGGCTCTGACGAGGGCTTTGGCCCTGCCCGGGAAGAGATTACGCCCTCCTCCTGGGAAAAGCCTGGGACTCCCCAAGTTTAAGCCCAGGCCCCAGGGCTGAGGGACAGCTTGTCCTGCACCCCACTGTGTAAACAGGGCTCCCTCAGGCCGCACGTCCTCCCCCAGCCCCTGCCTGTACCCTGCCCCTGGCAACCCTGCCCCCACCGCACCCCTGCAGGTGTCATCGAGTGGGATGGGTGGGGCCTGAGGACGGGCCTTGCTACAAACGCTCAGCTTTTGGGCCAGGAGGAGGCTGGCCCTGGAGGCGACCCCACAGCCACTCGGGGGCCAGCAGGGTCCCATCACTGCTGGGGGCGATGGGCTCCCACACACCCCTCCCTGAGCCTGGGGGGGCGGTCAGGGAAGCTCTCAGGGCGCAAGGACGACGGCGGAGGCTGTGGATGTCCCACGGCAGCGTGTCTGGTGCCGCCCACCCCGGAGACTCCAGTGGCCTTTGGGTAGAAGCGCCCTCGTCCGTCCTGGCCGCTGTGACGGAGCAGCACAGAGCAGGTGTGGACGCCCACGCCGGAAACGCCCGTCCACACTTCCAAGATCAGCTGGCGTCTGGGGAGGGCTGCACCCTCGTGACCTCGTGCCGCCCGGCGTCCCCCCTGCTTAGGCCACCACGCTGGGGCCTGGGACTTCCACGCGCGCGTGCCGGGAGACGGATGCTCAGCCCGCAGCAAGCCACACGGGGCACTCACGCCGGCCTCTTCACAAGCCCAGATGAGCCCCGCCCGAGATCGCCCCCCCAGAAGGAAGCGCGACTGGGGCTTCCTGGGGCGTCTGGGTTCTGGCGTGGGCAGGAAGGGCCGGTCCCCCCAGCCCTGGGTGCTCCTGTCAGGGCCGTGCCTCGGCTTCCACAGGGTCTCGCTGGCTGCAGCGTTGGGCGGGGCGTGCCAGGTTGCTGGTCGCCGTCACCGCAGGCCAGCTTCTGTTGAGAGGGCGACTTCTTTGAGTCTGCCTGTTTCTGAGCCCCCCCCGGGGGGGGGGCGCCCAGCAGGGAGACAGGCGGCTCTGCTCCCCCCTCCCCCGGGGAGACCTGGAGACCCCCCCCCCCAGGCACAGGCAGGAAGCAGCCACTCCTCCTGCATCGCCACGAGACAGCTGGTGGCTCCCGGGGCGTGGAAGGCCACGCCCGCTGCACCAGGCTGCTGTAAGAGCGGGGACCTCCCTGGGACCCGGCACAGGAAGGGCAGAGCAGGACTTCCCGCGGCTCAGTCCTCTCTGTGCCGCCGCCGCACTTCCCGGCCCGGGGCGTCCCTGCAGAGCGGAAGCGCACCCGGCTCGCTCGGCGCTCCCTGCCCACCCCTGCCCACCCCTGCCTTCTGTGGGGGACGGAAGCTTCAGAGACGTCTCTGCAGGTGGTTTGGTTCACCCTTTGCCAGCATTTTAGGGGCCACAGACGGCTGTGGTTTGAGTACAACTCGGGGAGCCTGCTTTGCAGAGCAAGAAGAAACCGCACAGCCCCGCGTGGCTCTAGGACCCCAGACAAAGCTGGGCCTTCCCAGAGTAAGGCAACAAGGCTTTTGACGAAACTGGTGGAAATCCACCCTCGGTGTTGAGTTCACACTTGAAAAACGACTGCCACGGCTTGATATTCCTTTAGAGTTGGTACTCGGAGCTCCGCTTGCCCAGCCCAGCCCTCAGTTCACTGTGGCTCCCACCTTGAAATTGCTCAAGCCGTGGTCTCTGTCTCCACACTCCCTTCCGCGTCGTCAGCAGATCCTGCCAGCTCTTCCTTCAGGAGATGGCCCAGGGAGTGAACTTGCTCCTTGGAACACCAGTGGTGGGGAAAGACGGGGAGGACGGGGGCTGGCGCTGTGGCGTAGTGGGTAAAGCCTTCGCCTGCAGCACCGGCATCCCACATGGGCGTGAGTTCCAGTCCCGGCTGCTCCACTTCTGATCCAGCTCTCTGCTGTGGCCTGGGAAAGCAGTGGGGGGTGTCCTAAGTCCTTGGGCCCCTGCACCATGTGGGAGACCCGGAAGAGGCTCCTGGCTCCTGGCTTCGGATCAGCACAGCTCTAACTGTTGTGGTCATCTGGGGAGTGAACCAGCGGATGGAAGACCTCTCTCTCTCTCTCTCTCTCTCTCTCTCTCTCTTTCTCTCTCTGCCTCTGTAACTTTGTCTTTCAAATAAATAAATATTTCTTGAAAAAAAAAAAAACAATAAAAACACAGGCACGCAGTTAGATGGGAGCCGCGCGTCGGCCCAGGTGCTCGCGGTGTGAACGCGTCCGTGCAGTCCTGGGGTGCTTTCCCTCACGCACTTCCCACCGTGGCCGTGAAGTTCAAACCCAGCTGGGCGCCCCTGCTTCACCTGGCAGCCTCCGTGGGGTCCTGGAGTGGAGGACGTGGGCTCCAGGTCCTAGTCCGGCTCAGCTTGTGAGAACGGTGTCCGCTCAAATGGGACAAGAGAAAAATAAAAGGATAACAGCCATCGATCAAGGGCTAACTCTGTTCCTCACTCAGTATTTTCAAGCCGTTAAGCTGTTCATTAATCTGTTTAATTGTCACAAGAATCTCTTTAGATGAGCAGATCAGTTACGATCAAGTCCAGTAGGAGAGGCACAAAGCCACTCTCAGTGGTTTAAAGAAAATCCTGAAGTTCAGACATCAGCAATGATAAGCTGGGACTGGGGGGGGGGCCCTCCAGCCCTCCTTCTTATTACCCTAGCACATGAAGCCCCCACGCTCCAGGTCACCCTCCACACTCAAGGTCTCCCTACGTGATCCAGGAAGGCTGCTGGAGATCCAGCCATTGCATAAGATTCCAGCCAGAGAAAGGGATGAAGCACCTCCCTTCCTCTAAGGGTACTTTCTAGATGCATGCATGCTTCAGTTTATGCCTCTTTTTTTTTTTTTAAATTATTTATTTATTTGAAAGTCAGAGTTACACAGAGAGATGAGAGGCAAAGAGAGAGAGAGAGGTCTTCCATCCTCTGGTCCACTCCCCAGTTGGCTGCAATGGTCAGAGCTGGGCTAATCCAAAGCCAGGAGCCAGGAGCTTCTTCCAGGTCTCCCATGTGGGTGCAGGGGCCCAAGGACTTGGGCCATCCTCCACTGCCTTCCCAGGCCACAGCAGAGAGCTGGATCAGAAGTGGAGCAGCCGGGATTCGAACCAGTGCCCATATGGGATGCTGGTGCTGCAGGTGATGGCTTTACCCACTAAGCCACAGTGCCGGCCCCCAGTTTATGCCTCTCTAACAGAACTCCATCACATGACCTGGCTGCAGAAAAACCACAAAATGTAATTTATGGGTTCCAGTGAGATTCGGAGTTTTTCTTACTAGGGAGGAAGAGGAGCACCGCGTGAGGGGCGATCGAGGCTGGGAGGAGTCAGCGCCGCACCCCGGGTCCCTGGCTTGCAGCGTCCGCAGAGCCCGCGCCTGCAGCAGCCACCATCAAAGTCCACTCTGTTCACGCCACGCACAGCAGGGGTGCGAGAGGCATCTGATGACTGGAAAACTCTGAGAAAAAACCCCTGACACCCAGAGAGCAGCTCCGTGAGCACTGACGGTGGCAGCGAAAGTGGAGAAACGCAGGCGAGGCGTGGAAGGGCGGCCGCAGACGGGGAAGGAGAGCCAGACCAGACCGGGCACGGCGCAGCACCCACGGCGCGTCCTGGAAGCCGGCGTAAGGGGCTGATACAGGAGGAGAAACAGGCAAGGGGCAGAGAGGCCGGGGGCCGTGCGGGCGGGGCCGTCACGCTGAGAAGGCAGAAATGGCAGCGAGAGCCCAGCGCCCCCCCCCCCACGGACCCCACCCCCGCCCCTCACCCCTGCAAAGGCTCTCAGGGGCGTGGCCTTGCGCATGGGAAAGTTGCTCCCAGAGAACTAGTCTTTGCATCCGTGGTTGTAAAAGTTAATCACCCTTCCCCCACTCCCGACCAGGGCATCCGAACGAGACGGAAATTTGAAACATGTGATTTAGGAGCTGGGCTGTGCAGGGGAGGGTTTGACCCCGGAACTGAAGCTCCCAGGGAGGGCTTCCTCACGCCAGTCACAGAGCCGGGCGGCCCTAACTGCTGGGGAGGCTCTCTGAGACCCCGCGACCTGGCTGCCTTCCTCCTGCTAGGACTAGGTGGCCCGCAAAACCGTGGTTTCATAGAATGCAAATGATAATGATAATGACAATAATGCTTAGAGATCACCATGGCTTCAGACTCAGCTGAACATCACCCTGGGAGAGGCCTCAACTGGCAGAGGCTCCCGGCTCCCGGCAACTGCATGATGCAGCAGCTGTGATTGATTAATCATGTCTGCACGGCCACACAATGGCATAAGGGAAGTGCGTTAAGCCCTTCTTGCATAGAGAAGTAAAGAGCCCTTGGGGGAGGGCAAAGGGCCCTAAGCCGTTGGTAGCTGCTGGAGGCCGGGCTGCATCTGAGGTTGGCAGCTGGAATTTTCTGTAGAGCGAGTCCTAATGGTCACTGCACTCTAGTCGAGGACGAGGGTCTCACCTCCAAGGAAGCCCACTCCCACACCCTCGAGCCCTGTGCAGCACTGAGCCTGGCACAGTTAAAAATTCATTTATTTAGTTGAAAGTCAGAGTTACACAGAGAGAGAAGGAGAGGCAGAGAGAGAGAGAGAGAGAGAGAGAGAGAGAGGTCTTCCATCCACTGGTTCACTCCCCAGTTGGCCACAATGGCTGGAGCTGTGCCAATCCGAAGCCAGGAGCCAGGAGCTTCCTCCAGGTCTCCCACATGGGTGCAGGGGCCCAAGCACTTGGGCCATCGTCCACTGCTTTCCCAGGCCACAGCAGAGAGCTGGATCAGAAGTGGAGCAGCCGGGAATCGAACCAGTGCCCATATGGGATGCCAGCACTGCAGGCGGTGGCTTTACCTGCTATGCCACAGCACCAGCCCCAACCTGGCACAATTAAAAGATGGAGCCACCACCTGGGACACCAGCATTCCGTATGGGTGCTGGTTCGAGTCCCGGCTGCTCCACTTCTGATCCAGCTCCCTGCTAATGGCCTGGGAAAGCGGCAGAAGATAGCCCAAGTGCACCCACATGGGAGCCTGGAGGAAGCTCCTGGCTCCTGGCCCCAGGCTTCAGCCTGGCCCAGCCCCCGCAGTTGCAGCCATTTGGGGAGCGAACCAGTGGGTGGGAGATCTTTATCTCTGTCTCTCCCGCTCTGTCTGTAACTCTGCCTCTCAAATAGACAAATAGATATTTAAAAAAAATAAACAGTACACTTCAAAAAGAGAGCGAGAGAATGAGTGAGCGGCTGCACTGAGAACCGTGCGCCCTCTCCCCAGACGTGCAGTACCCGGGGTCCCGCTGGACATCTCCTCTGTCCCCCAGAATTTGGGGCTTTCCCTTGTTCACCTGCCCCCATCTCTCCCTGCTTGTCACTCTCCTTGCTCATCATCCCACAGGCTCAGTGCCGTCCAGGGGCCGCAGATGAGCCAAGCTCACTCAGGGCGTTGACTGTGGGGTCCCCTCACCCCAGCTCCCTGCAGGCCAGGCCCCTCCCCTGACTGCTCCCCCAGAACCCGTCCCCTCCCCCCTCCACGCTGCTCCCCAGCTCATGGTCCCATTCATTTCCCGCAGAGGCCGTGCCAAGGCGCCTCCTCTGTGTGTCTGCTTCTCTCTCAGCCCCAGGAAGCGGCCACCTCGGTGTGGGCTTTCTCTTTGCTTCCCTCTGCACGGAGGAGTTGGCCAGAGGTGGGGCACCGAGCAGGTGCCCAGCAAACCCCCAGTTGTCTGTTGATGGAAGAACATGGACTTGCGGAACAGCTCCTAACTGGACCAGGGCTACCTGGGGCCCAGGGACCTGCGCATCACGGAAGCTTAAGTCCAATGGAAGGAAGGCCTGGCCTAGACTGGCAGAGCCACCATCAGCCCCTGCTGGCCCAAGCCACCGAGCCTAACGCTGCGACAAGAGCCGACTAACCAAAGATGGACATGCAAGTGGCCGCACTGCCCCTTTCCCCAGGACTCCGGTTAGGGAGTGGACAGTGACGGAACCACCTGGTGCTCTGAAGACCCCAGACCACGGGAAACAGGGAGGGGCAGGTGCAGAAGAAATGCCTGCTCAGGTCCCCATGGCTTCCCAAGCAGGCGCCCGCGGCTCCGAGCTGGCCCAGCAGAGCCCCGGGAGAGGCTGTGCCTGCAAGGTGCAGAGGGCACAGCTGTGACCCGAGGACTGGGGACCAACCAGAGGAGCCTGGGCCAGAGCCTGGAACATTCTGGACCCCACAGCACGAGACAGCACTGAGTGGGGAAGAGCCCAGATCTCACGGTGAAGCGTCGCCGCCTGCAGCTATGTCTTGCACCAGAAATCAGCTTCGGTGAGGGCTGCGTTCCTTGTAGCCCCTAATTAAAGTGCATCCCACTGTGCGCATGGAGAATTGATTTAGGGTAAAGCAGTCAGCTTGCTGCAATAGTGGGGTCTCAGCTCCCGCTGGAGAAGCCCGAGGCCAGCCTCCCAAATCCCGTGGACCTAACCCGGCCGCTGCCTGTTTCCGT
Source organism: Oryctolagus cuniculus (assembly GCF_964237555.1). NCBI lineage: Eukaryota > Metazoa > Chordata > Mammalia > Lagomorpha > Leporidae > Oryctolagus > Oryctolagus cuniculus. The sequence continues at coordinate 4,697,404 of NC_091442.1, read as the reverse complement.
AAATCAAGTTTCATTGGGACAGCCACGCCCCTCTGCTTGCACATTGTTCAAGGCCACCGAGGCAGGATTGAGGAGGTGCCGCAGAGGCTGCCTGGGCCTCCGAGTTGAAGGCATGGACCACCTGGCCCTTTGCACGGAAAATCCTGCGTCCCTCTGCACGCAGCTGTCCCAACTACCTCGCCAGGTGCAAACCCTGCGGCCCTTCAGGCCATCAGCCCAGCCCGAGTGGACAACAGCACAGGCAGGCACCCCAGAGTCCGGGGGCTCCTTCCCACTCATGGGCACATCTTCCAGACTTCTCCAGGGAGCAGGGGGATGTCGGGGGCGTGCCTGGAGCCCCCTGCGTTGGTATCCATTTCTGTCCAAGATCAACGACTGTTTCTCTTCCTGCTCACATGGTCTCCTCCCTGGCCCCGAGAGCCTCTTACCAACCTCCCTTGCCCTGCTGTCCCCCCGAGGGAGGCCAAAATGGGAGGAGCAACCCCCTGGTTTGCGGTCCACCTGGCCCCGCCCAGCGCCTCCAAGGCCGGCTGTGAGCCCATGTGGGTCTCCGTTAATCACAGGCCGACTGTGCAGCAGAAATGAGTGCAAAAAGTGCATCCGGACCGCAGAAGTATTATCGCTGAGAGAGGGCCTTCGGTCTGGCTAACGGGATGCATATTTTGCGAGATTCGGGCTCATTCAAGCTCTCACACTCCAAGTGACTGCCTGGGCTCCTGTTAGGCCCGCGGCCGTCCTCGGGGCAAGGTCAGGCTTGGACTGGAGACTGCAGCCCAGCCCCGAGACTGCTCTTCCCACAGGGACGCTGCTTCAGTGTGTGGGTAACAGCTCCGTCGATCCCCCACGTAGCCCAAGCTCATCAACATCTGGCAGAGAGGACGTCCACTAAGGCAGGTGGCGTGGGCGGGAGGCTGATTCAGCATCCTCTTACGTCCCCCAGGATCCCCCGGGCTCCCCCGGGCTCCCACGTGCTCCTACTGGGTGTCAACACACAGCGGGAAGGAGTCCTGGAGCTGTGCCCACTGGCGGCCCTGCCTCCTGGAGGAAGCCGGAATCGCAAGAGTGGGAAGCGCACCTGGATGTCCAAGGAGCCAGGCGGCCCTCAGCCTCCGCGGGACGCCGCGGGTACCAGCAGCCGTGCGGTCTTCCTAGTGCCGTGCAGATGCTGCTGTCTGCGTGTAGCTTAGGGACCAGCGAATAGAAGATGTCTGCTCCTGTCCAGCCCAGGGGCACCTGGTCCCCGCCCTTCAGCCCCGTGTTTTCCTGCAGGAGGGGCGGGCTGGGGAGACGGCAGGGCACAGCTCCTGCAGCTGTTGGAGGTGGGTGGGGCTCCGAAGTCTGCCATGGAGACAGGTGATGGACTCCAAGGTCATTTCTGGGTGCTGGGCCGGTGGTGTGGCACAGGGAGGGGACGTGGCCGTGCCTGCTACACGGCGAGGGCTGTAGGGGTGGGCGGCGGCAGGTGGCAGAGGTCACACTGGAGCTGCTCAGGCGGCAGCAGAGAGCCTGACCCGGACGGCCACTCAGGGCCACCAGCACTGACACCAGGGGGGCCAAGGGGCCTCAGAGCAGCAGCGGGAGGAGGGGTCAGCCTGAGCCGGAGGGGCCAGATGTGGGGAACGCCGGCAGGCCCGTGTGCCTCTGTGACCAGCGTTGTGTCTGGGGAGCCTCCTCACCCGCTTCTGAGGTATGACAGTGACAGTGACAGTGACAATAACAGTGACAGTGATAGTGACAGTGATAGTGACAGTGATAGTGACAGTGATAGTGACAGTGATAGTGACAATGACAGTGACAACAATGACAGTGACAGTGACATTGACAATGACAGTGACAATGATAGTGACAGTGATAGTGACAGTGATAGTGACAGTGATAGTGACAGTGATAGTGACAATGACAGTGACAACAATGACAGTGACAGTGACATTGACAATGACAGTGACAATGACAGTGACAGTGATAGTGACAATGACAGTGACAGTGATAGTGACAGTGACAGTGACAGTGACAACAACGACAGTGACAATGACAGTGACAGTGACAGTGACAGTGACAATAACAGTGACAGTGATAGTGACAACAACGACAGTGACAATGATAGTGACAATGACAATGATAGTGACATTGACAATGACAATGATAGTGACGGTGACAATGACAACGACGACAGTGACAATGACAGTGACAGTGACGACAATGACAGTGATTGTGACAATGATAGTGACAGTGACAATGATAGTGACATTGACGACAATGACAGTGATTGTGACAATGATAGTGACAGTGACAATGACAGTGACAATGACAATGATAGTGACAGTGACAATGACAGTGACAGTGATAGTGACAGTGACAGTGACAGTGACAATAACAGTGACAGTGATAGTGACAGTGATAGTGACAATGACAGTGACAGTGATAGTGACAGTGATAGTGACAATGACAGTGACAGTGACAGTGACAATAACAGTGACAGTGATAGTGACAGTGACAGTGACAGTGATAGTGACAATGACAGTGACAGTGATAGTGACAATGACAGTGACAGTGATAGTGACAGTGACAGTGACAGTGACAACAACGACAGTGACAATGACAGTGACAGTGACAGTGACAGTGACAATAACAGTGACAGTGATAGTGACAACAACGACAGTGACAATGATAGTGACAATGACAATGATAGTGACATTGACAATGACAATGATAGTGACGGTGACAATGACAACGACGACAGTGACAATGACAGTGACAGTGACGACAATGACAGTGATTGTGACAATGATAGTGACAGTGACAATGATAGTGACATTGACGACAATGACAGTGATTGTGACAATGATAGTGACAGTGACAATGACAGTGACAATGACAATGATAGTGACAGTGACAATGACAGTGACAGTGATAGTGACAGTGACAGTGACAGTGACAATAACAGTGACAGTGATAGTGACAGTGATAGTGACAATGACAGTGACAGTGATAGTGACAGTGATAGTGACAATGACAGTGACAGTGACAGTGACAATAACAGTGACAGTGATAGTGACAGTGACAGTGACAGTGATAGTGACAATGACAGTGACAGTGATAGTGACAATGACAGTGACAGTGATAGTGACAGTGACAGTGACAGTGACAACAACGACAGTGACAATGACAGTGACAGTGACAGTGACAGTGACAATAACAGTGACAGTGATAGTGACAACAACGACAGTGACAATGATAGTGACAATGACAATGATAGTGACATTGACAATGACAATGATAGTGACGGTGACAATGACAATGACGACAGTGACAATGACAGTGACAGTGACGACAATGACAGTGATTGTGACAATGATAGTGACAGTGACAATGATAGTGACATTGACGACAATGACAGTGATTGTGACAATGATAGTGACAGTGACAATGACAGTGACAATGACAATGATAGTGACAGTGACAATGACAGTGACAGTGATAGTGACAGTGACAGTGACAGTGACAATAACAGTGACAGTGATAGTGACAGTGATAGTGACAATGACAGTGACAGTGATAGTGACAGTGATAGTGACAATGACAGTGACAGTGACAGTGACAATAACAGTGACAGTGATAGTGACAGTGACAGTGACAATGACAGTGACAGTGACATTGACAATGACAGTGACAATGACAGTGACAATGACAGTGACAATGACAGTGACAGTGACAAGGATGACAGTGACAATGACAGTGACAATGACAGTGATAGTGACAATGATAGTGACAGTGACATTGACAATGACAGTGACAATGATAGTGACAGTGACAATGACAGTGACAGTGACAATGACAGTGACAGTGACAACGATGACAGTGACAATGATAGTGACAATGATAGTGACAACGACAGTGACAATAACAATGATAGTGACATTGACAATGACAGTGACGGTGACAATGACAGTGACGGTGACAACGATGACAGTGACAATGATAGTGACAATGATAGTGACATTGACGACAATGACAGTGATTGTGACAATGATAGTGACAGTGACAATGACAATGATAGTGACAGTGACAATGACAGTGACAGTGACATTGACAATGATAGTGACAATGACAGTGACAGTGACAATGACAGTGACAGTGACAATGATAGTGACAGTGACGGTGACAGTGACAGTGACAATGATAGTGACAGTGATAGTGACAATGACAGTGACAATGATAGTGACAACAACGACAGTGACAATGACAGTGACAATGACAATGATAGTGACATTGACAATGACAATGATAGTGACGGTGACAATGACAACGACGACAGTGACAATGACAGTGACATTGACGACAATGACAGTGATTGTGACAATGATAGTGACAGTGACAATGACAGTGACAGTGACAATGACAGTGACATTGACAATGATAGTGACAATGACAGTGACAGTGACAATGACAGTGACAGTGACAATGATAGTGACAGTGACGGTGACAGTGACAGTGACAGCGGTCGCAGCTGCCGTCTGCCGGGGACTCGCCTGCGCCAGCAGTTTCTCGAGTGTTGTGATCTCGTCGATGGCTCTCAGCGGCCCCATGAGTTGCTGCAGTTAGTAGACCCAGTTCACAGATGGGAACGCCAAGCCACTCTGTTTTCTCAGCCCCTCTGGCTGACACTCCAGAGAGAAAAGGGGCTTCCCGCTGGGGCCAGCGAGGGTCCCAGGACACCTGCTCCGAGAGCAGCATTCCTTCACAGCCTGTTTTCTTCATGTTTGGCTTTTCTACTCAGCTCTGCAGGTGTCTGTATTAATATGGAAATGATTTAAAGTTTCTACCAGTGAAATTACTCCCTCCTCCCAAAAAAGGATCCTTGTATTAAAAAATGTCCTTCCTGGGGGCTTGGCGCTGTGGTGCAGTGGGTTAAGCTGCTGCCTGCGAAGCTGACATCCCATAGAGATGCTAATTCAAGTCCCGGCTGCTCCACTTCTGATCCAGCTCCCTGCTATGCATCTGGGAAAGCAGTGGAAGGTGGCCCCAGCGCGTGGGCCCCCATGCCCGTGTGGGAGACCCGGATGAAGCTCCCGGGTCCTGGCTTCAACCTGGCCATTGTGGCCATTTGGAGAGTAACCCAACAGACGGAAGACTGACTCTCTCTCTCTCTCTTTCTGTCCATCTCTGTAGTGCTACCTTTCAAATAAGTAAATAAATAAATAAATCTTTTGTAAAAATTATCTCCTGGAGCACGGACTCCCTCACCCCTGCTCTGTGTCCCGAGGTGGAGGTGTTCCCCTTTAAGGCGCTCAGCCCAAGAGAGCAGGGCCTGGGGACCCGCGGCCCTCGGGCTCTGCTGTGTTTGGCCTGATAATGGTCTAAGTTTTTACACCCCCTGCAAAAAAAAAAAAAAAAAAAAAAAAAAAATCTAGATTCCAGGTTCTCTTAAAAAGAACCCAGCAGTCAGGGTAGCGTCGCGGCACTGCAGGGTTACGCTGCCTCTGGCGCTGCTGGCGTCCGGTAGCAGAACCCCGGCCACTGCGCTGCCAGTCCTGCTCCCTGCGCATGCGCCTGGGGAGGCCGCAGAAGACGGCCCACATGCTGGGGCCCCTGCACCCACCTGGAGGCCCCGATGGCGTTCCCGGCTCCTGGCTTCCGCCCGTTGCAGCCACTTGGGGAGTGAAGCAGGGGCTGGCTCTGAGCGGTGGCAGCCCCTTCAGACCGGGCGTGGCTTCTGCAGTTTGCCACAGTCCCCGCCACTCCAGTGTCGCCTCTGGCCTGCGTCACCTGGATGCTGCTGGTGGTGGGGGTAAAACAGTGCTGACGTGCCACGGGGTCTTCCCTGGGAAGACAGAGGGGGCCTCAACGAGAGAGAGGGGAGAGAGAGAGAGAGGGAGAGAGAGAGAGAGAGAGAGAGAGCGCCATCACGAGATGATCCTGCAAACCCCCCTGGCGTGGAGAGAAAGCAAGCCCACGGCTCCTCGGGGACTTTTGACTTCTGCTCAGCCTCCGACGCCGCGCGCACTGAAGACTTAGGGAAGCTCATTTCCTCCGGGTGAAGACCAAAGCAAAGCCCAGCAGGAGAAGAAAAGGGCAGGGTCTACAGGACGCGGAGGGGGACGCAGCGGGTCTGGCCGGGCGGCGGGAGCCGGGAGCTGCTAATCGCTTCCTTCCCCGGCCCGGCGAGCCCCTCGCGCACGGAACAGACGCGGTGCATTTGTCAAAGAAAGTCCCGGTCCCCCATAACTCTGGGAAATGATACCATACATCACGGGCGAGTCAGCTAGGATCAACACGTTGTTAACTGTTTGATCTCGCAAGTCAGAATTAATGATAGGCATTTTGCACAAAGAGAAAAAAATGAATGTTAAAAGCCTATTTATGTTAACTAAAGACATCCCTGCGCCATCGGGGTTGGCTGGCAGGCGATTTCCTGCAGCGCAGCTGTTCCCCGTTTGTGGGGCTGTGGGTGGGTGGCAGCGACTGGTAATCAGAGCCAGACCCGGGGCGCGGGGAGCCGGCGAGACGGGGGGTCAGGGGCCTTTAAACAGAAAACCCAGGCACCGAAGAGAACAGGGGGGTCCCAGGCTGGAGCTCGGGGCACAGTGCTTGGGAGGCTTGGGGAGAGCTGGGTCCTTCATCTGAGAGGTGGGGGTCATCCGCTCAGCTCCAGGGGCCTGGCTGGTCACGGGGGAGCAGTGGGGAACCCGGGGGACCAGGTCCCCCCCTCGTGCACCCCCCGCCATGGACAAAAGTCTTCCCCCAGGAAGGAAGCCCATGAACCCCAAGAGAACCACAAAGGGAACACGTGAGGCAGAGGGGAAGGGCGCGGGGGTGGGGCAGGGAAGGCCGCTCTGACGGTGGGGACACGAGTTGAGCCTGAATGGAGTGAGCCGGGAACGTTCCAGCAGAGGCCGCTGCCAGTGCCAAGGCCCTGGGCCAGTGATGGGCCCAGGGGTGCCCCAGCAGCAAGGTGGAGTGGGAGGGGGCGGAGTGGGCGGGGCCACAATGCCGGGGCTCCGGGGTCAGGAGGTGAAGCCGCCACCAGGTTCTGAGTAGGAGACTGACAGGATTTCATTTGCATTTGGAAGACTCTCTCTGGCTCAGGCTGAAGAAGAGGCCGGACCCGGGACACTGCAGGGGCAGCACCACAGGGAGACCCGGCTCCAGGAGCTGTGGAGAAGAGGCAGGTGGCCGGGCCGGCACACACGGAGCCAGGGCTGGGATGGGGGAGGCGGGGGAGGCGTCGGCCTCAAGCCCCAGGGCTGGGGGAGGGACGGCCCACGGACCCGGAGCCAAGGGCACTGCCGACAACGCCCGCATCAGGTTTCCCTCACCTCAGGCTCACTTAGGCTCCACGCAGCCGTAGGACTTGAATTTTTGCTATTTTGTTCATGAGGCTTTTCACGTTGATTTTGACTTGTTTAAACATTGCAGGGGTGGGCGTTTGGCACAGCACTCAATGCACTGCTTGGTCGGGGCCGGTGCTGTGACGTAGCGGGTAAATCTACCACCTGCAGTGCCGGCATCCCATATGGGCACTGGTTTGAGTCTTGGCTGCTCCACTTCTGATCCAGCTCTCTGCTATGGCCTGGGAAAGCAGTGGAAGATGGCCCAAGTGCTTGGGTTCCTGCACCCGCATGGGAGACCCGGAAGAAGCTCCTGGCTCCTGGCTTCAGATTGGCGCAGCTCCGGCCATTACAGCCATCTGGGGAGTGAACCAGCAGATGGAAGACCTCTCCCTCTCTCTCTCTCTCTCTCTCTCTCTCTCTGTCTATCCCTCTCTCTGTAACTCCGCCTTTCAAATAAATAAATCTAAAAAAAAAAAAAATACACTGCTTGGTGGGGCAGCATCCCATATGGGCACCGGTTCATGTCCAGGCTGCTCCTCTTCCCACCCAACTCCCTGCTAACGCACCTGGGAAAGCAGCTGAAGATGGTCCACATCCTTGGGCCCCTGCCCCCACGTGGGAGACCTGGAAGAAGCTCCTGGCTCCTGGCCTTGGATCAGCCCAGCTCATCATTGTGGCTGTTTGGGGCATGAACCAGTGGATGGAAGACCTCTCTCTGTCTCTCCCTCTCTGTCTATAACTCTACTTCTCAAGTAAATAAACAGAATCTTAAAAAAATAAGACTACATTAAAAAAAAAAAGGAGTCCCAGTTCCACTTTTGTTTCCCGCTTCCTGCCAATGCACCCTGGGAGGCAGAGGCGACGGCTCAGGCAGCCGGGCCCTCGCCAGCCACAGGGAAGGCCTGGAGGAAGCTCCCAGCTCCTGGCTTGGGCCTGGCCAGGCCAGAGGGTAGCTGTTGCAGGCATTTGGGGGACTGAACCATCAGATGGTAGTGCGTACTCTGTACATAGCTTCTCTCTCTCCCCCTCCCCCACAAACAAATTTGTAAAACACTTTAAAAAGCGCTTAAAATATTGCTTATCTGGATCCCTGAATTTTCTGCCGCTGCCTCCCTCTGCCCTCACCCCTGCAACCAAGGACTCAACACGACGGCAACTGACGTCACTGCGGTCACTCTCCAGCCTGCAGGGGCAGCAGGTGCAAGAGGGCATCAGGGCACCTGGGCCGCCGCCATGGTCCCAGCCGCAGCAGGTCTACGGGGAAGGCAGGGCTGAGTGGAGGTTTAAGAGCCGCACCAGCCGGGAGCCCGGGAGTTGCAGGACCCACGCGCGCTGCTCTCCGGCGAGGGGAGGTTTGCAGCAGGGAGCCTGAGGCCTCCGGGGCTCCGAATCTCCCTGAGCCAATCAGCTACGGCCACCCAGGCAGGTGGTACCGTGCAAACCTGGCTGCTCCCAGGAGAGGGGCGTGCAGTTTGCCGTGCAGACAGGGTGGGGAGGGGGTTTCCAACAGCGTCCTGTTCTTACACCCGGGGAAGGCCAGCGAGAGCCGCATCCCAGGGGTGCAGTGGGAAGTCGGAGCCTGGGACCCCGCCCAGCGGCCTCGGGAAGCCAGGCCTGCTCCTCGTGCTCCCGCAGCCTCGGGGCCCCTTTCAATGTCGTGGTTCATCAGCTTGGCTGTGGCCGCCCAGACCCAGGAGAGTTTCTGGAGAGAACCAGGAGCCGTCCACGAGGTTCCAGACCCACGTTCCCGTGTGGGTGAGAAGTGTCGAGGCCACCCGACAGCCTGGTGAGCCGAGGCCGGGCGGCTCACGGCCGCGGCGTCCTGCGCGAGGACGGAACTGCACATCCAGGGGGCGGAGATGAGCAATGAGAGTGGCCGGGAAGCTGGGCGGGAGCAGCCGGACTCGTCGCGGAGGCCCGTTAGTCCTCTCACCCGGGACGGGTCCACAGGACTCACGTCTTACATTTCCACTATTTTTTCTCCTGCTGCCCAGAGGCTGCTCTGAACACGGCCGGTGGCAGGGCCGTGAGCCGGTGAGGAGCGACGGCGCCAGGGTTTTGTTTTATGTCCTTGTTTTTACATGCATCAGAAAAGAACATGACCACCCCCTGTCTGGGCTCCAGGGCCTCTGGCTCTGATTCTGCCCAGGCAGCGCGGCCTCCAGCCTGAGCTGTGACTCCCACAGCAGGTGCAGCCTGTGCGGGGAGACTGTGTATTTCCTACGGGACCCACCGTAATGACTTTCACTATGAGATGGGAGAGCGAAGTCTCCTGTCCGCCGTCGGGTGCCCCAGACACAAGGACTGGGAGAGACGAGGCCAGGGCTTCCGCGTGCCCTCCGGGCCCAGGGCAGGTTGCTGTTCTACTTGGACATGGTTTCCGGACTGGGTGGGGCACACAGCAACGCCTCCTCCCAGCGTGGAGGCTCAGGTGTGGAAACAGGCACAGAGAGATGCAGTGGCTTGCCTGAGGTCACACAGCCCCCAGCCACCCAAGCTGACATCTCAGCCAACCAAGCAGCGTGGCTCCCACTACGGCCTAGCGTGGCCGAGACTGGGTGGCACGGCATCTGCCAGCACGGGACCCCACAGGCTCCCAAGTCAGCGGGGAGGCCCCTGTTTATTTTAACTTCCGCGCGATCCTACTCTCTGAGAGCTGACTGCGTGGGCGCCACAGCAGGCACTTTGAGTGTCATCTGCTCAGCTGTCCATCAGACCCCCGGGGGGTCTGCCTGCCCAGACACACTCAGAGGCAGGATCAGAGGCTCCGGGAGTTCTCCCACTCAGCTGCAGCCACAGAGAAGGAGCTGGGTCCAAGCCCAGGCTCGCTTCCCGAGTTCATGGATGCAGGTGCACTCCTGGCTCCCTGAAGCCGCTGGAGGGGGTGTGGTCAAGGCCAGGACCTGTGCAGGGGTCACGGGCGTGGGCACGCGCAGAGCAGCCTGTCTGGCCAGCAGCTCAGTCCACTGCCCTCACCCTCCATGTCTAAAGGCGGGTTTCTAAATACTTAGCCACGCCCCGTTGGAGCTGGATGCCTCGCGGAGCCCAGCGGCTGCCGGCTGCCCCGTTCGTTGCTGGACTGGGGGAGAGTCTGGGGGCCAGGGGGCGCCCAGAGGGCTCGGAGCCAGCTCTGCCAACAGCAGCTTCTCCCCAGACCTGCGCTCCTCCTGGAGCCCCATTTTCTGCACCCCCAGGAGCGCCTAACCCCCCCCCCAGAGGGGAGGACACTGTGGAGGATGGGACCCTGAGCAGCTGGAGAGACATGCCAGGGGACAGGCTCAGCTGCTGCCCCCACATGCAGGCCAGATGCGGGCCAGGGGGCCGGGACCACATCAAAGGAGCCGGGGCCCAGGCCCGAGCAGGAGGGGACTCCGGAAGTGTGTGGCTCAGTGACAGAAACCCAAGCCCTGCAGAGCCAGGCCAGGAAGGGGCGCAGACGCGGCTGCCCGGGGCCAGGCAGGTGCTGAGAACCTGGGGCAGCTCGGACCCCCACAGCTTCAGCCGCGCTGGGCTCCCAGCGTGTGCAGGGCCGTGGCAGGGTCTCGGCTCCCCCCGCCAGGGAGCGCCAGGCACCACGCACCGCACGGTTAGCAGCACGGGTGCTGGGCAAGAGAGCCTGTGGACTCTCATCCCAGTCCATCCGCCCACTAGGCCTCTGTTTGCCCACCTATACAATGGGAATAACAGCATCTACCTCATGCAGCTGTTGGGAGGGTGGAATGCGTCTCGCCCAACGTGTGGGCGGCCCTCGGCGAGCCGGATGGCGTCAGGGGCCGAACACCCTGGCCTCCGTGCTGCTCTGAGCGCTCACTCAGCACCGCTCCTGGAGGTCCCACAGCCGCGCCTGCCCCCGAACACCCCCTGCTGGCTCCTTTCCCAGCTCTGAGGCTCCTGGGGTCACAGCACAGCCTCAGGGTCATGGGCAAGTCGGAGCCTCCTGGGTGACTCGGGCCTCAGCTTCAGCTCTCCAAGACCTCAGTGCAAATCCTGCCGCGGCAACCTGCGACCTCGGGGAAGTATCGCAGTGTCCTGAGCCTCCCTTCTCATCCGTCCGTTGCAGACGACAGCGGCAACTGTAGGTTCAGTGTCCAGCGTCGCAGGCCCTAAGCAATCGCTCGCTGTTCGTCGTAAGTGGGCGGGCCTGGGGCAGCGTCGGCAGCAGCGTTCGGCTGGCACACAGGACCCCCGCCCAGTGCAGTGCGCTCCTCTGGCCGTCTTCACATGCTAATGATTTGGGGGATCAAGCGCCCTGCGCTTCCGTTCCTCTCTGCGCCCTACAAATCTCGAGCTGAGCGCTCTCGGGCGCTAGCCTCAACGCGCTCTGTCCTACGAGAGCCCCGTGGGGCAGGAAACGGGGGCTCTGAAAGCGCTCACTCTCACACACACACGTGCGCACACACGTGCATGCACGCACACGCACATGCACACATGTCTGTTTCTCCAAGGCAGACGGACAGACGGCCACCGCCAGGGATGTCGGAAATGCACATCAAACCACAGTAAAGCAACACCTGACGCCCACCACAACGGCTGTCACCAAAACAACGGAAAGTAAGGTTTGGGGGGCCGGTGCTGTCCACAGCAGGTTAACGCCCTGGCCTGAAGCGCCGGCATCCCATATGGGCGCCGGTTCGAGACCCGGCAGCTCCACTTCTGGTCCAGCTCTCTGCTGTGGCCCGGGAAAGCAGTGGAAGATGGCCCACGTCCTTGGGCTCCTGCACCCACGTGGGAGACCCGGAAGAAGCTCCTGGCTCCTGGCTTCAGATCGGAGCAGCTCTGGCCGTTGCAGCCATCTAGGAAGTGAACCAGCGGATGGAAGACCTTTCTCTGTAACTCTTTCAAATAAATAAAATAAATCTTTTAAAAAAATGAGAAGGTTTGTGCAGAATGGAATTCAAAAACAGTCATTTTGGTGCAAAAAAAAAGTTTGAAATTCATGCATGTGAGGGGACATAAAACACATCCTGTGAAAAACTGCGTGGATTTCAGGCACGTTTTGCACCCACATAAACGTCTCCTTTCACTCCATTTTCCATGAACTTTCTCAAGTCCCCTCACAGCCGAGTGGTGGTGAGGATGTGGGGAAATGGGAAACAGTACAGCCCTTCAGAAAACCCAGACAAAGCCACGTGTGACCAAGCAATTCCTCCCCGGCTCGATGGAGACCCGGGAGATGCGCACAGGGACGTCCACGCAAAGACCCCCACGCAAGGGATCGGAAAAGCATTCGAAGTGGACGCTGGCCCATCAGCTGCAAAATCAGTAAGGAAAAGGCGGTACGCACATTCAGTGGGCTGGCAGGGACAGACGGACGCACTTGGCAACACGGCTGGGCATGCGGCATTGTGCCGAGTGCACGAAGCCGGCCCACGGCCAAGTGATGTGAGAGACTGAGGACGTGAAGCGTCCAGGATCGAAAAATCCACAGGCATGGAGGGGGTTGAGCGGTGGCCAGGCCTGGGCGCAGGGCAGGGACAACGGGGGCGGGCGGGGGGCTCCGTCCGTGTCATTATCGTTCACAACATGCCACCGATCAGAGGGAGTCCGAGACCAGAGGCCAGCATGGCCCCGGGTGCTGTGTGCCTGTGGTTTGCTCACGGGGGTCTCTGGCCTCTAGTCGGCCCCCTCAGTCCATCCGCGAGGGCCCCAGCCCTCCCCAGGGCACCACACTGGTGACTCCCATGCAAACCGCGGGGCCACAGATGCCACTTCCTCACTGGGAGTGGCTACCAAGGGACACAGGGCTTCTCATGGATGGGACCGGAACGTCGCAGAAGCGATGGTGGTGATGGCGGCAGGAGTACAGGTGGCGGGCAGGTTTCCACTGCAGCCCAGCAAAGCTGCCGTCCTCCTGTGTGCACGTGAGGGGTTTTGACAAGGCCTGGAGGGCCACACGCTAAGGGTTAGGATGGCGCTCACAGCCGGTGCCACTGTACACACACACACACACACACACACACACCCGTGTTCCACCGGATCCCCTATGTTTGCTCTTCGTGCTTGGGAAAACACGCCCATTGCCCGCTGTGCTGAGCGGAGGCATTGCCAAGGAGGAAGCCGGGCCGCGGAGGCTCCACCCGCATCCCCGGGCAGCCGGGAGCCCGGGTGAGGCCCCAGGCAGCAGCAGCAGCTTCCGCAGCCAGCCAGGAGCGGGGCTTCCCGCCTTGTCCAGCAGGCAGGTGGCAGAGGGCTCAGGCCAGGGCTGCCCACACAGGGACTTCCCAGGGCAGTCAGCTCCCAAATTAAGTCCTGATGACTCACAGGGTGGCCCCCCATGTCCTCCCCTCCCCTGCCTCTCTCCCTCCTTTCTTCCTCCTCCTCCTCCATCTCTGTCTGTCCATCTGTCGGTCTCTCCCTCCCCTCTCCCTCCCTTCCTCTTCCTCCTCCTCCCCTCCCCTCTTCCTCCTCCCTCCTCCCCCTTCCTCTTCCTCTCTTCCTCCTCATCCCCCCTCCCCTCCCCTCTTCCTCTTCCACCCCTCCCCTCTTCTTCTCCTCCCCTCCCTTCTTCCTCCCCCTCCCCTCTTCCTCCTCCTCCCCATCTCTCTGTCTCTCCCTCTCCTACCCGCAGTGCTGTGTCTCTGACCGTCCAGTTCTCCACCCCTTGAGGTGAGGCGGCCGTCACTCCCGCGTGCCGGATGGGAAGCAGGGTAGGAGGACGTCCCACAAAGCCTTCGCGTGCTTTTCCAGATCTCCGTGGGCGACAAAAACCCGGCAAATGTTGGGGGCTCCTCTTTCTCCTGCGCCCCACTGACCTCTGTCTCCACAGAGGACCGTCTGGCCCACCAGGCCCATTTTCTCACCTTTCTGTGCTCTAAAATAGCAGCAGATTCCTGGGCTTCTGAGAAAAACCAGTGAGGGAGCTGACGGGGAGGGGCCGAGGGGCTGGTGGGGCAGGGGTGGGGCAGGACGGGGCAGGACAGGGCAGGGGTAGGGGTAGGACGGGGGCAGGGGTGGGGTGGGATGGGGCGGGGCAGGGGTGGGGCAGGGCGAGGCAGGACAGGGCAGGGGTGGGGTGGGGCGGGGCAGGGGACCAGCTCTGCTCTGGGAGTCGGGCAGTCAGGGGTCGGCTCCGTCTGCTGCTCTGGCTTCCGCCAAGCCTGCCGTGACTCGTGCCACAGCAAGGACTTGATTCTCTCGCCCTGGGGTCTGCTTATTTATCCCCTCCCAACATTAGCAGGAGCCACGCACTCCCCGGGCTGCGGTGCCCTGTCTTGGGCTCGTGCACGTGCCCTCCCAGCCCCGACACTGAGCGCCCGAGGGCTGCACGCTGGGTGGAGGGGAGGGCCTCACCGTGCTCTCCCTGGGGAGGAGCCCGGCTGGGACAAGCCCAGCTCATCACAAACCTCTGGACCAGAGGCCACGGGGCATCGACCATGCCTGCTCGCTGCACACCCCCCCCCAACGTGGGCCATCTTGCCGAGGCTCCGTGGCCTGTCTCTCACCCTGGTCGGCAGCCATGTGCTCAGCTGGATGTCCCTGTGGCACCTGCAGCTCTTAACAAAGCGGGGGCTTCACCCTGCATGCTGGGGCCGGGGCAGGGGGCGGGTGCTGGCCGGAGTGTGCTCTGGCCAGCAGGCCGATTCGGCGATTTCACTGCTTGGTGATCTCACTCGGCCACAGGTCTGTGCTATCCCCACTAGGCAATGGCAGCCGATGGCACTGACACAGAACGGTTGGGCCTCTCAAAGAATTACCATGACAGCAACAGAGCCCCATGCACCGATGACAGTCGTGGTGCAGGGGCCGGTGACTATCGCCCAGTACATCAGGCACTGACTCCTGTTCTCTCACACCTCCACAACAGCCCCAAGAAGTCAGTGATGTGATTCCACCCATTTTGCAGATGAGAACATTGAGGTCAGGGGTACGGGTCACGCAGCCAGTCCGTGGATGGGAGCAGGTGGCCCTCGCTCACTCTCAGCCCCTCCTCTGCCTTCTAGCCTCGTCCTGGGCGCTCCTCCCTCTTTGTGTCAATTAATTTCCTCTAACGTGTGAGTGACGGCTAAGCTCAAGTCCTCCCGGAGATGTTTGCCTCGTGCTTTGGGTGCTGGTGTTTGGGTGTTTGGTTGGTGCACTGAGAGGACCAAGCGAAAGGGAGTCTCTGCGTGCCCATCCCCCTGGACTGACCAGTGAGGCCGAGAATGCCCATGTCTCTCCCCTTCCGTGACAAACGGCGCAGCAGCGGGGGCGGCGGGAAAGTCCCCCAGCGCTGCCTCAGCGCCAGTGACTAAGTCCTCCCAGGCCCTGCCCTGGCAGCCTGACTCCAGGCTGGCCTGTCCACTCCCAGGCCTGTTTGGACAGAGCCCATCGAAGGTGCTGTCCTGTAATTACAGAGGCCACGCAGTGCCGTGGGAGGCGGGGGCGTGCGCGTCTCTGCGGCAGCCGTCAATTTCAGTAATGACAGTCATGCACACGGTTTATCTTTGGGGTTTCCAGAAATACAGGGACTTTTCCAGACACTTGCGAGTGTCTGGATGACCAATCCGGTCTGTGTGGCTCCTCGGGCTGCAGGGCTGTGCCCCCTGGGTGTGCGGGGGAGGGGGCGCGTGCAGCACGGGCTCTGAGAACCCTGAATGCACACAGGTCCAGGGAGCCTCGGAGCTAGAGCTGCAGGAAGACCCCTGCCCAGGACAAGGGGCTTCCTAAGAGGCAGGACTTGGCTTTGAAACCCAGCCAGTCCGGGGGCGGACTGGGATGCTGGGGCACCCTGTCCCTGCGGGCCTCGGCCTCTGAGCGGCAGCATCCCGAGAACTTCTGGGATACATGAGAGTCTCAGTAAGGAGCAACCAGAGGAGACAGGAGCAGCCCCAGGGGACCCGAGCACGCTAGCGGTGGGCAGTGCGTGGGTGCGGACGGCCAGGCAGCACCACAGGGAAGCTGACCTCAGGAAGCCAGGGCCAGCACAGCGGGCACCCGGCCAGGGGATCCGGTCTCCCTGACTCCACCTCTGCCTGCAAGGAGGAGGGGGGTCTACCCTGCAGAGACTCCATGCTCTCAGCCCAGGGAAGCCTGGGAGTGCAGGACACCCAAGTGCCTGCCTCCGTGGGGAGTGCTGAGGCCCCCTGACCCTCTCCCAGGGAGCCGGAAGACAAAACACACGCACAGAAAACAGTACGGCTGGAAGGAAAGACAACGGAGGGGGAGAAAACCCCAGAGGAGGAGACAAACCCACTGCAGCAGCCACCCAGAGGGCGAGGACCGAGGCCACGGGGCGAGAAGGAAAAGCAGAAGAAAAGCAAGGTGCATCCGGTCAGACCCTGAAACAGAGCAGAGGTCAAAGTTCACAAGGGGAAGGGCAGAGGTCAGAGTTCACAAGGGGAAGGGCAGAGGTCAGAGTTCACGAGAGGAAGAGCAGAGGTCAGAGTTCACAAGGGGAAGGGCAGAGGTCAGAGTTCACAAGAGGAAGAGCAGAGGTCAGAGTTCACAAGGGGAAGGGCAGAGGTCAGAGTTCACAAGGGGAAGGGCAGAGGTCAGAATGGTCCTGGGCTTCCCAACATCGACGCTGGAATTATTGCAGCTGTGAAGAGCGTGGTGCCTGGACTCAGTACAACACCCAGAAGAAAATTACTCCCACCAGGACGGGGCTGGCGAAGTGGGAGATGAAAACATGATGTTTTCAGGAAGCTCCCTCCGGCCTACCTCATCCCAGGTGCTTCTGGACACCTTGCTCCAGCCACATAGCACAGAAACCACAAAGGAGGAAGACCCGGGGTCAGGGAACAGCACCCACGTGGGAGAGAAGTGGCCCCAAGTCCTGAGATGGCGTGAGCAGAAGTCCCCGTGGTGCAGCAGGCCTGGGAGACACCAGAGGGGCCCCCGGAGGAATAACTCAAACCCGAAGCAGACAGGACATCACCCAGCAGATGACCTGGGGTCTTCATGCTCTCTCTTTCAGAGACCTGGTGGGAACCAGGAAGCTAAGCAGATGATTTCTAAAGGCAATTATAAACTCTAGGAAACACAAATGGCTGAACAAGAAAGGAACAATGCCAGACACACTACATGGCACAGAGGCAAACAATGTAATTCACAATGTAATTATGTCAACACTGAATTCCTATTTGTATTTCAAGAGAAAGAGGGGGTGGGGAGGCTATGTTCGGATGCGGTACGAGGTTTTCAGTCCTCATTTTCCACGAGAGGCCAATTAATGCTTTGGTCTGTTCAAAACACCAACAGCAGAAACTCCTTTACACAGGTCCAGAGGCTGGCAAAGGCCCTCGTCCTGGTTCTAGACGGCACCTTGTCTGCACGTCCTCCTGGCGGGTAGGTGAGGAGGCTCATGGGGCCTCTTTCTTTGGGGTGCTAATCTCACCCACGAGGACTCTGCCTTGTGACCTAATCACCCCCAGATGCTTGTGTCCTAATACCGTGACCTCGGGGGTTAAGATCTCAGCACACCTGGGGCTGATGGTGCACAGCAGGTTAAAGCCACTGCCCGTGGACGTCATCATCCCACGTCAGAGGGCGGCTGCTCTGCCTCCACTCCAGCTCCTTGCAGAAGGCAGCAAGTAATGGTTCAAGTGCTTGGGCCCCGGCCACCTATGTGGGAAATCGGGTGGAGCTCCTGGCTCCGGGCTTAGGCCTGGCCCTGACCTGGCTGTTACGGCCATTTGTGGAGTAAAGCAGGAGATGGCTGATCTCTCTCTCTGTCTGTCTTTCAAATAAATAAATCTTAAAAACAGATTCCAACATCTGAATTGGGAAGGCGAGGGGATGTGAACGTTCCGGTGCACTCCTGACACCAGGGTTGAACTCTTCGTTTCGAGGAACTCCTGGGTCCCCACAGCCGGAGCCCCGGGCGTGGTTTGCTTTCGGGGATCGCTGGATGCAGAGCTTCAGACGTCACCAAGGCCCGGGGTGGCCAGCTCGACCTTGCTTGCCTGGGACTTTCTCCATTCAGCCCTGAAGTCTCCACATCCTGAGAATGTCCACAGTCGCCGGCTTCTCCCTGCTTCTCCGACCTGCCTTCCGTGGGGTCCGCCTGGCGCTCAGGTCCCGCGCAGGGCCCTCGACAGCGCTGGTGGCTTCTGCCGCGCCAGCTCCCAGCTCCCTCTCAGCTGCAGCCCACGGCCGTTCCGTTTCTAATCCTCCTGGGCTTTACGTGTTTCGCTCAGACCCCTGACAACCTTGTTCAGGCAGCAGGCGTCTGGAAGCCCTCACTCCACACACACTGCCCTCCTTCCGCGGCACCCCACAGAGCAGGAGTGTTTGGGGCTGGACCACCAGGTCTGCCAGTGAGGACGGCAGTGAGAGGGGGCGGCTTCCGACCTGTGCTCGGGGGACACCGGGAAAGGCACCTGCTGGTGTTGCAATTGGTCCATGTGCAGACCTGGGAGAGGCTGTGTCCCGGGATCCTAGCTCAGGGTCTCAGGCTTGTGATGTTTCAGGCCTGGACCAGACGCCAAGAGGCAGAAGAAACCCGCCTTGGTATGTTGGAGTGGACTCTAGATCCCGCCTTGCCTGGACGAGAGACCTTCCTGACCGCAGGACAGTGCAGGCTTAGAGCAGGGTCTAGGGGCTGTGCTGTGGCGCAGTGGGTAAAGTGGGTAAAGCCGCTGGTCCCCTTTGGATACTTGTTTGATTCCAGGCTGCTCCAGTTCTTTTTTTTTTTTTTTTTTTTACAGACAGAATTACAGACAGTGAGAGAGAGAGACAGAGAGAAAGGTCTTCCTTCCGTTGGTTCACCCCCCAAAATGGCCGTGATGAACAGAGCTGCGCCTATCTGAAGCCAGGAGCCAGGTGCTTCTTCCCAGTCTCCCAGGTGGCTGCAGGGGCCCAAGGACTTGGGCCATCCTCCACTGCTTTCCCAGGCCACAGCAGAGAGCTGGGCTGGAAGAGGAGCAACCGGGACTAGAACCGGCACCCATATGGGATGCCGGCGCTGCAGGCGGAGGATTAACCTAGTGAGCCACAGCACCAGCCCTGCTCTACTTCTGATCCAGCTCCCTACTAATGCACCTGATGGTCGCGGGCCAGGGTCACCAAGGAGCAGGCAGTGGGGGCTGCGAGGCCGGGAAGAAGGCCCCTCGGGACTTGCCAAGTTCATGGAGCTGATTGGACAGGTTGGGGATGGGAAGAAGTGGGAACTGGGCCCTGTCCCAGGAGCCTAAGGGACCAGGGAAGCTAAGTGGCGGCCACCCCAGAGCGCCACGCCTCCGGGGGTGCACGCAGTGCGCAGGGCGGGGTGAGGCAGGGCTGAGAGCTTCAGGCAGGGAGAGGCCATTGCTGCACGGCAGGGGAGTTGCCAGCGGCTCTCGAGCACATTAAGGGCGCATCACTGGCACAGGTCTGGGTGACGGGGACGAGGTTAAGCGCATCAGCTTTCAGTGTGGACGGACAACTTCTGACAGAGAGGAGGCATGACGGACAGCACGAGCCCGCTGCCCGGAGCCGCAGAGGATGTCTGTACGTTGTTTTATGTTATTAAAGACGCCAGTGGATGACAAAACCCAGCGGCACCCCCAGAAGACCGGGGCCCCCACTCCGCAGGGGAGAGTGCTGAGCCTCGGCCCAGGGCCTGTGGGTGGCGGCCCAGCTCTTACAGGTCTGCTGTCACTCGCAGCTGGGTCACGGGCGTTCCCTGCGCCTCTCATTCGTCACTCCCATCTGTGGAGCGGCGAGGACTGTGCCAAGGCCCTGTGCTGTCCCAGGGCCCAAGGCAGCTCGGCTGGTTGCTCTGGGTCTCCAGGTCTCCGTCCAGCAGCCAGAGCAGTCTCTGTGGGCTACGGCCAGGCCGCCTGCTGCGCCAGTGTGGCCAGCTGGCTAGCCGCTGCTCTTAGACGTGGCCTCTCCACATGAGCCCGGGCTGTTCTTGCCTCTGCCCAAGAGCCACTCAGAGTTCCGCATCTGTGAAGAACGGGAGGCAAAGGGGAGGCGGCGGTGAGGGAGAGGGTGGTGGGGGTGGTGACAGTGAGAGGTGACGGTGATGGAGGCGGCGATGGTGGTGATGATGGCAATGATGGTGATGAGGGTGGTGGTGGTGGTAGTGAAGGTGGTGGTGATGGTGATGGTGATGAAGATGATGATGGTGGTGGTGGTGGTGGTAGTGAAGGTGGTGGTGATGGTGATGGTGGTAGTGATGGGAGCAACGGTGATGGTGATGGTGATGGTGGTGATAATGGTGGTAGTGATGGTGATGGTGGTGGTGGTGGTGGTGGTGATGGTGGTGGTGATGGGAGTGACGGTGATGGTGGTGGTGGTGGTGATGGTGATGGTGGTGGTGGTGATGGTGGTAGTGATGGTGGTGGTGATGGTGTTGACGATGAACACTTTCTCTGCTCATTGTGAACCAGGCGCACTCCTAAGCACTCTCATTTGATCTTTGCGACGCTCCTGAGAGGTGAGGAACGCGCACAAGCCCGCCTCACAAGTGAGAGACATGAGACACGTGAGAGACATGAAACATGAGACACGTGAGAGACATGAGACACGTGAGAGACATGAGACATGAGACACGTGAGAGACATGAGACATGAGACACGTGAGAGACATGAGACACGTGAGAGACATGAGACATGAGACACGTGAGAGACATGAGACATGAGACACGTGAGAGACATGAGACACGTGAGAGACATGAGACACGTGAGAGACATGAGACATGAGACACGTGAGAGACCCGGAAAAGAGCTGAGCAGCCAAGGCCACACAGCTGACGGGAGATGGCGGGGGAAGGGACCCGGCAGCCTGGTGCCCACGCGTGCGCCCGTCCAGGGTGGTGCTGCAGGGGCTGGGCCCCGGGACACAAACATCAGCAAAACAGCACGAGCGTAGGTGGGGAAAATCCAGAAATAGGCATGGCAGATAGGCGTAGCATTTTGCCTCAGTGGGAGGTTGGGTTTCGGGGCGATTTCTTTCCTCTCCGAGGGGCCCATTCTTTATTTCCAAATCTGGAGTCAGGAGTAAGACTCAAATGAGCCTGGTGGTGATGACCTGCGGGCAGCCTGCGTGTCTGAGGGCGACCTCCAAGGTGAGTGGCCCACAGCCGACAGAGGGGACACAGGAGGAGTCCCCTCGGTGTCCCCAGAGCTCACAGGTCCTGGCTCAGGCTGAGGACACATGGACAGAGGGGGCAGCTGGTCTCCGCACATGTGGCCTAAGGTGAGTGGTGTGCACCTGCTGCATGGCAGACGTCTCGTTGGCACAGCCGGGTGTCCGGCCCTCGAGCTATTTTTACCCCTTGGAATGTCAGAAGCCAGCCGGAAGCAAAGAACTGTGCAATTCATCCGCGGCCCGGGCTTCTGGGGGACCCTGCTCCGCCTTATCAGCAGGCCCACTCCGCAGATAAGGAGTCTTGGCCTGACCCACTAATGGTATTATTTTAGGGACCACTCAGCGGACGGGCTGGGATGCGGGCCCAGCCATCTGTCATCCTCTCCTTCATCAAGGAACTAACCCAGGGCCGAACAAAGACCAGCCCTTGTCTGAGGGGCCCTCCCGGGAGGCAGCTAGAAAAGACTGCCCGGAACGGCCATTTCCAGCCCCCTCCCCGAACCTCCCAGCCGCAGGCCGCAGGCCCGAGCGACCTTGCGAGGTGGGAATGTGCATATGACCTGTGCCGAAGCCTCCTAAAACCTCCTAAACCTTCGACGTCGGTTCTCCGCTGGCTTGAGCCGCCAAAACCATTTTGTTCAGATTTCTACGTCACTGAGAGGCACGTGCACCACCAAGGTGGCCCTCCAAGCTGTGGGCCTCTGAGCACGCTGTGGGCCACGTCTCTGCCCACATCCGCCTCACCTCCACCCCCCACACACATAAACTTGTCCTGGGATTATTTAGTCTGTTCCTGGGCTGCTCGCTGGTGGCATTAAACAATGACGTGGGTTTAGGCAAACACACGGCTAAGGTCAGACTCTTCATTCTTCGCTTCCCCCGGCCACTTCCTCTCCCCGAGTGGAGATGGCGGAGGCGGCAGCTGCAGGGTTGGGAAAGAAGGCCAGCGGGAGAGGTCACTGCTCCACCAGAGCCCGCTCCAGGGCGCGCCTCCCCCGTCGTCGCTCCGGCCCCTAAGCTTGGATTTGGAGCCGCCGGAACACTCGAGGGGCTAAGGGGACAGGAGAGCTGGGAGGAGCCAGCAGGGCTCCGGGCAGGACCAGTGCCCGGGGCGACTTGGAACCAAGCCCCCAGGGCACCAAGGAAGCAGCGGGCAGCCATCCGCGATCGGAGAACAGCAGATTGGCCTGAACCCAGGTCTGCGAGACCAGGAGGCACTGCGCTGGAGGCAGGGGCCGTGAGCCAGGAGTGCGGGACCTGTGGGCTCTGGGAGGTCAGCCCTTCCGAAGGTGCCAGCGCTTCCTAGAATTCTGAGGAGGGGAGAACCTGTGTGTGTCGTTCAGGGCACCGTGAGGTTGCTGGTTGGAGCTGTCAGAGTGGGGGCGGGACACAAGGTGGGGGTGGGGGGAAGAAGCTCGTGTAGGGCCCTTGTGACTGCCTCACTCGGGCCCAGGAGCTGGGCTCCGTGACGACGACACACCTACGTCATCCTGTTCCTGCTGCCCGCAGCCCCGGAGTCGGCGATGCCTGCGCCCATTTCACAGAAGAGCAAATGAAGGCTTGAAGACACGACGTGGTGTGCCCAGGCTCACTCCGCTCACAGCAGACTTGAGATCCTGCCCTTCAGTGGGACCCAGCCTGCCCCCGGGCGCTGCCTCTCCTGTCCCCTGAAGTCGGGGTCGCCCCTCTGCCCTCACTGCCTCTTGCAGGCCCCCCACGGCCCTCCCGGGGGGCGGGTGGCAGCAGGTGACAGTGCCGAGGGGGCCCTGGGGGTCAGCTCTCACCCCCTCTCCTGAGAACCCTGGAGCCAAGCAGCCTCCACCCGAGCTGCCCGTTGGTGCAGGCTCCAGCCTCCGGGAGCAGAGGCTGCCGACTGGAGCCGGCGCGCTGCAGGGGCGGCTCCCAGGTGGAGGCCGGGGGCGCCTGAGGCCACCTCCAGTGCACAGGACAGCTCATCCCGGGGCAGGGCGGGAGACCCGAGCCCAAAAGTCAGCGACACAGGGGCCGCGACCCCCCCAGGCGCAGAGGCCTCGTCCCCGGAAGGGACCCTCTCCCTTGCGGCCGCCCCCGCCCGCAAGCCCAGGGCCTTCCACGCTGCGGTTTCTGCACGTGCCGCCCTGCACATCCTTGCATGTGCGTCCCACCCCTTCTTTCTTTCCTCTTTTAAGAGATTTTTTTTTTTTGACAGGCAGAGTGGATAGTGAGAGAGAGAGACAGAGAGAAAGAGAGAAAGGTCTTCCTTTTGCCGTTGGTTCACCCTCCAATGGCTGCCACGGCTGGCGCGCTGCGGCCGGCGCACCGCGCTGATCCGATGGCAGGAGCCAGGTGCTTCTCCTGGTCTCCCATGGGGTGCAGGGCCCAAGCACCTGGGCCATCCTCCACTGCCTTCCCGGGCCACAGCAGAGAGCTGGCCTGGAAGAGGGGCAACCGGGACAGAATCCAGTGCCCCAACCGGGACTAGGACCCGGTGTGCCAGCGCCGCTAGGTGGAGGATTAGCCTAGTGAGCCGCGGCGCCGGCCTTTAAAAGATTTTTTATTTGACAGGCAGAGTGAGCGAGAGCACGCGCGCGCGCGCGCGAGAGAGCGAGAGCGAGAGAGAGAGAGCGAGAGCGAGAGAGAGAGCGCCTTCATCCCCCGACTCACTCCCCAGAAGCTCCAGCAGCCAGGCCCGGGGACTCCTTCCTGGTCGCCCATGTGGCCCGAGGGCCCAGGCCTGCAGCCTGCCCAGGAGCATTGGCAGGGAGCCGGATCCGAAGCAAAGCAGCTGAGACTTGGGCTGGCGCTCTGATGCCGGATGCCGGCACCGCAGGCAGTGGCTAACACGGCGCACCGCGGTGCCGGCCCCAGGTCCTTTGCTCCTCACTCGGGTGCCTCCTCGCTCCTTCGGGCCCTTTGTCAATCTCCCGCCCGACACTCGTCACTGTCAGCCTTCGGTTCCGCGCTCTCTCACCTGTTCCTGGCTGCTGGAGTTCCATCCCGGTGTGGGCCTGGCACACCCGTAGCCCACCACGTACCTGCCACGCCCGGGACACACCTGCAGCTCACAGGTGCGCTAAACGGGCTAGAGCCAAGCCGAGTGCGTCCAGCTTGGCGGGCACAGGGCCCACGGCAGGATCTGCAGGCCTGGGGCGACGTGAAATGCAGGGGCCTTGTCTGAACGTCACGGACAAGTTCAAGGCAGCAGCCAACCCTGGACCGCGCAGCGCCCTCCTGAGCCCCGAGAGACAGCCCAGGCCACACGGCCGGCTGGCCCACTGCTTGTTCTCGTCCCGCGACCCCGGCCCGGGGGGGGCGTGGCCCTCACAGCTGCCTCTGCGAGGGGAGCCGGCTCCGTCCAGGCCGCCTGTGGTCTGGGGGTTGAGAGCAGCCCCCCCGGCCCCCCACTGCAGAGCGTGTGTCGCAGACCAGAGCGGGAGCGGGTCCCCGCCCAGGTGCGCACTGCCTCTGTCCAAGCAGCTGTGACAGCTCCAGCTGGAGAGCCCTGGGCCTCTGCTATTTTTATTCCCAAGAGCGGCCCGCGCCAGCGCCCCGAGGGGCTGCAGCCAAGAGGAACAAGAAGGGAAGAAAGTCTGGGATGGCCCCGGCGCTCCCCGGCACGCAGGACGGACCCCAGCCCCTGAGCGAGGCTGGGTCTCCTGAGAGAGGGTGCGTCTGGCCCTGGACGCCCCCGACCCGGGCTGCCCAGGGCCACCTTCCCTCTCCCACCCTGGAGAAGCTCCTCTCCTTGACAGCGGTGTGAACAGCGCCCCCCGGAGTTGTGCAGCCCCAGGCCACATAAAACCACTAAGGTCCAGCACTCAGTGGCGCCGCCTCCACCTCCGGGGCCTGAAGCGGGAAGGGGACGGAGGGGACGTAGCTCCCGGGCCCACGGTGGGCTTGTCTGTCCGGCACTGCGGGAGGCGACGGTCGGCGGCTGGTACTGCGGCTGCGCCAGGCAGGCGAGACACAGCTAGAACTGGGTCCCTGGGGGATGGGAGAACTGGAGTCTGCGGTGGTGCCTGGTCTTTATTGTGTGCCTACTGTATACCGGGTCCTTTGGTAACCCAGGCGTGTGGTGCCCCCTGGGTGCCACGGGCGGCAGGATTCCACCCACACAGGGCGGGGGAGGGCCGTCACTCCCAGAGGCGAATGGCCCCAAGCAGTTGGCTTTGAGTTCAGCCGCGGTGGGTCTGAGCCGGTCAGATGAGCCCTTGAGGAAAGATGGGGACACTGCCGCGGGCCTGGCCGGCGTGGGAGGGCCCCGGGCAGAGGCCTCCCAGCGCTGCGCGTGACCTGTGGCTGACAGCCAGTGAGAAAGTGAGGCTGGGTCCCACAGCTGCAAGAGGCTGCCTTGGGCCAGAACCTGGGTGAGCTGGGTGGGCGGCCCTGGGTGAGCTGGGCAGGGGGCCCTGGGCTCCAGACAGGCACACGGCCCTGGGTGAGCCTGGCAGGGGGCCCTGGGTGAGCCGGGCAGGTGGCCCTGGGCTCCAGGGAGGCACACGGCCCTGGGTGAGCCGGGCAGGCGGCCCTGGGCTCCAGGGAGGTGCACGGCCCTGGGTGAGCCGGGCAGGCGGCCCTGGGCTCCAGGGAGGCGCACGGCCCTGGGTGAGTCTGGCAGGGGACCCTGGGCTCCAGGGAGGTGCACGGCCCTGGGTGAGCCGGGCAGGCGGCCCTGGGCTCCAGGCAGGCGCACGGCCCTGGCTGGCACCTGCTTCTGGCTTTGTGCAATCCTGAGCGGTGGGAACAGCTGGGCCGTGGAAATTCTGAGACAGGAAGTGGGCGATGCGAGAAGCCGCTACGCTGAGGTCACGTGACACGGAGCAGTGACAGACAGCAACCTGCATGCAACAGCGGTGGTGACAGGACCCTGACTTTGGGGCTCGGCAGCCATTGCTACCAAGAATCAAGGCCTACGGTTCCCAGACCCCCTCGCAGCTAAGCGTGCCCGTGAGACTATTTCCCCTACATGAAAGGTAAGTGGGCCTCTGGTGTCCCACACGATGACACAAGTGCATGATGTAAAGCATAAAGTGTACAGCATACGTCATATAAACGTGACGGGTGGGGCTCTCTCTGCCTCTCCCTCTCTCTGCCTCTCCCTCTCTCTGTGTAACTCTGCCTTTCAAATAAAATAAACGAATCCTTTCTTTAAAATAAAGAGCGCTGCTCCCTCCGTGAAGTCCCCCGGTGCCCCCTTCCCCCCCCCCCCCCGTCACTCTCCTCTGTGGCCCCAAAGCCACGCTGACCTCACTCCCGCTGCACTCACTCTGCTCCGGCCACATGGACCTTCTCACCGTGACACCAACCTGCCCACAAGCCCACCCCCGGGCCTTTGCACAAGCCAGCGTGACCGCTCTGTCCTCCATCCAGGCCTTGGCTCAGGGACACTCGCTCCCTGTGGAAATCTGTCCCTGGCCACCCTGGCCGCCCTGGCCACCCTGGCCACCCTGGCCGCCCTGGCCGCCCTGGCCGCCCTGGCCACCCTGGCCACACAGTCTCCTTCCTCGATGCCCTGATGGTCGCCCAGCAAGAACAGCTCACTGCAGGGCCCACGGAACTTCTAGAAGCCCACGGAACGTTCTCCTGTCTTTTAAAACGTGAAGACAGGAAATGGATCCGATTCAGCTCGGCTGAGGTTCGTCTTCATCCGGCACAGTCACGACGGGGTCTCCTCTCCTTCACGGAGGAGGGCCCACGCGTCAGGCTGCGGTGCTGGTCCGTCTGCCCGCCCCCCAGGCTGACAGTAGACACACAGTGAATGAATGAATGAATGAATGGATGGATGGATGAGGGCCACACGGGCACCTCTGGCCCAAGGGAAGCCCGTGCTGGCCTCACAGCAACCCCGCTCTCGGAGGGAGCATCGCGCGTGGCTTGGCCGCCCTTGGCCATGGCCGTCCTCGCTTACGGCCGGCCTGCTCCTGAGGGTGGACCCTGGCCAGAGCCCCTGGCAGCTGGCAGACGGCGGCAGCAGCGCAGCACGGAGAGGGGCTCCCACCGCGGAACCCCGAGCTCACGGCTTAGTGCCGACAGTGTCAGGGACAGTAGGCGGAGCACGGTGTCGACCTGGACCCTGATGTGCTGGGAAAGGAGGCAGGGCCTCAGGACAGCAACAAGTCGTGGTAATGGCCGGATGGAAAAGGTCCAGCCACGTGATGAGCCTGGGAAGTGTGCTGACCTACCAGGTGTTATTAATCAGCGGCTCAGAGGCAGGGTCAGCCTGGCTCATCCGGGCAGACCCCCAACCCAGTGCCAAGTGTCCCCCTCAAAGGCACACGGAGAAAGTCTGGAGGAGGCCACGTGCGCCAGGGGCAGGGCAGCACAGACGTGGCCACGAGCCACGCGAGTCC
Organism: Oryctolagus cuniculus; assembly: GCF_964237555.1. Lineage (NCBI taxonomy): Eukaryota > Metazoa > Chordata > Mammalia > Lagomorpha > Leporidae > Oryctolagus > Oryctolagus cuniculus. The sequence continues at coordinate 4,669,749 of NC_091442.1, read as the reverse complement.
CGAGCGCTCGGCCTAGATCCAGGGGTACGGGTGCGGGAGGGACTTCTTGGAGCATCAGAGCCGGGGCCCAGGAATTCTCGCATTTCCCAAGATGCCCCAGGAGATTCCAAGTCAGGTGAGCCCAAGGTTGAGCCCAGGCTTTTGGGTCCAGATTCCAGTTCCAGCAAGCAGCAGCTGGGGGACTCAGATGTTCTGTCGCCGTGTGTGCCTCGCGGGGAGCAGGACTGGAGGAAGGGGTTCAAGGTGGAGGTGGGCAGGGCAGGTGCCGACTCGCAGCGGGGACAGGGGAACGAGGCCGTGTGTGGCTTTGTGCTCAGGAGCAGGTGCACCTGGGCTCGGGCGGGCGACAGAATCCTGCTTGTCCTTCCCAGTGTCCTTGGCTCACCCAGTCTGGCTTTTATCTCGCGACTTCTAACAGGGCCGATGGCACCTGCCATCTCAGCAATCCCATCCGACCAGTGCCCTCCGCAGGGGTCGCTAGGGAGCGGGGGAGGACGCGGCCTCAGCTGCCCCCGGCTCCAGCCAGGAGCTGCCAGGCAGGAGGGGGCCCGGGGTTGCCGGAGCTGCCGCTTTCTGAAGAGAAGCCAGATTTGGGGATTTTTTTCCCCCTTCACTCCAGTCTTCTGATTTTTCAGAAACATGCTGGCAAGGAATTCGCGTTTTTGAAACATGTATAAACAGCACGCGGGGCAGGCGCGAGCGTCTGCAGGCCGCATCTGGAGCTCTGATTTGTGGCTCTGGGCTTCGGCCCAGGAAGCAGAACAAAAGCCGAGAGCGCATCAGGACAGCGGCAGGAGGGTTTGGAAATCCCGGGGCTGGAGCTTGTTAGCCAGGCCGCTGCTGGCCACGCCCCGGCTGGGGTTCCAACAGCACCCTCAGGTGACCTCACGGAACACTTCAAAGGGCAAGGGAGCCCGCCCTGCAGCTGCCCGCTGCCCGGCCAGCGCCGCGCCGCGCACGGAGGCCCCCAGGGCCGGGCTCCGGGGTGGCCCCCAAACTGCCCACGCAATTTGCCCCGGACAACCGCGTCGCAGCTTTCAAGTGCTGGGTGCACAGAGCCGCTCCCGTCCCCTGCCTCCCCTCCGCCTCTGCTTTATTGGGATGACTGAATCTCTCAACTATGTTCGCAGTAAACACAGCGCGTTCACCCCCTGCCATTCGGAAACAGCTGCTGACAGCTGTGTGTAACTCAATCAAGGGCTCCGCAGCCGAGCCCGAGGCAGCCACAGTCGCTGCTGGCTCCATCTCTCCTGCCTGGAGCCCCGCACGGCCCCAGCCAACGCTGGCCAGCGCCCGCAGGGACCCGAGGCCGGGCTGGGGAGCCGCGAGCCGACGGTGCGCTGAGCGAGCGCCAGGCTCTGCACACCGGGAGGAGCCACACCACACCCACACTCAGGCCCAGGACCCGAGACCAAACGCGTCCTGTTATTGCAAGTCAACCCCTGGGCGTTTGTGTAAACAGACAAACTGCTGGACGCGGCAGCCCGGGTGCTCTGGGCCAACCCTTAATAAATAGTCTTAAAGAAGAAGATAACAGGTGCAAGGAGAGCGCGTTCAACGAGCGAAGGCTCACACGAGGGTTTAAAGGCGCTTCCGACGGACAGAAATCATTTCTAGCTTCGCACCAGCTACCCACACGTTCACACACACACGTGACCAGACCGGGGCTGGCCGGGGCGGGAAGCAGTCAGGCCCAAGTGCAGAACAAAAGAGAACACACAAGACACACTTTCCCTCCAGTGAGCAGGTGCAGGCGGCGGTAGCTCAAGCTACTGCAGAAGAAAAAGGAAAGGAAAATTAGAGCCGCAGCCCTTCCAGGAGAAGGCGGGGCCACTCCCCACGGACCCCACTCCGCAGGCCCCACCCCCCGCTCGCCTGGGGAACGGCCACGGTGCCCAGGCCTCCCCACAGCCTCCCAGGGCAGCCGGAAGAGGCTGGGCCCGGCAGACCAGGACAGGGGCCTTCCCCAAAAGCCACATCAGCAATGCTGTCTCCAAGTCGGGACGCCTGGCTGGGCAGGCACCCTCAAGACAGCTTCCAGAACCTTCTGCTGTGACGCGCGTCCAGTGCGCCCTGCGATCCCCCTCAAGGTCAATGCCCGCTCCCCCCCCCCCCAGCAAATCCTGGCTTTGGGGGCATCCGGCCCCTGGGAGGAACTGCGCCTCTGCCTTTCGCCAGCCACGGCCTCCGTTTATGAAACAGAATCAACCAGGAAACCGGGATAAACTGTGTAGGAAACTGTATCTGTGCATCCTCACCATTTTCATCCATTTGTTTTATTGCGACATTTATTACAGGAACTTCCACCGTCAGTTTTTCTTTAGCACAACTTACACCTGCCCGCCCCGGCCACGCCCTCTGCCTCTCCCCGCCGCCGGTGGCCCGGCTGGGGGGCGCTCGGTTACCTCTGGACCGAGTCCGGGCTCCGCGTGCACTGTGCAGCCAGAGACCGCGGCCGGGCGACTTGGCTGGTTAACAGGTTTCTCTCCCCGCTCGGCACGCCTGCAGCAGCTCCTGGGGTCTTGTCCACGGGCGCCGCCCACAGCGAGAACGGGATCAGAGGTCGCTGTCCAGCTCAGGGCAGCAGGCAGTGGGGCGGGCCCCGAAGGCGGGTGGGCTGCCGGCGAGGCACGTGGGATCCGGAGGACGTGGTCCCTTTGGGTCTGGCTTGCGGGAGGGGCCTAGTGGCAGCCGCAGGCCCGCACCACCATGTTCCTGTACTTCTTCAGGATGACATTGGAACTGTCGTCGAAGTAGAGGACAGAGATGGCGTTGAGCTGCGTGGGCGCGCAGCAGGGCTTGGGCACTGTGTCCGGGTTGATGAAGTGGACCTGGAACACGGCAGACGCGGTCAGGGCTCGGGACACCCAGGGCTCGGGCACAGGGACCGTGGCTGAGGGTTAACGGGCTCTCCTGTCCTAAGGGCCCCACGGGCACCAACTCAGGCTGGGTGCTCCCTGCCTTACAGGGGGGGAGCCTGGGGCCCGCCATTCTCCCTGTGGCACTGCCCTGCGCACCGGGGCAGGCGGAGCGGCGTCCCTGACGCCCGCCCTGGGGGACAGGCACTCGGGGGAGGGGCGAGCAAACTCAGATGTCTGAGGTGCCTCGTGAGTGCCCCCAACGAGCAGAGCAGGAGGGGGCGGGGCCAGCAGGGCGTGACGGAGACTGAGGCCGCCGCTGACTCCCCGCTGGCTGCAGCCGGCCCAGACATCGGATGTGCCAGGTGCAGAGGCCAGAGGCTGGGTTGTTCCATTTCGGCGCTCGTGGGAAAGTTCTGGGTTTCCGGAACATGGCACAAACCAAGCGGAAGCATCCACGCCTGACCTCTGCTCCCAGCGCCCATCCAGGCTGAGACCTCTGCCACGGGCCAGTGTCCCATGCGACAGACAGGGCCAACCTGTGACACATCTACGCTGTCGCCCACATATCACTGGGGCTCCGAAGAAGACAGGGAGTTACCCCCTTTTATGCATGGCCACAACAGTTGTTTTTGACAACATGGGGGCATCTCATGGGTCCTACAGGTCCCTGGGGAGAGGCTGAAGGGAGTCAGAGCCCCCCTCCCCCAGGGAACCAGGTCTGCTCCTCAGCCCTGAAGGCAGGGTGGGGGAGGGGAGCCGGGAGATGCACCTGTCACCTTCCAGGGAGGCTGATTACCTGAAGGTCTCAAGCCCTCCTGCCCCAGGGGAAGCAGAGGCATGGGGTGGGGGTGGAGGTGGAGGTGGGGAGGCCTGCAGGAGAATGGACATGCGGCTGAGACGCCGACCGCCAACAGCGCCCACACGGACACAGCACCAGGCCCGCCTCTCAGTTCGGCCCTGTGGCTGGTACCCACGATAATTTAGGAGCCTGGGGAGCTGTTTAGCTGCTTTTAAAATAAGAAGGAACAGGGGCCGGTGCTGTGGCACAGCAGGTGAAGCCGCCGCCTGCAGTGCCGGCCTCCCATATGGGCGCCGGTTTGAGTCCCGGCTGCTGCACTGCCAATCCAGCTCTCTGCTGTGGCCTGGGAAAGCAGTGGAAGATGGCCCAAGTCCTTGGGCCCCTGCACCCACGTGGGAGACCCGGAAGAAGCTCCTGGCTCCTGGCTTCAGATTGGTCCAGTTCCAGCCGTTGCGGCCAATTGGGAGTGAACCAATGGATGGAAGACCTCTCTCTCTCTCTCTCTCTCTCTCTCTCTGTATCTCTGCCTTTCAAATAAATAAATAAATCTTAAAACAAGAAGGATAAGTGAACTCAAGTCAAAGACTATTCATTTTTATGCCAACTCAGCCATAAAATGTAATCATTACTCTGTTTACGCAGCAAGGGGCCACTGAAAGTCAGGTGGATGCGGTGGCCTGGGGCAGCCGTCAGCCCAGGCCCCCCCCCCGCCCCGCCCCAGCCGACCGTGGCCCTGTCGGCGGCACGCACCAGCGTCTGCACGATGGCGTGGTTGGTGGCGTTCATGTAGGAGTTGAGGGGGAAGGCGCACTCTCCCTCGCAGTAGTAGGCGGCGTAGCCTTCCGGGGCAATGATCCAATCCTGCAGCAGAGAGGAGTGGAGGTGGGTCACGGCCCGGCCTGCAGGGTCCTCCCACTGCCGACTTCCCCTCCTGGGGCCAGTCACCCCCGCGCTCAGCCCACCTTACAAAGGGATGGAAGACACCACGGGGCCAGGCTGAGCCCCTGACGGCCCCCTCCGTGATGGCTCCTCCCAGACAGGACACATCGGACGGAAACCTCCATGCCTCAGCGGCCCGGCCCACGAGAGAGACCGAGAACCCCTCATGGACATGGCCGGGCCCAGGCCTGGTGCTGGGTGCACTGGCCCGGCTCCACTGCAGGACCTGCCTAGCACAGCCCACGTGATCAACACACCACCCATCAACTCTAAGTTCAGGGGCACTTCCGGCACGGAGCCCCGGAGTGTGGGTTCTGTCCCAGCACCAGAGGGCGAGCATGGCCACAGGCCGTGAGCACGAGAGCCCGGGGCGCCTCGGCGTCACCTCCAGGGAAGACCCTGGACGCGTCCACCGACCTACACGCCCCACGAGGGTGGAACAGCCCCCCTGGGTGCCCCAGGGATCTCAGGACAACGCCCTGGGCGGAGGTCTGGGTTCCATGGGGCAGACACACGTCCACTGCTGTGTCCCATAGCAGGATCCCACGCTGAAAACACTGGTGGGATCGGAATAAGCCCCAGATCCGAGTCAGACAGGTGCCTTCCTTGGGGACCCAAACCCTGGGCGGGGAGGGAGGCGCACAGGGTGGAGTGGGCAGTGCTGCAGCTGGCCACAGCCTAACGCATGGCCGCAGCGTGGGAGTGGGGTATGTGAGGAACAAGAGGTTCAGAGGCCACAGCATGGGGTCCTGAGGGCAAAGGTGACACACGCCTCACTGCACCCAGGGGAGCCCGCCCCGGGCGCCCCGTGTCCATGACGGCCCCTCACCTGCCAGCCCAGGCCCGCGGCCTGCAGGTGGCCTGCCCCGGGTGCCCCGTGTCCGTGACGGCCCCTCACCTGCCAGCCCAGGTCGCGGAAGCTGACGTACAGTTCGTGTTTCTTGCACGCCTGCCGCTGGTCACTGCTGCTGTTTTCTGAGTTGAGAATGAAGCCAAGGAGCAGAACCCAGGGAGGAGAAAGACAGAGGTCAGGGGCCCTCGGGCAGAAGGCGGCTTCGGGACCGGAGCCTGGGCCCCACCCGCTCCCAGCAAGGCTCAGCTCACACCCCTTCCGGATCACTCCGTACACGTGTTGCTGGAAAGTTGACATCTGCCCAGACTCCACGGAGGAGGAGATCCCCATCCACGCCCGGTCCCTGAGCTGGTGGGGCCAGCCCGGGGGCTGGGACAAGGCCCCCCACCCCACCCCTACAAGAAATAAGGGGGCTGGGAGTCACGTTTCACCCGCCCTCTGGAGAAACACTACTGGGGGTTCTTGGAGGAACCAGAGTGACACAGTGGGGCTGTAAGCACTGCGGTCAGGCACTGTGCACCTGCGAACACTGCAGGGGCCTCTGGCTCTTCCACACGCATGCACACGCGTGCACATGCACACGCACACACCCACATCTTCCCTCTGCAACGCAGCGAGAGGCATTGACGTTTTCCTTAACCACGACCCCTCCTCCCTCCACCTGAGACCCCCAGGGGAGACTAACTTAGGGCAGCACCCTAACCCCGACCCCTAGACCAACAGGCCCAGGCGCGGCAGCTTCCACTCATGTCCCCAACGTGCCACCAGCTGCTTCCCAACCCAGGGCCTTGGCACTCGCTGCTTCTCCTGCCTGGACCGCGCCTGCCCATAACCCTTGTACATCTGGCCTGAGAGTCAAGCCTCGGAGGCCTTGAGACGTCCACGCTGGCTCCCCAAAGCCTGGCGTCCACTGGCGTCCTTGGCAGGGGTGAGGGAACGGCAGCGCCTCCCACAGAGAGGGGAGGGCCGCCCAGGAGTCACACGGGGGCCCGCGCTGCTCACCTGCCCTGCCAGGTGCACCCGCTGCCCCGGCCTCTGTCAGAGGGGCCTAGGGGTGGCCCTCTGGCTGCATCTGGTCAGGCCTCTCTGGAAGCCTCCGAGACCCAGGCCTGAGCGGGGAGCCCACCCCCTGCCACTGGAGGCTCAGGGAAGGGCAGGTGAGCACTACAGAACAGGGCCCCAGGGTCTCTCGACAACAGCGCCCGCGTTCCTAAGAAAGCCCCCAGGAAGAGGCTCATCTGCCTCGTGTTGCCTAGAAACACAGCCGCAGCCTGGGGCCGACGCAGCACCAGCACCGCGGGCAGGGACAGGCACCCCGGGGCGTGGGTCTCAGTACCCGCACAGTGGGACAGGGACAGGCACCCCGGGGCGTGGGTCTCAGTACCTGCACAGTGGGGCAGGGACAGGCACCCCAGGGCGTGGGTCTCAGTACCTGCACAGTGGGACAGGGACAGGCACCCCGGGACGTGGGTCTCAGCACCAGCACAGTGGGACAGGGACAGGCACCCCAGGACGTGGGTCTCAGCACCAGCACGGTGGGGCAGGGACAGGCACCCCGGGGCGTGGGTCTCAGTACCTGCACAGTGGGACAGGGACAGGCACCCCAGGGCGTGGGTCTCAGCACCCGCACGGTGGGACAGGGACAGGCACCCCGGGGCGTGGGTCTCAGTACCCCCACGGTGGGACAGGGACAGGCACCCCGGGGCGTGGGTCTCAGCACCCCCACGGTGGGGCAGGGACAGGCACCCCGGGGCGTGGGTCTCAGTACCTGCACAGTGGGACAGGGACAGGCACCCCGGGGCGTGGGTCTCAGTACCCCCACGGTGGGGCAGGGACAGGCACCCCGGGGCGTGGGCCTCAGTACCCCCACGGTGGGGCAGGGACAGGCACCCCGGGACGTGGGTCTCAGTACCCGCACGGTGGGGCAGGGACAGGCACCCCGGGGCGTGGGTCTCAGTACCCCCACGGTGGGACAGGGACAGGCACCCCGGGGCGTGGGTCTCAGCACCCCCACGGTGGGGCAGGGACAGGCACCCCGGGGCGTGGGTCTCAGTACCCCCACGGTGGGACAGGGACAGGCACCCCGGGGCGTGGGCCGCCCTGTCCAGCCTGCAGGACAGCCGGCTCTCATCCCCCCACCCCAGCTCTGTGGGCCAGTGTGTCCTACTGCTGCAGCCCAGGCTCCTGGCATTTGCAGCCCACCCGGCCCGGCCGGCCCCTTTCACAATCGCTCAGCCCCTTGGGGCAGTGGGGGTCAGCCTGCGCCCGGGTGGAGGCGAGGCCGGGCTCTCAGAGACCCTGGGCCTGCGGTTTGTGGGTGGAGACAGAGGAGCTGTGTGAGCGCTCAGCCCGGCACAGCTCGGCGTGAGCTCACATCAGGCAGCAGTCTCGCCGTCCGCCCAGCCCACCTGGTGCAGACCCAGACCACACGCAGGCTTCGCTGCCTAGGACACCTTTGCCCGTCTGAATGTCAAGGCCATGGCTGTCTTCGCCAAACCCGCTGACACTCCCCAAGGGGGTCTGGTAAAGAGCGAGACACCCCTCAACCTTGCCTGCTTTCCCCGACTCATGGAACCCTCCCTGCACGGCCCCCGGCCAGTGAGAGACGGACAGACAGGGAGGACACTGCTGGCTGCCCTTCCTGGGGCCTCAGTGCCGTCTCGGGAAAGCGGGCACCGCCGGGACTTGCGCCGTGAGCGTCCGCGTGGCAGGAAGGCTCCGTGGACACGCGCGGCTGCTGGAGCCGCCCCACGGCTGAGCACGATTCTGAAGGCACCTGGGGGCGCAAGTGAGGGTGAGGAGGAGGAAGGCCAGGGGTGCAGGGGTGGGGCGGCCAGCATGGCGGGCCTCCAGGGGGTTCCCAGAAGGCTCCTCTGGGGAAGTGACACCTGTGAGGAATGGGAGGGAGAGAGCAGGCCGGGAAGGCACCAGGGAGGAGCATTCCTGGGTGGGGACACGGAGAAGGGGGGTGGAGGACGCAGGACGCACAGCCAGGGGCCGGAGCCCGGAGGGATGAGGGCGCGTGAGCTGCGTTTGCAGGGCCAGTGTGGGCACGGAAGGGCCACTGTGCAGGGATGACCCCGCCCCTCCTCTCAGCCAGGTAGCACCAGGGTCCCCCATGGGCCAGGCTGTGGTTAACATGCAGAGGCCAAGGGCACCATCAGACGATGCAGCGTGCCCTCGATTGGAAAGCTCAGACGCACCCATCACCATGGCCATGCCCAAGGCCACCTGCGTAGCCTCCTCTCAGAGGTGGGAGGAAGGGAGGAGGGAACCCTCAGCCTACGGACTTTGGACAAGAGACTGAATACATCCTCTTGAGCCAGGGCCAGTGCCTGCACAACGAAGATGCTGAATCAGGGTGAGTGCTCAGTGAGGAGGGAGTGCCACGATTGATTAGCAATGTCTGCCAGGAGCAGAGGCAGGGCAAGTAGGGGCCGACTGCCGCTTTCCCCAGCCTGTCTAGAAGCCTTTAGAGGGTATTTGGCTCAATGACCACCCTGAGGTCGAGTGGACCAGGCAGAGAGCAGCCCATGAAGCTGCCTGTGGGCCTGCTGCGGCCCTGGACATGTGCCCTGCACGTCTAGGTCTCTCGGGATCATGGCTGTTCCCAGAGAACATGGCCAGGACACCTGTGTCTCCCATGGCCTATTATTAGCAGAAAAGCAAGCAAAGGGAGCAAGCTCAAGCCTCCAGCTCCGTTTCCGGCCCTGCCCACCCACATCAGAGAGCAGGTGAGCTGGAGGTGAGGCCCGCAGCTGCTTTCTCCGCCTCCCTCCACCACGCCCCAAGAGCCGCCGGCAAGTCCCAGCTGGCGCTTGGCCTCGGCTGCCACCCCCGCGGTCATCTGCCAGGCCGACTGATCACCTCGATTCAGGTCCAAAGGGAGGCGAGGCCCCGGTTTCTCAGGGCCGAGCCACCACCTGGGCTGGGCAGGGACCTGCAGGCAGCACGGGCGGCAGGGCAGGCTGGGACGCGCACCCCACGCCCCGCCCACAGAGGCCCAGCACGCCGGCACGGTCAACTTGTGTGGCCCTGCGGCAGCATTCCTGGCCTGTCACGTGAGCCGAGAGCACTTCAAACGGCCCTAGCACATGTGTGTGCCCCCTTGCACACATGCAGAGCTGGCTAAGCCCAGCTGGCTCCCAGGCCTCCAGGTGGGCTTGGGGAGAACCTACAGCAGGGCCCCGGGACAGAAACGCACAGCAAGTGGACCGCGGCCAGGTGGGTGGCGAGAGCCCCGGCCTGGTGGTGTGCAGAGACTTGGGCTGGGGCACCCGGGCGCTGAGTTCCCAGACTGTGAGGCTCAGGTCTCGGCCCCTCACTCCCCAGAGCTCCAGGTTGCAGGGAGTCTTGGCTGTGGTGGAATTTCCCGGCACTCCCGGCCTGGCTGACTCACCAGGGCCACCTGGGGCCCCGGCCTGGGGCTGCCCCCACCCCTGCTCTGCTCCTCCCCGTTCTCGCAGCCACGAGCTGGAAACCCTGCGGGGCCTGGGATCCGCTTGGGAGGAACCAAGACGCAAGATGCAGCTCTAGGATGCCTGACCCCACACCACACCACCCCTGGCTCGGCCTCCGTGGCCTCCTCCCCTCCCCCCAGAAGTGGCAGGAACCCCCGACCGTGGGTCTCTGCACCTGTGGGCCCCAGGGCCCTGAGCATTCCCTCTGAGACCCCACATGGGGCCACACTGGGCCCAGAGCTCTCGGCTCGCTTCCCACGGAAGTCTTGTCCCCAACAAGGGGCCCGGTCCCCAGTCGTCATCCTCGCTCCGCCAATCATCCTATGCAGAAGGGAGGGCCGTCCACCTGCTGCTGCCCTGAAACAGCTCCCCAGGCGCAGCGCGCTCCGGCTCTCACCACTGACCCCAGCACCCACGGGTCCGACACAGAGGGGCTCCCAGAGGCCAACGAGGGATTTCTCTGGGTTTGTAGGTCCTTTTGAAAAGGCTGAAAACCAACAGAGCACCTGCCGGGAAAAGACCCCCTAGAGGGTCCCCCACACCCTACAGCACAGGGGCCCCCTGGGGGGCACCGGGGGTGCCTGGGGGGGCAGGAAGCCCAGCTCCTTGAACAACATCAACCGCAGCTCTCTCCCTTGGCCCTTGGAAAGTGAACTGAACAGAAATTTCATGACAGGCCAGGTGGGGGACAGAGGCTACGGCCTGCAGCAGGTGAGCTGGGGGCTGGGGCCCACTGCTGCCACCTCCCCAGCCTATGCCCCAGGCCCAGGAGCCGGGAGAGCTGGAGTCAGTGCAGGGCCCCCACACGGCCGGCCGGGCTGGTTGGCCTCTGGGACCCGTCCTGCCTCGGGTCCGGCCGGAGCCGTGAAGGCTGCAGCTCCGGGGCCCATCGGCAGGACCAGAACCCACATCCGTTCCCAGGGCTGCTCTGCCCGATGCCCACGGACACAGCGGCTCAAAACAGCACCACGTTTCAGCGCTGGCCTCAGATGACCATGTCAGGAAGGCTGTCCCACGTGTTCTGGCCCCACACTCGTGACCTGAATGCGTGGTCTTGGGACCCCAGCAAACCCAGGCCCCCATTAACATCTGAGTTCCCAGCCAGGCCTGGGTGTAGGCTCAGCAAACGCCCGGCGAATCATCCAAAAACAACACCCAGGTCGCGGGGGGCACCAGAACTCTTCCCGGACCGGCAGAGCCAGACGGGGAAGTGTGGAGTGTAAGGACAAGGCAGCCTCCCAGGGCCCCACCCCAGGGCTGCCACCGCCTTGCTCTCTGCCCTTGGGTGACTTCTCCCCCTCTCTGAGCCCCTGTGTTGCACCCTCCTGAATCAGGAGCCTCAAAAACTGCAGACCAGGCCGCTGCCTGCGAGGCCGGCACCTGCATGGAGAGCCCGAGCCCCAGTCCCGGCTGCGCCACTTCCAATCCAACTTCCTGCTCATGCACCCGGGAGAGCAGCGGATGTGGCCCGAGTCCTTGGGCCTCTGCCCCCATGTGAGGGACCCGGATGGAGCTCCTGGCTCCTGGCTTCTACCTGACCCAGCCCTGGCCCTTGCAGCCATTTGGGGGAGTGAAACTGTGGATGGAAGATTCTCTCTCTCTCTCTCTCTCTCTCTCTCTCTCTCTCCCCCTTTTGCTGTCAGTCTGCACTTCAAAAAATAAAGTAAACCTTAAGAAAAAAAAGAAAAAGCACCCTAGGGCACCGACCGTGTGCCGAAGCCCTGCAAGCCCCCTCCCAGGACAGCATTTCCCTTGGGACCTGTATGAAGCCTGGAATTCTTTGCAAAGGAAAAGTCCCCGTTTGAATTTTTTTTTTTTTTTTTGACAGCAGAGTGGACAGTGAGAGAGAGAGAGAGAGAAAGGTCTTCCTTTTCCATTGGTTCACTCCCCAATGGCCGCTGCGGCCGGCGCACTGCGCTGATCCAAAGCCAGGAGCCAAGTGCCTCTCTGGGTCTCCCATGCAGGTGCAGGGCCCAAGCACTTGGGCCATCCTCCACTGCAGTCCCTGGCCACAGCAGAGAGCTGGCCTGGAAGAGGGGCAACCGGGACAGAATCCGGCGCCCCGACTGGGACTAGAACCCGGTGTGCCAGCGCCGCAAGGTGGAGGATTAGCCTAGTGAGCTGCAGCGCCGGCCTGAATTTTTTAAAGTAAAGAAATCTTTCAAACAAACCTGAAAGCATTGCTAGTGATATGTACTCCGAGCCCTTCCAATCCCCGCCGAGCGCCAACTGCCTCTCAGGCTCCCCTCCCCCAAGGCGTCCCTGCGGGATCTTCCCGCTCGGGGCTCTGCGGTTCTCCTTCGCATCCCTTAGCCTGTGTATAACTCGTTCTGCCCGCCGGCCTCGCCTATACCGACACTTCGCTGCTGCTTGCCTTTCTGCAGAAGGAAGAGGGTGAGCCCTGGGTAGACAGGGACGGCGGGAGACCTGCTTCCTGCTACGAGGGTCCCACAGCCACCCTGGGGCACCTGCGCGCCCTTCCAGCCACTGCCCGCCCCCGCCCCGCCTGCCGCACCTGCCACGTTGGCCACTCGCAGCGCCTCTTGGTTCTTGGGTGCCTTGGAGCGGTTCTGGCTGCGCTGCTTGCCCCCGGTGGACCGGACGCTGCGCAGGTGGACCTCCGTGGCCTTGAAGAAGGCCACCATGAAGGGCTGCTTGTGCTGGGGCCCGTGCCGCCCGACCAGGCCCGCCAGCTTGGGGTTGATGCTCTGCCCTAGACCGGAAGCAGGCAAACAAATGCACAGAGGAGCGGTTAGTGGGGGGCTCTGCAGACCTCATCACGCGCTCGCGCGCTCACAGGGCAGCTGCACCCGGCCAGGGGCTGTGTCAGGCGCTTGGAACGCAGCTGCCCGTGGGACACAGAACACTCCTGCACCCCAGACTTCCGTGCCTTCTAAGGGATCCCATGGGGGCAATACGGAACTGGGGAGGGGGCAGAGAGCCGAGATGGCCGGAGGGTCTCAGGGAGTGGACCGCGTTAAGTCCCACTCACCTGTCACCGGGTGACCCGTCTCACTCAGAGGGTGGGCACAAACCTGCTCTGTGCCAAGGAGGGTGGGGACAGTCGCCAAGGACCCTGCTGGCCACACGGGGACCATCTGAGCAGCAATGGGGGTAACAGTGCAACAGCGAGAGAGCAGGGAGCGGCGGGGAGGCGGCGAGGCAGAGGGGCGAAGGGGGCCGGGAGTGTGGATGCAGGGACACCCTGAAGTCCCGGCAGGCCCAGGCAGGCTCGCCAGGGTCCAGGACGGTGCAGAGCCTCTGGATTGACTGCACATGGAAACCAGGTCTTGGGTGTCAGAAGCAGAGACAGCGAGTGGGCCTCAACCCAATGACGGCTGTCCCAGGGCACAGGGGACACACGCCTGGGCCAGGAAACGCCTAGGACTGAGCAGTGCCAAGAGAGCAGGACCAGGCGAGGGGGCCTTCCCGAGCCCCGGGAGGCAGCACAGGCCTGGCTGCTGCCTGAGAGTGCTCCTGGCCTCAGCTGTGGGTCCTGCCCAGTCGCGGGCTCTGCGCTCCTGCCCGCCAGACCGCGGAGCGTGAACCCTGCTGCTGGGAGTTTGCTGCAGCTGCCCCAGGGGACACCACCAGCCCCACCGCGTGAGGTGGGAGCCGCTGGGGCAGGAATTCGGCGGCCTGTAAGAGACCACCCAGGCTGCCCCTGGAGACGGGCAGCGGGAGGCGACCAGGCAGAGGCCCTGGGGGACTGCACTGGGTGGGAGTGAGGGCGGAGAGAAACCGTCAGACCCTCAACGGCGTCTTCGTTAAATGCTTCTTGAGGATCCACTTGGGCTTTAACGGGACACAGACCCGGAAAAGGACGGGCTCCGGGTGGATCAGGACAGGAAAATCGATGGAACTGGCCGAGAGGGTCCCACAGACTCGCAGGTATTCGGGCTGAGACCCTGGGGAAAGGGAGGGGCCTTTCCCAGGTGGGGAAACCGAGGCAGGGCAGGGTGGAAGACGAAGCGCAGTTTGGTTCGACCGCTGCCGTCTGCAATCCCTACTTGACGCCAAGGGAAGCCGGCAGGGCTGCAGGAGCTTCCCGGCTGGCCTTGGAGGCCTTGGGGGGCAGGGGCAGCACCCACGCCACGCGTCCTGGGCTAAGGCCCAGCGTCTGTCACTCAGAGCCCCGTACGCGCCAGCTTGGGGGGCGGTCAGCCTGAGCGACACGAACGCGGGGTCCTCAGCACTGAGATGGGGTCTGAAGAGGGGAGAGGGCGCCAGCTGACCTTGGGGGGAGCAGCGGCTGGGGACAAGCAGACGAGCAGCTGAGGACTGAGTCCAGGTGCCCCCTCGCAAGGCGTCAGAGAGGTCACGGCCACACGGCCAAGACCGCATCTGAGTGCCTGGTAACGAAAGACCTGGAAGAAGCTTAAGAGGAGGAAGGGGGATGACAGGTACTGGAAACCGAGAGGAGGCCGGGAGGGGGCGATCTCTGTGCCCTGCGCTCTGCTGGTGGGTCTGAGATGCAGCCGAGAAGGGACTCTGTCCACCCATCCACCATCCACCATCCACCATCCATCCACCCATCCATCCATCCACCATCCACCCATCCATCCACCATCCACCATCCACCATCCACCATCCATCCACCATCCACCATCCACCATCCATCCACCATCCACCCACCCACTCATCCATCCACCGTCCATCCACCCATCCACCATCCACCCACCCATCTACCCATCCGTCCACCCACCCATCCACCATCCACCCATCCATCCACCGTCCACCCACCCATCCACCATCCACCCACCCATCCACCGTCCACCCACCCATCCACCCATCCACCCATCCATCCACCATCCATCCACCCACCCATCCACCCATCTATTGCCTCCAACACGATGCGCCACTGGCAAGCTCATGTTTAATATCATGTCTGGCCGTGACGAGTACTCCAAAGCAAAGCATCAGCTGCAGACCTCGCCTGTCTCTCGCGACCGAAGCAGCTCAGAGGCTGAGTTCCTGCCCACGGACCCCGGGGGGGGGGGGGGGGGCAACGAGCACTCAGACCGCAGACCAGGCCCCGAGTCAGGACGCCCGCGTAGGTGGGAGGGGTCAGCGGCCGGCCAAAGCCGTGACTGCTGGAGGCCCTGTCTGTCCACATCTGGAATCAACTTCACCTGGAGTCCCCCAGACGGGCCAGGAGTCCAGAAACCCAGCCTCCCGAGACCAGCCCCGCACCAGGGGGCTCGCTTGGGCTTTTCAACAATTAACGTTTAAAAGACCGACTCCCCCGTGCCCCACTGTTTGCCGGTTAGCGCTGGGCTTTCCTGCATTCTTGCGCGGGGTTTCCTCAAGTTCATCCGTCCATAATTTGAGCGATTCTATAAAAGAAACCATTAAAGCTGAACCCTAGGAATTGTGTTTCCCCCAGGAAGGCTTTTAGGGCAAAATAAAAATGCCTGGCCTCAAAGCCTGATGCTGATCCAGAAACCTCAGATCCGGGCCCCTCAACAGTCCCTGTGCGCCTCCCAGCCCGGGTGTCTGGTGTGCTCCCGCGGCTGTCAGGGCAGCCACGTCCAGGGCCGGGTCTCAGCAGAGAAGCGGCGGGTCAGGGGAGCAGGTCAGGGGGTAGCACCTGCTACTGGCGGTGAGGGCAGAGGGCGGTGAGCTGCACGCGGGGCCACAGCATCCTCACCTGCAGCCGTGAGTCTCAGCCAGCCCCCTTCTGCTCGGTAGCCAGCCCCACTGTCACACAGGCGGCTGTGCCCCGGCCTTAGGGTGGGGCCTGTGTTTAACAAAAGCTGCAGCCGCTGACTCGAGGAAGCACACACGACTCAACTGAGATACGGTCCACGTTGCTAGAAAAGAAACTTCCCACTCTGGTGTCGAGAAGCAACTTTTCTCTCTCGGGCGGATTGAGGGAGGGAAGATGCAGCCCCGGGGATGGCGACCGCCGGGGGCGGCGCGTGCAGACGAGGCTGTCCTGAGAGCCAGCAGAGCCACAGCCCCCTGCCAGCCCTTGACATCACTGAGCCCCGGGTCTCCCCAGCGCCGACGTTTGTCTCCCACCACCACCAAGACCACGGTCACCGCCTGCACTGCTCAGCTGAGAGGGCATCTGGGGTTGTTCTGGGCCTTTCCCGGAGCGGGGAGGAGGGGCCTGGCACGGAGCGAGCACTCGGAGATCCAAATTCACCCCTTCCGGCACAGGGCAGGGAAATACTCAGGTTTTCCACCTAAGGCCTTAGAAACTCCACAGTAGGCACTCACTTCCCTTCAACAAGAACTAGGGGCCCGGCGGCCGGCGCTGTGGTGTAGCGGGCTACGCCCCCTGTGACGCCGGCCTCCCGTATGGGAACCAGTTACAGTCCTGGCTGCTCCTCTTCTGATCCGGTTCCCTGCTAATGCACCTGGGAGAGTGGTGGAAGATGGCCCAGGTGCTTGGGCCCCTGCACCCATGTGGGAGACCCGGATGGAGCTCCTGGCTCCTGGCTTCAGCCTGGCCCAGCCCTGGCTGTTGTGGCCATTTGGGGAGTGAACCAGCAGGTGGAAGACCTCTCTCTGTCTCTCCCTTCCTCCCTCTGTAATTCTACCTTTCAAATAAAATAAATAAATCCTTGAGTGGGGAGGGGACTAGAGACACAGAAAACTGCCTGGCAAATAAATCCTCATGGGCACAGCACCTGTAGCCGACAGCCCCAGGCCCAGGTGACAGCCGGGCCCTGAGAGCACAGCTCACCCCGTGAACCCTGCACAAGCGTTCTCGCTGCAGTAGTGTCTGTAACGGCCAGACACGAGACACCAGGCGCTCCCCAACAGCTCTCGGGGCACAGCGCGGTGTGGCCACACAGTGGAGCGTGTGTTTATCTTTGATTCTAGTCACGAACTTTATTTACTCAAAAGGCAGACAAACAGGGGGACAGAGATCTCCTATCCTCTAGTTCACTCCCCAAACGCCCACAACAGCCAGGGCTGGGCCAGGCCAAAGCCAGGAAGCAGGAGCTCCGTCCACATCTCCCACGTGGGCGGCAAGAACCCACCTGCCTGAGCCCCCAGCTGCCGCCCAGGGTGCGCGTAGGCAGGAAGCCAGAGGTGAAGTGAAGTCCAGGCACTCCAGCACGGGACGTGGGCGTCCCACGTGAACCTTAGCCGCTGGCCCACAGGACACGTGCAGCAGCGTGGACTGGCACTCGTGGGCTCTTGATCACCAACAGCAGACCACGCGCTCAGAGCCCACCCCGTCCTCAGCACGGCCCCAAAGGGCAGGCGCCATGATTTCATCTGCAAAGGAGGCGCAAGCCTGGGGGCTGGGACCGTCAGCTGGCAGAGTCGGGATTTGAACGCCACCCTGTGGAACAGCGGCGTCCACGGCCTCAGCCGGCCAGTGCAGTGCTGGCCACTCGCCAGGCCTCCCGCCGGAGTGCCCTGCCTGCCGCGGTCACGGTCAGGCTGAGCAGGGGTCAAGGCTGTTCACATGGGGCAGGAGTCCCCACTGGCCCAGGGCCCCGGCGAAGCGGCCACCCCAGGACCAGGGAGGAGAACTGGCTCCCAGGACAAGTTCTTCTTTTCCCCTTGAAAGGTCAGATACACAACCACGTCGCTGGAATGGTCCAGACAGGGAGACACTGAGCCAGGCCAGCCCACCCCCGCCAGCTTCTCCTTGGGGTGTCGGGGCTTATGTGGCCTCACGGCTGCAAGCAGCAAACCACAGAGGAGAAAGGGGGCCCAGGAACCTGGGCATCGGGACTGGCCGCGGAATTCCCAGGTTAGCGCAAAACCAAACCTGAGACCCTCTTGTCCAAAGAGGGACTTGAAGATGGCGACAGCACAAGGTCAAACGGAGCACAGGGCCTTGCAAGTTTACCCACAAGTGTGCAAGGACACACACGGGTGTGAGCACACACAAACCTCCAGGTTCACCCACAAGTGTGCAAGGACACACACGGGTGTGAGCGCACACAAACCTCAAGGTTCACCCACAAGTGTGCAAGGACACACACGGGTGTGGTTCCACACAAACCTCCAAGTTCACCCACCCACAAGTGTGCAAGGACACACACGGGTGTGAGCGCACACAAACCTCCAGGTTCACCAAGTGTGCAAGGGCACACATAGGTGTGGTTCCACACAAACCTCCAGGTTCACCCACCCACAAGTGTGCAAGGACACACACGGGTGTGAGCGCACACAAACCTCCAAGTTCATCCACCCACAAGTGTGCAAGGACATACACAGGTGTGAGCACACACAAACCTCCAAGTTCACCCACAAGTGTGCAAGGACACACACGGGTGTGAGCGCACACAAACCTCCAAGATCACCCACACATAAGTGTGCAAGGACACACACGGGTGTGAGCACACACAAACCTCCAGGTTCACCCACCCACAAGTGTGCAAGGGCACACACGGGTGTGGTTCCACACAAACCTCCAAGATCACCCACACATAAGTGTGCAAACACACACACACAGGAGTGAGTCCACACACACCTGCTTGTGACGTGTGCATGGGCAAATCTCCCTGTCAATGATACGTGGCCACCCCCTGCCTGGTGCCCCTGGGGGAGCTGCACATATGGCAAACCCGCAACAGACGCGTGCCCCGCCCCACCCCTCCCACCTGGCCTTGGACAAGCAGCTTTGCCATGGATCAGTTCTGTCGACGACCATTTGTTGAGAGCCTGCTATGTGCCAGGGGCTGGACGAGGTGTGCACCTGCCAACAGGTGACAGGCACAGGCTCACTGCTGTGTCTGGGGAAGGAACCTCAGACAGGGCTGGGCATGTAACCAGGGTGTCTCCAAGGCATCTTGGAGAGGCCGAGGACCTCGGCAGAGGGAGCAGGGCGGGCAGGGAAGGACACTGTGGCAGCGGCCAATGCCACGCCCACAAACCAGACACGACGAGTTTGGGGAACAGGGAAGGGGACGAGGCTGGAGAGAGTGGGTGAGGGGCAGGAGGGAAGCAGGCGGGGCTGAGACACGCAGGGCCTCAGAGACCACGAGACTCCGGGCAGGGGTGACAGGTCCACCTGGGTGCTGTGTTGGTGACAGATGGGACCAGGGAGCATTGCCCATGCTCTGGGACCCTCATACATATCACTGTCCTGCTCCAACCAGCTCCGCGTCTTAGGGTCGGGACAATCCCTCTTGCCCACTGGCCCAGCCCAGGCAGGTCGTCTGGACACAGAAGAGCTTCTACAGTGGCCACGGGGACCACGGGGCTGCCTGGCCACTGCTGGACGTTGAGCGGCATTGCTGGCCTCCACCCCCCCCCAACCAGTGTGGACAGCAGAAATGTCTCCAGACAGGCACAGCGCCCCGGCTGAGGGCTGGGACTGACACACGCGCTCCCCAGACCAGCCCAAAGGCTGCCATGGACAGCTAAGTCCTGGACAGCAGAACCAGGGGTAGGCAGCGCTTAACGGGGAGACGAGACCGCCAGTGACGGCAGGAGGTACGCCGTGACGCACAGAGCGGCTGCCTGAACACCGCCCTCGCCGATGTCACTCAAGTGCATGCGTGTTCACAGCCAGCAGGAACCGGGCAGGCCCAGGCTCTGGTGAGGCTGAAAGATAGGAAGTGCCCGGATGGGCTGCTGAGTGAGGGGCGGAGCACGAAGAAGCGCGGAGCGAGCGCCCCCAGCACAGGCGGCCGCGAGAGCGCACGGGGCACTCAGGGTCAGTGTCCCCTTGGAGGGGCACCACAGAGGGAGCCGACCTGGCGTGAGGCTCGGGCTGAGGTGGGGGAAGTCACTAACCCGAGGAGGAAGACAAAAGCAAGAAATCCACATCTTTCGGAAACTGGGAAAGCCTTATATTTAACTGTAGGTTAATGAGCTTTAAAAAAAAAAAAAAAAAAAAAGGTCTGAAGATTTGCCCAAGAACAGCCAGATATTGCAAATTAAAAAAAAAAAATGCTAATTTTGAATTTCAGATAAATCAAAGTTTGTGATATGGGATACACTTAAGACAATTATCTGTTGTTTATCTGAAACTCAAGTTTAGGAGTGGGCGTTGTGCCACAGCAGGTGAGGTCGCCACGGGGGAGACCCGGTGCTCCGGTGCTCCGCTTCCAATCCAGGCCCTGCTGATGCGCCTCAAGCACGTGGGGCCTGTTAGCCACACGCGAGTCCTGGAGGAGTTCCCGGCTCCTGGCTTCAGTCTGGCCCAGCCCTGGCTGTTGTGAGCATCTGGGGAATGACCCCCCACCGCCCCGTGTGTGTGTGTGTGTGTGTGTATGTGTGATTTCACCTTCCAAATAAAAGGAATAAATCTTTAAAAATCATAAAATTCAAATTTTCTCAGCATCCTGTCTTTGATCTGCCAAGCGTTTCTCCTTAGGGCGGGAACAGAAAGGTTCCCTGGAGGCGTAGCTAACGGCGCCCCTGCAGGGGCAGAGCATCTGGTCTACCGCACGCACGGGCCCCGGTGTCTCCAGCGAGCTCAGGACTTGCCTCCCTGTGGTTACTTCTGCTTGGCTGCCTTTTACATTTCGCTCTTAGATTAACAGTCAATGAAGCTGATATCTGGGGGAACGATCATGCAATCCTGTGTTCGCACAGGTGCAGGTCTGGGTAAACACCTCCCCACCAGACACAGGACAGCACCCCAAAAACTCCTCGTGCTGGCTTTTTGATTCAGGGGACGCGACCCCCAGGAGGCAGGTGGCAATGTCTGGGTAGCCACTGCTGAGCCACAAGAGAGGCCAGGGGAGCTCCGTGCACACGAGGACCCAGGACCCCCTCCTGTCCCAGCCAGGCTGCTCTGTCTCCGGCGCCCGCTGTTTGGGTCCCGTCTCCCCGGCTGCCAGCCTCGGGCGACGCTGACCTGCTCACATTCCCAAAGCTGCGTATTTTCCAGACGTTTCACACGAACGGACTTCGGCGTGGGCTCGGTGACGTCTGCACGGCGTTGCTCTTCTTCCAGCCCGACAGCGCGGGCGTGTGTCGCCGTGATGCCCGTCGCGGGGCATGGAGTGGCCTCCCCGGCGTCCCCTGGTGGCCTCCAGTGTGAGCGGCTGTTCAGCAACATCCCGCAGACGGCGCTGGTGCGACTTCCCTAAGTGACGCCTGTTGCGCTCGGTCCACCTGTTCAACAGCCTGAAGTGGAGGCCCGGGAAGCCGCCTGACCAGGCCGGGCCTCTAGGGCCCAGGGCTGAGTGGAAGAGGCCCGACAGGGAGGGCAGCTGAGTGCGGCAGGTGCGTGGGGCGCGCCGCTGGCAGCCAGGACCAGCCCCCTGCTCCCTGGCCTTCCTCCACCCACACAGACCGCCAAAGACCCCTCCCACCTCGGGGCGGGGGGGGGGGCAGGCCCAGGAAGACAGCAGCATTCCTCCTGCCTCCTGCGTCTCGGACAGAGGGCCAGCGCGCGAGATGACGGGGCCGAGGGGCCAAGTCCTGGTCCCTGTCCATCCCCAGCCCAGCAGCGAGCAAACCACAGCCCCCTGCCTACTGCTACAAATAAAGTTTTATTGGAACACAGCCAAGGCACCGTGTGTGCACTTTCAGGCCAAGGCAGAGCTAAGAAGTGAGCACCGCTGGTGCTTTCA
This sequence comes from Oryctolagus cuniculus, assembly GCF_964237555.1. Lineage (NCBI taxonomy): Eukaryota > Metazoa > Chordata > Mammalia > Lagomorpha > Leporidae > Oryctolagus > Oryctolagus cuniculus. Next base: position 4,648,333 of record NC_091442.1, on the reverse strand, counting down.
GGAGAAGTCGGCTGGTCCCACCCCCGCCAAGCCCCGACCTGGCCACAGACGTCCCCGCGAGATACGACACGGTCAGGCTCTGTCATCGGCTACACTGGGTTCTTCACACAATCAGTTCTAGTCCTTGTCCGTTCTCAGCAAAAACGGAACACAACCCCTGACGTTGCCCGCCCTGCACCAGGCGCCCGGCACGTGCGCTGCCCCTCACCGTGACCTCCCAGGGAGGGGCCACCACCCTGCACTCGCAGCTGCCCGAAGGGAGGTCATAGGCGTGAGGTCGTGTGCCTTGGGCCTGTGGGGTCAGAGGGCAGAGACGGGTCCACGACCCAGTCCGGTTGACATGAGCTTAGCCACTACACCGTCACCAAGGGGGCCGGCGATGTCGGCAGGGAGGACCCCCCAGAGACCCGGAGCGCCTGTCCAGGTGTGGCTGTGGGGCCTCCAGGGGCTGGAGCCGGAGGGATGCGCCGAGGCCCAGACGGGCAAGGCCGTCCCAGAGCGGCGTGCGCAGATGCAGGCGCTGGGAGGTGAACTGGGGACAGGGCAGCGGCGCAGGGCGGCCCCTGGGTGGCCCGAGCAGAGTCGTCCACCCAGCCCAGAGGGGCCCATGAGCTCCTGGGAGACTCCTGAGAGCGGAATGGCGGGACGCAGCCCGCCCGCGGAGAGGCGGCCTCTCGGTTTCTTGTGGCTTCTTTGTGTTCCAGGCCCCGGGCCATTGGCTGCCCCTCTGAGGCCCACAGCACAAGAATGCTCCTCATTAATTGTGGAAAACATTAACTGCAGCCACTTCTCTCGATGGACCAAGGCCCGAGTGACGAAGGGGGACATCGTTAACGCTCGCGACATCCGCCCAGCCTCCATCGCCCAGCGCCGTCCTCACCACCTCCACTGCCCACCCAGCCTCGAAAGGACCCAAACCCGGCGCCCGCTCCCCAGGCCCTTTCTCTCCGCCTCCGGCCTCTGGACAAAACAGGATATGAAAGGCGGCGAAGGCACCTTGGAGGCAGCCCCGCGCGGTGGGCGGGCTCGCGAACCAGCCAGCTTTGCGGGCCAGTGGGTCACCTCCCCAGCCGCTGGGCCTGGCACTGCCCTGGGACAGCCAGCGCTCTCCGAGCACTCAAATGCCATGCACGCCCACCCTAGGGAGGCCAGGACGTGGGACGGGCATGTCCTTGTGGGGAGATGCTTGGGGTCTCTGCACACAGACCCCCAAACACCCAAGTATCTGACTCCAGGCAGCTTCGGGAAGCAGGGACAGGGTGTGGGGAGGAGATGCCCCCATGGCCTTGGGGCTCAGGAGAAGTAGAGTGAGTGCCGGGAGGAGCAGGGGACAGGGTCCACCAAGGAGATGCAACCCGGGCAACCGAGGCCACGGGAGAGGGGCGGGGCTGCCTGGTGCGGCCCTCCCGGGCCCCCAAGGGAAAGGAGAGGACATTGGGAGCCAGGACCAGAGGCTGGAGTCCACGTCTCAGATGCGTGTGTGTGCATGGATGGGGGTCTCCAGTGGCCTGCAGCGCAGGCAGTGCAGAGGCGGAAGCCCCAGGATAAGGCCCTGCTCATCACACACCTGCCTGGCAGCCCCAGCACAGTGGAGTCTGCTTCCTCCAGGCTGGCCGCCAGGCGCCCAAAACAGGTGCACACAGGTGCTTCGGATGAGGGGTAAGGGAGGGGACGGAGACCACTGGCTGTGGGAAGCTGAGTCTACACCCGCGGCCAGGAGCCGGGGGAGAGCCTTTCCCTGACACCCAAAAACCATGAAAATGTCCCAGCATCCCTAAGAATCAGAGGACAAAGCACGAGCCTTCAGTACCAAAGGGAATCTCGGGCTGTTAACCCAGCCAGGATTCTGCTCATCCCGAACCAACATGGGTGGAAAAGACGCCTTCACTGGAGGGCGGAGCCCTGGGGCCCAGGCAGCCCCGGCCACTTCGCAGTCGCGCCCGCCTCCCGGGCCCCTGTAAACGCTTGGCTTCCCAGGACGGCGCGGGGACGAGCGCAGCTCCCGGAGCGCAGGAGGCACGAACCTGGTGCCCGTCAGGTCCACACGGCCCTCCTGACAGCCCCACCCCTCGGGAGGCCTCCCAGCAGGGGTTGGGGGTGGGGGCTGGGGTCAGATGCTCCAGGGGGGCCGAGTTCCCCTGCTTTCTGGGTCTCTGGCGTGATGGGGGTGACAACCGTGCCGGGTGGGCTCGGTTCTCGTGAGGACCACACCACAACCACAACACAGTGATGCTAAGAGCACAGATGGGTGCCAGGCCGGGGCCCGGCATCTTCACCCTCCTCCTCCTCCTCCTCCTTGCCTGTGAAGTAGGGCGTGTTATCACGGAAGCAGGAAGGAGCAGGTGCGAGGGGTTGGACAGGCTACCGAGACCGCACAGCCTGACACTTGGACACTGGGCTCCAGGGCGTGTGTAGGGGCGGCTGGTGCGTGCTGCACGTGGCCTGGGGCTCCCGCCCCCCCCCCCTCCTACCCCCAGTGCTCCATTCGCCCTCCGGGTGGCCTCTCGTCCACTCTTCCCCGCTGCCCCTCCCTGGGGGAGGCGAGACCCCGCCCGGGCTGCTCCTGATGAGCCACAGGTGCTGCGGAGTTTCCGGGCTCCCTGCCTCCCCCGCAGTGTGGGCACGTGGCCCCGGAGCGGAAGCCAGCTGTGCTGCGGGGGTGACTCACAGGAGGGCCGCAGCTGGGGAGAGGGAACGCACGCACGCCTCACACGCCTCCTGGGTGGTCTCGGAAGGGCACCTCTGACCCCGAGACCGCCCGCCATGGCCAGATGGAAGGAGAGGGAGGGCTCCACAGGGCTGCGGGAGAGCAGGGCTCATGGCTTCCCGAGGCGGGTCCAGAGAGCCCGCTGGCTAGAATGGAGGGAACTGGCCTGGGCCACTACCACCAAGGCACCCATTGTCTGGGTGGAGGACGAGGGCCCTGCAGCCACCTGGGGACCCTCTGCGGGTGGCAAGAGCGTGGCCCAGTGGCTGCGAGATGCCACTGGAGTCAGGGTCAGGACTGAGGGCCAGGTCTCCTTCCCCAGACAGGGCCTGGGCTCGGGGGCTGCCGCGCTGGGACCCGGCTCCCCCGGGGCCTGTCGGGGCTGTGATGCTGAGTCAGTCCCGGGAGGAGGGGCCCAGGCAGGGACTGGGTCTCTCCAAGCAGCTCAGACCTGGTACACGCATACCAAGCTGTGCGATGACCTCCGACTCCCCAGCACGCCCCACTGGCTCTCATCTGGAGACAGCCAACGGAGACAGGTGTGGAGCCGGGACCCGAGGGGGCTCCATCAGCTCAGGCACTGCCAACTCGCAAGCTGGGGCCCCAGACGCCAGGCTGCGCCCTGCCAGCTGCCCCCGCCAGGCGCGAGTTTCCCACAGAGCTTGTGACATACAGCACATTCCTGGGCCCACACTCGGGGCCTCGCCATCGGGGGGGGCGGGCAGCCTCGAGCCTGGGAGTCAGCACGCCCCATGTACCCCCAGGGGTCCCTGATGGCTCAAGAACCGTACGGGGGAAACAGAATTCCCAGAGCTCTGAGGGCACAGCCTTCCGTGCGGGGCTCCCGTGTGTCTCAGCTCATCCCCAGTGTGGGCAAACTCAGGCAGCCACGTGGCCTTGGTACGCCTCCCTGACCGCTCCCAGGGGGTCCCTGGGCAGCACCCATGCCCACCCCTAGTGCCTTGACTGGGAGGGAAGGAGATGGGGAGCCTATGTTGTGAGGACAAGGGGACAGCATGGAAGCCTTGCCCTGACTCTACCCAGTGTCCTGCAGCCATCAGTTCACAGGGATGGACAGGGGTCTTCAGTGGGCTCTCAGTTCCCCCACTGTGGGACGGGGTGTTGGGAACAGCACCTGCCCAGCGGGGTCACCGTGGCGGACGCAGGAGACGGCGGTAACGACACCTGGGGCTCAGCAGCCGGCACTCGCTGCACACCTCAGCTGTGCACCTGCGTGAGCCAGGGTGCAGCTGGGACTCGAACCTGGGGAGTCTGCTTCCGGGCCTGGGCTCTATCCACTGGCCTTGTCCACAGCCTCGAGCGAGACAGAAGCTGCATGCAAAAGAGGCCAGTGGGGGAGGAGGAGGACAGCAGGCTTGAAGCCGGGAGCAGCTGGCCACAGGGCCGGGTCACTTGGGAGGAAAATGAAACCTGGGCTCCCTCAGCCTGCAGGGCGGGCAGCAGGACAGAGAACACAGGACCTGGCGGGGCTGAGTTCAAGGCCAGGAGCCACAAGTCCAGGGAACTGTCACCGACGAGGGGAACCAAGCTCACCCGGCTTCATTGCCTCATTTTGATCTCACCCCCAGTATTTTCTGCAGGAGTTTTTAAGGAGAAACAAGCGTAGAGTGCGTCTCACGCCTGCTAAGGCTGGGGCTCCTCTGTGCAACCCCCCCCCCACAAAGAGCCTCAGAGGAAAGTGGCGGGATAAAGGCCCTGAGAAGTCCTGCGGGGCCCATTTATCTGACCCAGCATCTCGCACACCTCCCCTGACCGCGAAACCCGTCCTTTGCCCCTGGGGTGCCTACTGACACGTCGTGGCACACGGTTTGAGAAATGGTGGCATAGCGCCCAGGTCACAGACTTTTTTCTGTAAATATATTTCTGCAAACACTGAGTATTTTCAGCTCGGCAGGACGTCGGGTCTCTTACTGCGCCTCAACTCTTCTGTTAAAAAAGCAGCCGCAGACAACCGCAACCCAGTGAGCACGGCTGTGCCGACGGGACATCACTGGTGGACACTGTCATATCACCCACGTGCCCTGAGACCCTATATTCTTGGTTTTTCTCCATGAAACTGTTCTTCCCGCTGGCAAATAAGCAACCCCACACACGCGCTAGGGGCTGGTGTCATGGCCGCTGCTTGGACATCAGAATGTGGGTTTGAGTCCCACGGCTCTGCTTCCGATCCAGCTCCCTGCGAATGTGGGGAGGAAGCAGGGAAGACGTGCCATGCGCTCGGGCCCCTGCACCCACATGGGAGACCTGGATGGAGCTCCTGGCCAGCATGGCCACTGGGGAGAGAACCAGCAGACTGAAAACCTCCTTCTCTCTCTGTTTCTCCTTCCGTCATTCTGCCTTTCAAATAAATCTTAAAAACAAACAAACAAAAACCAGGCCGCAGGCTGACTTCCTATTGGAAGGTGCAGTTTGCCAACCCCTGCTATAGATCCACGGAAAATTCCAGCACCTTCCAGATGCCCTCTAAGCCTCCAGGGCGTGGAAAGGGGGGAGGGAGGTGATGGAGAGCAGAGTCCCGGGTGTGCGCCTGGACCCGCCCCACGTGGCCTCCCTCACTCAGCCTCCAAGGGCTCCTGTCCACCCCCACCCACTGCCCCTTCGTCAGGCCTGGACAAAGGGACAGAAGGGGAGCCCAGAGCGCACTTCCGAGCCTCCCCAGGACCCTGGCCAGCCTCCCCCAAGCTCCAGACCGAAGCAGGGGCCTCCGTTGGGAAGGCAAAGAGGTGAAACCCAGGAGCCACGACGGAAACACTTCTTCAACGGCGTCAGAACCCGCCGGCAAAACCCAGCAGGAGCAGAGTGAGAACAAAACCACGAGTTGGGAAATGAGTTGTTGCTCTAATGTCAAAGAACCGGAATCAAGAAGCCAGACTGAGCACATCAGAGCGGCGGCAGGCGGACGAGCAGGCAGGACCCAGGGAAGAACCGCGACTCACAGAGGCCAGACTGCAGGACGCCGTTGTCGCCTATCGCACTGGCAAGACGGACAATCTGAACTTGAACCAGCAAGGCAGCGGCAACGCGCACCCGCGGGTATTGCTGGGTGTGCATGTGTTGTGTGCACGTGTGTGTGTGCATGTGTGTGCCTGCACTGCACGTGTGTACATCTGTGTGTGCACATGCACAAATGGCCCCAGAGGGCAGCAGCCTGACAAACCCGTGGGAGCCAGAGACAGACAATCTCACAGTCAGGAATTTACCCCAGAGCTGCACTCACTCAGCTGAAAAAAGATGCCCGTGTACCAAGGTTTGCCACTGCAGCCCTGTTTGTAAGAGGCGAAGACCGGAGACATCTGGTCACCCAGGCCAGGGACAGGAGAGTCCCTTAGGTGGCAGTGACCGCGGGGGGTGGGGGGAGCTCCTGTTTCAGGAGTATGTAGCAAAGTCAGGTCTGCTCCAGGCCCTCACCACTCACGCCACCTTCGGGGAGCCAGCAGCCCCGGCTTGACCTCGGGGCTGTGAGACCAGAAATCTGCACGGTAGCCAACGCCCCGTGGGAGGCAGGGGATTCCTATGCGCGTCTCAGTACTGTTTCTAAAACTCTTCCCGTAGGAATGTCTTAATCTCACAAGAGCTCAGTGGCCGAGGCCCCCCCCACCTCCCCATCTGCCCTTCCCAAAGCAGGTGGACTGCGGTGGGGGTGCGCGCTGTGGGGAGGCCGAGCGTGGATTCTCCAAGAATCTGAGACTCAGAATCACACTGAAGGGACTGACGTCCTGCTCTGTGTGGGGGTCCTCGTCAGTGCACTCCCCACCCAGGGGACAGCTGGCAGTGTCTAGAGACATCTGGGAGTCACAATGGGGAGATGAGCCAGCACCTAGTGTGGAAGAGGTCAGGGGTGCCTGCAAACCCCCTCCAGGGTGCAGGGCAGCCCAGAACACTGCGCGGCAGGTGCCTGCAGAGCCTGCACCGGCCCCTGGAGACCGCCAGAGATACAGATGTCACATCGGGATTCTAGTTCAAGTGCAGGTTCCTATGCAGCAGATCTGAAGGGGGCCCAGGATTGCAAGTCTAACAAGAGGGACCCAATCCAGCTGTGGCCAACTGTGTGGTCCTCTCATGCAGAGGGGAAAGGTGCCACCTTGGGTTGGATCCAAAGACTGGCCAGTGGGGACTGGTTCGGAAGGGCCAGGGAAGCCTGCTCTGCGGGGAACAAGCAGGCTCCCTGCCAAGATCCCCTGAAGTCTGGGGCTTGGGTGCAGGAGGGCAGTGGTGGGGCAGTGGCCAAGACACTCACCATCCAGAGTCTCCACCGAGAGCTGCAGGCCCAGGTTGTGCCGAGGGTTGACCACCCAGTGGTTGCTGGTGGCCGTGATGTCGAAGACCAGCCACCCCTCCTCCGAGGCCCAGAGGGTGCGGCTGTCAAGCAGGAAGAGGTCCGACTCCCTGTGAGAGAGGAGACACGGGCTCTGGGTTAGCCAGGTCGTGGCTCAGCCACCCCACAGCCTAGGATGGGGCCTCACGGGGAGTGGGCAGTGCCATGGAGCCCAATGGGCCCCAAAATTAGTTTGTTGGACAAAAATGCAGGCACCGAGGCCCCTAAGGAGCTATGGAAAGAAAGGGAGTGCTGGAGAGTGCCGGGAAGTGGGGAGCCGCCGTGAGCCAGACCCGTCTTCCAAACGCTCAGGGGTCCCTGGGAAAGGGCGGGCGGGCGGGAATTAGCTTATACTGGTGCGAGTGCTGAGGAGCAGAAGGTGATGGCGGCTAGATGATTTGTCACGTGACTGGCCCTGTCCCAGAGGCCCCAGGCACACCCCTCCATCCTCACAGCCCTGAGTTGTGGGGAGGCCATCTGCACTCGATATGTGATGAGACCGTGGTGTCCCCCGGTCATTCAGTCAGGAAGCTGCCAAGGCGCTGGGCCCAGGCAACTGAGCATGAGCGTGGGCACGCCCAGGTCCACCACGCGATTTCTTCCTGAGCCCACTGAGGGTTAGGACGCAGCTTCCTGGACTGTTCTTCATGGGGTAGTCTCTCCTCCTCACTGTGCGCAAAACCGCCACTGACCCTGTAGAGGATGGAGGATGGGTGGGGGGATGGTTGGGTGGGTGGGTGGATGGATGGATGGGTACGTGAGTGGATGAGTGGGTGGATGGACAAAGAGCAGATGGACAGACAGATGGACGAATGGATGGATAGATGTATGGGCAAACGGGTGAATGGATGGATGGGTAGACAGGTGGGTGGGTAGTATGGATGGGTGAGGGGTAGATGGATGGGTGAGGGGTAGATGGATGAATAGATAGGTGGATGGGTATTATCGGATGGGTGGGTGGATGGGTGGATAGGTAGAATTTTACATTTCTTGGATATAGAATTCTGGTATACCAAGTCTTCATAATATCTCCTGTGTACTTTTTTTTTAAACAGACTAATTTATTTATTTGAAAGGCAGAGGCGCAGAGAGGCAGAGGCGGGGCAGGGGGTCTTCCATCTGCTAGTTCACTCCCCAGATGGCCGCAACAGCTGGAGCTGTGCCAATCATCTGAAGCCAGGAGCCAGGAGCCAGGAGCTTCTTCCAGGTCTCCCACATGGATACAGGGGCCCAAGAACTTGGGCCATCTTCTTCTGCTTTCCCAGGCCATAGCAGAGAGCTGGATTAGAAGTGGAGCAGCCGGGACCCAAACCGGTGCCCATATGGGATGCTGACAGTGCAGGTGGCGGCTTTACCTGCTACACCACAGCGCCGGCCCCCTTCCTGTGAACTTTTAATTATCAGGATTCAGTTTTAATACTTCGGATCCCTCAATAGTCAGTTACTACATTTTAGCTCCTAGGTCATGCCAGGCAGGCAATAAATGATGAACAACCCCAGGACACTGCCAGTCTCTATCATTCCTGGAGTGACTGGTTTTCCCGGGAATTACGATCCACTTTCTGCTCAGACACTCTGACTGCTTGCCGAGCACTTGCCCTGGGCCGGGCTCTGGGCTGAGATGTGACCAGCATCACGTCACCCGATCCTTATGACAACTCTAGAAGACACATCGCCTTGCCCACGCCACTGTGCAGCTCTCAAATTGAGGTTCAGAAAGGTGGAGTTGTTCAGCCAGGGTTACACCCTGAGGACAAATCCAGGCAGGCCAACTGCAAGCCCTAGCTTGCACCGTACACAAAGACAGCTCTTCTGGGGGACAGCTGTCATCATTTCCAAGCCTTCGACACATCCAGCTCACTGGAACGTGACCTACTATGCCTTCAGCAGAGCTGGGCAGGGGATGTCCTCTCGTTGAGGGTCTCCAGTGGGCCCCAGTCCCGTCTCCCTGCAAAGTGCTGCCACCCAGCCTCGTCGAGTGCTGCCGTGCCCGTCTGGAAGGACTGCCAGGGTCTAACTCTGCCGTGTGCAGTAGACGTGCACCAGGCAATCAACAGGTGCGAGACTCAGAGAGGGTGCAGGAAGTAAGTCTGCAATGTCTCTAAGTCCTGGAGATTAACAGGTCACTCAGAAACCTACAGAGGGAGGAAGAGCCAGGCTCAGAACAAGACAGGCGCTCCCATCCCAAAGTCTGGGGGCACAGAATGGAGCTGTGCCGGTCCCGTCTCGGCGACGGGCAGCATCACCAGGACCATGTGATGGACGCAGCGGTCACCCCACCGCAGGCCCTCCCGGAACCCTGCTGTTTAGGCATCACTCAACACATCCTGGATCCCGATTCTCACGATGCTGGATTAGATTATCTCTATGACTTGAGTGTCTGTGTCTGTTGCCCGTTGATTTCTCAACAATGTTGCAGTGCATTCGTTTCTGAGAGGAGCAGCGTGGTGGGGGCAAGAGGCGCGGAGTCACCACACAGACCCCGGGAGTCGGGTGAAAGCAGGCTTGAGGCGAGCAGCCCGCAGACTGGTTTATTACAGTTGGAACAACACCTTATATAGCCAAGACCAGCCAATCTGGTCAAGGGGTGGTCTATGCCCCAACCAATCACAGCCTGTTGCCAGGCAGGCTCCGTTGCCAGGTGGGTTCCAAAGCCATTCCTGAGTAACTGACACTCACTTGCCAGTGGCCACCTTGGCATGGCCTTCTCATTCCACCACGTGTCCCTCTCAAAACTCAGTACCCCAAGGGGCTCGGGCCACGAGGACTCCACCCCACAAATGGATGCACCCTCTTTAGAGGGCTTAAGGGGCTGGGTTTGAGCCCTGGGTGCCCTCCTGCCCTCAGCCACTTGAGCGCACAGCTGCCCGGTGCCGTCTTAGCAGATGCTGACCCTGCTGAAGCCTTGATCTTGAACTTGAGACCCCCAGAACCGAGAGAAGCGAATGTCCACCCTTCATAAACCAGCAGTCGGGGCACTGTGTTATAGAAGTGCAGAGTGACAACCGTGCAGTGTGTGGCTACCACCTGGCTTCAGGTCTCACGACCCATGAATGCAGCCACGACACACGCGACACAGCCCCCCGCCCCCCTCAGCCAAAGCTGCTGGTGACGTCTACGACGCTAGGTCCTGGTTTGACAGAGGGAGGTGATGGGAAGTCTTCTCAGAGCCACACAGAATTCTGAAGACCCCGAGTTTGACTTCCATGTTCAAACTGAATCAAAACAACGGGGCTGTTTCCCACGACTCATCCACACCTGCCCGTTCCCCGCGTCCGGCTGGAGGCCGTCCCAGGACCGGCGTGGGGGCCGTCCACGCAGCGTCGCAAGCCACACACCAGCACTTCCGCTGCCTTCATCTCCGATTTGCCTTGATGTCTTCCCTGGCAGGGGAGAGCCACCAAGACGGCCGTGAAGCAGCCAGCTGTCCTCCAGAACCCGCAGATGGGAGAGCAGGCGTCGCTCGGAGTGGGAGCAGGCGCTCCTCCCGAGCCGGGCTCCGGCCCCGTCGGAAGCACCCGCACCGCAGCCCAGAAGTCGCAGACCTGGGCGGTGATCTTGCTAGGAAATTGCTGGTTACAGGGAAGTGTGGCAGGCCCCCACGGACAGTAAAACAATGAATGGTAACCGGGGAACACAGGAGGCCCGCCAAGCGATGCTAAACATTCGCTCACTGCAGGCCGGGGCGCTGGGCCGCATGCTCCGGGCCAGCGCTGACTCAGCCATGAATCAACGAATCCAGCGGCTCCTCGCCCCTGAGCCACGGGCTGCACTTGGTTCCAGGCGCACTTGGGAGGCCAGCGCTTGCTCCGAGGGCCCTGGGAGAGAGGGGGACACCGGCCCGGGGGGAGGGGCAGGCAGCGATTACTCAGCAGCCCGTGCAGCCGGCAGCTGGGCAAGCGAGAGCCAGTAGCTGCCTCCCCAGCCTGTTCAGAGAAGCCTGGTCCGTCCAAGCAGGACGCGGCGCCGGACAGGCCCTTTGAGACGTTTTCATTGACTTTGAACACGGCGGCCTCCCTGACCCAGCCCCGGGAGGACGGAGGAGGCGGAGGTTGGAGGGGAGAGGCCCCCAGGAACCTAAACACCTTCTGTCACCTTTGTCAGCCCTGAAAATCCAGGGGCCTCCCCTCGGAACCTCCCCCAGAGCCCTCGGGCCTGGAAAAGCCCCCCCCCCCGGGCTCAGCCCGATGACGCCAACTGTCCACGTACAGACCACGCGCGGCAGAGGCGGGCTCCTGCACAGGACACAGGCGCCTCGGCCCTGGCAGGTCCGGACTCCCCATCCCACCCAGGGACAAGAGCAGCGCAGGAAGACGGTGACTCCTGCATGACGCGTGTCGTCCCCCCAGCACGGCGTGGAGCCGCCAGCTCAGCCCCCAGCCTCAGCCTCCCCTTCTGTGAAATGGGCACAGTGCCTTCCTCTTCGACGACTGGGACCAGCCGGACTCTCCAGAGGGCGTCCATTGTCACGGCAAGCTGTCGCCGCTGGTGCCCGTTCCCAACTGTGCCGCGGGATGCTCCAGGGGAGGGACTTCCGGTGTTTTGGCTCCAGAGGCGCTGGGCCACGCCTGAGCCCCTCCCCCAGTCTGCAGCCCACACCTGCACTTAGAGAAACTTCACGTTGACTCCAAACCCACCAGACAGGCGGGCGAGATGTGCACAGTCGTGCGACATCTCCCGCCAAAAGCGGCCACCGCCGGTTCCTCCTCCTCTGCACCACACTCTGCCCTCCCACAGAGCTGAGGGGCTGACCTCGTGACCTGTGGTGACCCGTGGGGCCCAGTGGAAGTGAGACCCTGAGAAGTCAGATACCAGATCAAGAATTCGGACGCAGGGGCTGGCACCACGGTGCAGCCGGTTACGCCGCCACTTGCGACCGCGGCAGCCCACATCGGAGTGCCGGCTGCTCCACTTCTGATCCGGCTCCCTGCTAATGCACCTGGCTGGGGCCCTGACCCATGTGGGAGACCCAGATGGAGTTCTGAGCTGCTGGCTTTGGCCTGGCCCAGCCCTGGCTATTGTGGCCATTTGGGAGATGAACTATACCTCCCACCCCCTCCCTCCCTTCCTCCCCCCCTCCCACCTCTTTCTATCACTCTGCTTTTCCAATAAATAAATGAGTAATTCTTAAAAACAGAATTCTGACTGACTTGCTGACGAGAGAGCGACCAGAGGGCAGGGAGGCAGAGGCCACGGAGGATGTGGGTCCCCGAGGGGAGGAACAAAGCCAGCCCCCAGGTGAGGCGCCGCCCCGGCCTTCTGGCCCCAGTCGAGTTCCAGCACTGTCAGTGACCACAGCAAACGCTACAAAGAGCAGAAGACCCAGCCCGCCAGGCCCCGCCCAAATTCCTGAGCCCTAAAGGACACAACGTGTGGGTGGCAGGCTCCAAAGAGCAGTCGCACTGTTTACAACCCAAGAACCGGAGAGCAGCCGTCCAGCCAGAGGTGAGCGGAGGCCCCCGGGCCACGGAGCCTCGCACAGCTGCTCAGGGCCACACAGATCCGCTGCCAACCAGGGCAGTGCCCGCGAGAAAGCAGGTGCAGGATGTGAATTTCTGGGGAAACACAGCAGGCTAAAGTCCGTGCAAATAGAAATGGAAAGTTCGAGCCGGCCATTCTCTCACCCCAGATGGCTACAGACTAAAGGCCAAGTTATCGCCGTAATTCCTGCTTAGACAGCTGATCAGGCAAACGGAGGAGGCGCGTGTGAGGAGGGGCGCACAGGTGCCAGTGAGCCGGCCGCAGGAGCCACTGTGGGTGGAGGCGGAACACACACGGCACGTCCCACCCCCAGGACGCTGCAGAACACCAGAGACAGTGACAGGCAGGGGTGTGGGGAAACGGGAGCGCAGCCACCTCGGAGCAGTCGGCAGACGCTAGGAAGATGGGGTTTGCACCCCGTGATCGGAGAGAAATGGGAAGCAATGTCCCCAAAGATCGTGTACACGAACGCTCACCATGCAGGAATGTTGTTAACAGCGGTCAGTAAAAGGAAACAAACCCACGAGCTGATGAAGAGAGAAACACGGGCGACCCATGCGAGGGACGTCACCTGGCCATAAAGAGGAAGGAAGCCTTGACGCCCACTAGGACACAGAGGAACCTTGAAATAATTAAGCTAAAAGCAAAAGTAGGGGGCCGGCGCTGTGGCAGGAGGGTTAAGCCGCCACCCGCAGCGCTGACATCCCCTACGGGCGCCAGTTCAAGTCCCAGCTGCTCCACTTTCAGCTCCCCGCAATTGGGTCTGGGAAAGCAGTGAAAGATGCCCCAAGTTCTTGGGCCCCTGAACCCACATGGGAGACCAGGATGGAGTTCTAGCATCCTGGCTTTGGCCTGGCGCAGTCCCAGCCGTTTTGACTGTTTGGGGAGTTCCTCTCTCTCTCTCTCTCTCTCTCTCTCTCTCTCTGTGTGTGTGTGTGTGTGTGTGTAACCCTGCCTTTCAAATACAACAAGCAGTCAGAGCCCACAGTGTGTGAGTCCATTTTCAGGCGGTGCCCAGAACATGGAGACAGAAGTGGACCAGAAGTGGACAGAAGCTGCCGTCAGCCAGGGAGCGAGGGAACAGGGTGACTGCTGAGCGTGGAGCTGATTTGGGGGGGATGGAAGGTAGCGAGGGTGGCTGCACGGCGTGTTCAGAACCTTTGAGAACTGGACCCTTTCAAAGGGCCGATGGTGTGGGATGCAACTGTGTCTCAGTAATGCCGTGTTGTTGTTGTTTAATAGATGAGGCCAAGGTAAACCCCAAACACAGAGCATGGTGCCACTGTGCTGCCAACAGTGTAAGCTGCTCATGTTCCTTTTAAAATTGTTTTTAGGGACCAGTGCTGTGGCGTAGCAGGTAAAGCCACCACCTGCACTGCCGGCATCCCATACGGGCACCGGTTCAAGTCCCGGCTGCTCCTCTTCCAATCCAGCTCTCTGCTGTGGCCTGGGAAGGCAGTAGAAGATGGCCCAGGTCCTTGGGCCCCTGCGCCTGCATGGAAGACCTGGAAGAAGCTCCTGGCTCCTGGCTTCGGATCAGCTCAGCTCCGGCCATTGCAGCCAACTAGGGAGTGAACCAGCGGGTGGAAGACCTCTCTCTCTCTCTCTCTCTCTCTCTCTGCCTCTCCTTCTCTCTGTGTGTAACCCTGACTTTCAAGTAAATAAATCTTAAAAATATAAATAAATAAATAGTTTTAAAGAGTTATTTATTTAAAAGGTAAAGTGACTGAGAGAGAAAGACAGAGAGAGAAATCTTCTACCCATTCAATCCCCAAATGGCCTCGACGGCGGGGCCTGTGCCAGGCAGAAGGCAGCAGCTCCTGTTCCATCCAGGTCTCCCACGGGGGTGCAGGGGCCCAGGCACTCGGGCCGTCCTCTGCCGCCTTCCCAGGCGCGTCACCGAGTGGAGCAGTGGGCGCTGGCTCTGGCTCCGGCACTCCTATCTGGGATGCTGGTGTCACCCACCACGGCCTAAGCCACTGTGCCACAACATGGGCCCCAAAGGGGCCCACGGCTCTGCAGGGAGAGCGACAATGCTGCCACCCGGGTGTCACTGCTGTGTCCACACGGCCAGCTCTTCCTAGTCAGAGACAACCTCCACCTGTGTAGGGGCAGCACCTTCGATCAGAGAACCCGGCAAGGCGGCCGGCCGCACTCGCGCCCCCTCCTCCAGGGTCCCAGAGCCACAGGCCTGCACCTTGTCCCTTGATCTTCCCACCACTTCCTGTCGCAGCCTCTGGAGAGACAAACACCAGCAACAGACCCAGAGGGCAGCTCCTCTCCTCCCGAAACCAGGTCCCCCAAGCCCAGCTCTGCAAGGCATGAACCCCTTGTGACCCCAACCCCCTGCGCCGAGGCTGTTAATATTTAACCAGCAGCCCGGGGTCAGGGAGCCGCGGGGGATGCTGGGAGCCTCCTTTCCCACGGCAAGGCGCCCCGGGACCGCTGAAATCCAATCCTGGCGGGAGAAGCCCCTGCACAGAGTTCGTTCCCAGCGTCTCGGCCCCCCTTCCCCGGGAAAGTTCTCCCACGGTGGAAAAGTGGGTATTTTAACATCTCAGGCGTGGGAAGGTGGAAAGTCTTTTTTTGCTCCCAGACTACTCACAGGTTATTCAGAGACCGTGACCCCAAGGGCCCCACCCACGTCCCACTCCTGGAGGAGGAGAAACCCACGCAGCTTCCGGATGTGGCCCTAGGCGCCTCAGAGAGGTCAGCGCCCCGTGCACGCACGCTCAGGGCAGGAGTGCGGACGATGAGCCACGTCAGGCAGCACAACTGCTCCTGTGTCCGTCACGGCCTCCTCCTGTGGCACAGGCCACCTCTGGTCTCGGGCCCCAGCTCTTGGGCTCTGGGGATGCCTGCTTCAGCCCCTGCCCGTGGAGCAGACCAGGCTGTGCGGACTCCCAGCTCCGGAGTCCGGGCTGCGTGAGAAATAGACACCAGCTCCCGGCCAGCATCTGGGTGTGTGGTGGAAAATGCTCCCGCCGTCACAGGGACCCTCAGACACAGCCCACCACGCTCAGGGTGCAGACACAGGCTGGGCTTGGAGGGGCCACGCCTGTCATCACCCAGGCTCTCTCCAGGGGATCCGGCAGGGGGCCGGGGGCTCTCAGCCCAACACCACCAGCAGCGCCAAGCTCCCAGGGCCACCCTCCCCTCACCTCCCCTCTTCCAACCAGGCAGGTGCAGCATTGACCCCCATCCCCCAGACAGGTGTCTCGGCGGCAAGTAGCACAAAGCCCAGCCAGCTTGGGCTGCAGGTGGGCAGAGGAGGAGGTGCCCGGCCCCAGCTAAGGTGGCCTCGCCATCCAAGAAAGGAGGTAACCACATGCCAACCCCCAGAGCCTGGGATCAAATCGAGGCTTGCCTGCGAAGGGGCAGTGACCCTGGGTTACCCTGGCGGGCCCCGGGCAATCACCCTCACCCTCTTGAATGGAAGAGGGAGGCAGAGCAGAGGAGGGAGGTAAGGGCAGAAGCCCTGGCCTGACCACACCAGGGGGGAGAGATGTGCCCCCAGAAGGGACGCAGCCCCAAGCAGCCCTCAATTCCAGCCCAGGAAGCCCGCGTCAGACCTGGGGCCCCACACCTGTAAGAGGAAGCCTTGGCGCGGTCCTAGGCCACGTGGGGGCGTGGCTCGTCACTCAGCACAGCAGCCCAAGGAACTGCTACCATGTCCCCCTCACCGTAAGGTCCACCCCGGGCACCTGCCAGCCCGACCTGCTCTGCTGGGAGCCGAGGGCAGAGGGAGCCAGGGCAGAGCTCGGGGCCAGAGGCTGGGCCAGCACCGCACAGAGTGGAAGGGAGGAGCGCAGACTCCCCAGGGCGACCGGACTCGGCTGTGCGTGGCACTGGGAGGGCACCCCTCGGGGTAAGGGGCGAGCCGATGCTGCCGAGGGGGCAGGGAAGAGTGTTTTTGGCCAAGGGAACAGAGGGTGCGAAGCACAAGGGAAGAACCTTGGGGAGAGGGCGCAGGTAGCTTCGGGCAGACTGGGCAGGGTCACCTGGGGAGGTAGGGCGGGGGTTTGCCCCTACATGGCCGGCGGCTCCAGCAGGTTCTCCCCTCCCCTGCCCTCAGCTGACCCTCACCCTCCACCCGCTGTTTCCACGGCCATCCTGCCCACCCCCATGCCGGCAGCGCCCTCCTCCTAGGCTAGGCCAGATGACCACAAAGGGTGCCCCCAGGGTTCTCGGGGGAGGGTCAGGTCAGGTCAGGAAGCACACAGATGCCCTGAGGTCCTGATCCCCTTCTCCCAGCTGCAGGAGGAAGGGTCTGGAGTGGATGAGTTTTGAAAACAAATCTCGTGAACCGGAGCTGGAAACGAGGAGGGGGAGGTTGGAAGTGGAAGGGGCTGTGGGAAGCAGCGCGTGGTACCTCGCTCCCCGCAGGGGCCAGCGCCGTGGTGCAGTAGGTTAAACATCCACCTGCAGTGCCAGCATCCCATATGGGCGCCGGTTCGTGTCCCGGCTGCTCCTCTTCCGATCCAGCTCTCTGCTATGGCCTGGGAAAGCAGTGGAAGATGGCTCAAGTCCTTGGGAGACCTGGAAGAAGTTCCTGACTCCTGGCTTTGGATCTGCTCGGCTCCAACCTTTGCAGCCAACTGGGTAGTGAACCAGCGGATGGAAGACCTCTCTCTCTGCCTCTCCTTCTCTCTCTCTGTAACTCTGACTTTCAAATCAATAAATGAATCTTGAAAAAAAAAAAAAAAAAAAACACCTTTCCCAGGCCTTCCTGCACGGGGTCAGGGAGACTACGGGACCGAGGGTCGCACCTGGGAAACCAGGCAGAGAAAGACTCCATTCCTGGTTGCAGGTGCACCTGCAGGGGCCCTGGGGGGTCTGGCCCGGCTCACCACGCCCTGCTCCCACCCCAGCCAGCTCGGCCTCTCCTTCCTGCCACACCGCCATCCCAACTGCTGCAGCTCCCTAGGGAAATGCCCACAATGCCCTTGTGACGCAGCCCCTAGCGGTCCCGCCGCGCGCAGCCCGAGGCTGGACAGCACACCTCCTGGCTCAGTGCTCCGGGTTTCTCTCGCTCCTCACGGCTTTGAAGCCAGGCCTGTCCTGCTCATTCAGTGAGCCAGTGCGCCCGTGTCTTCCAGGGACCCCGCCCAGCCACGGGCACTTCCACGGTCCTTCTGGGAGCTGTGACAGGAAGAGGAGAATGGCTGCTTCTTCGATTCAGGCCCCTCGAGAAATGGAGGTGCCTCCCAGCTCTGCAGGACCTCAGCCATCCTGTCCTGCCCCACGCGCCACGGGCACGGGCTGCCTGGCCACGCCCACTGGCTGATGCAGGCCCTCAGGAGCCCCTCGGCACCTCCACACCCCCACCTTACACGGTGGCATTGTGTGGACCTCTGCTCACCTCCCCCACCGCCAGGCCTGGCCACCCACAGGGCCACTGCCTTTGGTTGGATGTCAAGAAAGGCCAAGAGGACTCCCGGGGCAGGGGGCAGGGGGCAGGGGCTGGGAGGAAAGCAGGTCTCGATCTACCTCTGGCCCCGCCCTGCTGCCCCGTGCGCGAGGGCTTGGGCCCTGCTGCCCCGTGCCGGTCAGCTTGCGTGAGCCACGCGGAGACCAAGGACAAGGGCTGTGCTATTGACTGTGCGCCCGGGGAAGCATCCGGGCCTCCGGGATTCCCCAGAGGAGCCAGGCCTGGCAGGGAGCGCTCGGGGCTGCACGTCGCCCTGGGAAAGCCCCGTGCGGGCGGGCATCTGGCGTGGCGGGGCCGGGCGGGACACTCAGCTGTCTCCACTCTCCCTGATTGCTCCACTTCCTCCAGCCTCCAGCTCCAGACCGAAATAGAACACACGAGGCACACTCAGCCTCTTCCACGCACACTCAAGGAATAAACAAACCAACCAAACACCCGTTTCAGGCTGAGTCGGCTGAAACACAGCAAGAGGAGGCGGAACCGCAGGCTGTTTTAGGATTGAGAACGCGGAGAGGAGACGCACACGCGACGGGCAAAGGAAATGAACTTAACTGTGGGGCTTTGCAGACAGAAGCAGGCGGCTGATTCCGGAATTCCAACGTTCCAACAGTGAGGGCCGGGTGGGGGCGCGAGACGCAGGGCGGCGGGGGCGTCCTGGACTCCTCTGACCCTCTCATCCTTAAACCAGGGCGGCGCCAGCCTGAGGGAAGGCTATGAAAGGACTCCCACCTGCTAGGCGCTTGCAGGGTGCCAGGAACCCTGCCAGGTGCCTACGTGCCTCCGGCCACGGCCTCCCGCTGGCTGCCCCGTATGGCGGATGCTCTCCCCCTCGCCTGTCTCAGGGACCCCCCCACCCCCCACCAAGGAAGCAGAGCTGAGTCACGCACTTGACTGCAAATGGTTGGCCTGAGAGGTGACCAGGAACACCCAGGAGGGGGCGGGGAAGGGAGGGTGGGATGGAATCAGCCAAGACAGGGTGCAGTGGGCACCTGGGAGCGCAGCCCACCAGCACCCCAGGGAGTTTATCACCACCAGCGGCAGAGGGCTGCTCCCAGGCCCAGACACCCCGTGAGTCAGGGCAGCTGGGCGGCGCCCCTTTGTAGGAAACAGCCAGCTCTGTGCATTGATGGCCCCATCCCACAGAGGAGGGGCAGAGGCCAAATCCAAGGTCACAGCCAGCACGGCTAACAGGCAAGGGGAGGGCACCCTGGGCAGCAGGAGCTGCAGCCTAGACCCATGGCGGGGGTCACGGCAAGGGAGGGGCCGCTGGCAGGTCCTCACCGCACAGGGCCAAGAGCACAGTTAGAGGCAGCCCTGCACCTGTGCCGCCTGGGCTGAAGGGCCCTGTACAGGGCTCTGCAGGGGGATGCACCCCAGGGAGACCCCGTTCCTTTGCTCTGAGAGTGACAGGTTTCCCAGGAGGCTCGGGTCCAGCCGTTAGTCCTGAACCACTCTGCCCACCCTCCAAGGAGGGGGTGGAGCCCAAATCCCTACCCCACAGGTGCCACGTTTACAGAGAGCTCAACTAGGCCCTGAGAAGGAGCTAGAAGGAAAAATCGGACCCCTTAAAAGACTCTTGTCACCCAGCAGCCCTTCAAGCCCTGCCGCGTGCTGGGCTCTGTGCCGGGCCTGGGGGCGCCGAGGACCCAGGCCCTGCGAGCACCCGCCCTGCAGTTCAGGCGGGGGGGGGGGGGGCACTCGGGCTGCACATTAAAGCAGGTGCCGTCCGGGCCAGCAGGCTAAGCTGCTGCCGGGGACACCCACATCTTACCAGGGCCCCAGTGCAGGTCCCGGCTGCTCTGCTTCCAAGCCAGCTCCCTGCTAATGTGCCTGGGAAGCAGCCGGTGAGGCCTCAAGTGCTTGAGTTCTTGCCACCCCCATGGGAGACCTGGATGGGGTTCATGACTCCTGGCTCTGGCCTGGCCCAGCCTCAGCTATTGTGGCCATTTGGGGAGTGAACCAGCTGATGGAAGCACGCTCGCTCGCTCTTTCTCTCTCTCTCTCTCTGTCGCTGGCACTCTGGCTTTCAAATAAACAAGTAAACCTTAAAAAAGTGAAGAATACCTGCTATTGAGTCAACAACCTATTTTAAATAAGAAAGAAAACGTGTGGCTGAGAAAAGTTGACCAACAGCGGGAGCGGACTGCACATGGGCTCCCCACCAAAAGCTGCTGTCAAGGTCACCAGAACCAAGCGGTACAAACTCACAGGCAAGGTCACGGCCAGGGTCAGGGCCGCAGCTGACGCTCCTCGACTCACAGCAGGGTCACCCACAGCAAAGCCACCAGGAGCAGAAAGCACCGGAAGTCTGAACTGGTGCCCATATGGGATGCTGGCACTGCAGGAGGAGGCTTAGCCTACTACGCCACAGCACTGGCCCCGTCTGAACACATTTTTAACAGAGGAAGGGCCCCTCTCCTCACGTTAGGTGTCCAGTCCTAGGAGCTGGTCTCGCAGGCTCAGTGCCCCTGGAGGCTTCCAGCCCCTCCCCCGCTGGGCTGGGCTGGGCCGTCGCAGGCGGGGCTTTCTCTGCAGACTTGCTCCAGGAGGTGTGACAAGGGCTCACTCTGGGCTCCTCTGCCCCAGATCCAGGAGTGGGTGCTGTGGTGGGGGTGGGTGGTGGCGACAGTGCGCGGGAAGGGGGGAGCTCCAGCAGCCCCCCTGGGGGTGCACCCCCACGTGCAGCACCTCCGGATCTTTCTACCTGGGCATGGAGGCTGCAGGAGCTCTGGTTCTCAGGCCGAACCCCGCCCAGGGGCACTGACAGTGTCTGATTGGGGAGGTCCCACTGCTCCGGGGTGGGGCAGGGGTTGAGGGGGAGGCCTGGGTGTGAGCCGGCTTCCCACTGGGTTAGGGAAAATCCCTGCGGGGAGCTACTTAGGAATGAGGGGTCTTATTCTGCCCAGTGGGGAGGTCTGCAGTGGAGGGTCTGGGGGTGGGGGGCTTCACCAGCCATCCGGTGAGGGTGGGGCATCTGAGCTCCTGCAGAGAGGCAGGGCCAGTGAGCCAGGAGGCAGAGGGGCAGGGGCGTCTCTCTGAAAAGCTGCCAGGATCCCATCGCAGGGGGCCCACCAGCAGCCGATGCATTCTAATCACCTCCGAAGGCCCCACCCCCAGACGCCGTAAACGGATTAATTTTCATCCTTAATCATGAGCACAGAATTCTGGGACACAAGCCATTAACACGTGGGCCTTTGGGGAACACCCAAGCTACTGCCCAAACCTCAACACCAGAAGGGCTGCTTAACACTCACCCTGGAGAACGCCTCGTGCCCGCCAGGGTCAGCGGGGCCGCGGCTGAGAAACTGCCTTAAACAACCACGACGGATGGAGGCAGAAATGCCGCAGCCCCTCTGGCCCCTGGCTGGGTGAGAGGTGCAGCTTTCTCCCAGAACCCCCTGCGGCACCCTCCAGGGTCCCCTCCCAGCCCGCTGCCCCACACCCCAGCGTCTCCTCCCAGGAAACACTTCCTACTCATTTACTGTCACGGCCGCATGACCGCACGGCAGGCTGGCTTTGCAGGGCCCTGACCTGAGACCAGAGGCCAGCAGGTTCACTCGGCGGCATCTTCTCTCGATTGGCAGTGGCTGCCGCGTTTGTGTGGCTGCCCTGGGGGTTCAGGAAGACGCCAGGGTCTGCAGGAGGGATGCTCTGCTCCACTGGCAATGCCTGCCTTGGTTGCAGAGGGAGCGTGGCGGTGCACGTGACGGTGCAGGCCGACTGTCAGCTTTGCCGCCTCCACTCTTGGACAGGCAACATGGAATTCCATGGCATCGCTCAGGACAACCAGAGGACCCAGGAAGAAGCAGTGTCTGGAAGACTGGGCTTTTCTCAGATGCCTACTCCCGAGTGAACTGGAACCAGCCAAGGACTTCACTAACTGCGGTTGTCTCCTTCAAAAGAACTTTGTGGCAGGAGCCGGCATGGTGGCATGGTGGTAAAGCCACCACCTGCGACACGGGCATCCCATATGGACGCCAGTTCAAGTGCTCCACGTCCGAATCAGCTCCCTGCTAATGCACCTGGGGAAGCAGTGGAAGACGGCCAGTGTGTGGGCCCTGCACTGCGTGGGAGACCCGGATGAAGCTCCTGGCTCCTGACTTAGGATCAGGGCAGTTGCAGCCATTTGGGGAGTGAAACAGCAGATGAAAGATCTCTGTCTTTCCCCCTCTCTCTGACTCTGCCTTCCAAATAAATAAAATAAATATTGGGGCCAGAGCTGTGGCATAGCGGATAAAGCCACTGCCTGCAGTACCGGCATCCCACATGGGCGCTAGTTCTAGTCACAGCGGCTCCTCTTCCGATCCAGCTCTCTGCTATGGCCTGGGAAAGCAGTAGGAGATGGCCCAAGTCCTTGGGCCTCTGCACCCACATGGGAGACCTGGAAGAAGCTCCTGGCTCCTGGCTTTGGATCAGCTCAGCTCCAGCCATTGCAGCCATCTGGAGAGTGAACCAGTGGAAGGAAGACCTCTCTCTCTCTCTCTCTCTCTCTCTCTCTCTCTGCTTCTGCCTCTCTGTAACTCTGCCTTTCAAATAAATAAATAAATCTTTACAAAATAAAATTTAAAAATAAAAGAAAATACATCTTTAAAATAAAAAAAAATTTTAAATAATCAGAGAGCTCCCTGGTAAGCCTGCACCGCCTCCTCCTGCAGAGCTAACAGTGGGCAGGTCCCTCTCCTCCCAGCTACAGAGGACTGCTCATGACCAAATTGAAAAATATTACTTCTCTTTGTCTCCTGCCAAAAAGGCTAAAGCAGTTGCAGGCCCTGCTATGGAGCACAGATGTGAACACCCTTGGAGACGCGGACTCCTACAGGCGAGCCGAGGTCCAGGCGCGGAGACGCTGCTGGAACTGCAGCGCTGGCTCGCGCGTGCACACACACGGCCCAGCCCGCGGCCCGCGCTCCCGAGGTGCGTTCCAGCGCAGCGGGAGCCCAGGCCGCGGCACACAAGCCCGTGTCGCCGAGCCAGCCTGGGTCCTCGCTGGAATAAGTAATTACAGTCAGCACAGGCAGGCTCCCAGGGATGGAACGCGGTGTAATTACGGGCAATTTTCACGTTTTGGAAATGGGGCTCAGATGCTGAAGAAGGGTTGCAAACCAGGCGTCCCTGGGTTTCAGTCCTCGAAGGGAGAGCACGTTGCGCGGGGACCGACCGGCCCCAGGCCGACGTGCCGGCCAGCACCGGCTCATCCGACAGGTCCCGGTGGCGCAGGGCCACGTGCCAGGGGACGGCTCCGTGCATATGACGGCAGGCTCTGGGAACTCGGGGCACCCACGTGCTAAGCGGAAGGCCAGCTCACTCACCCACACGCGGAACAGAAGCTCACGGAGTGGCTACCGTGTGCCAGGCTCCGGGCACAACGGGCACGCCAGCAGCCGAAACAGATAAAGCCCACCATGTGGACAGCCTTGCCGCCCCTGCCGTCGGGTCACTGCAGCTCCCACCCGGATCTTGACTCTGAAGCCCAGCGCGAGTTAACCGGAGAGGTCAGCCAGCGGCCCCGGGGTCATCCAGCTTCCAAGGGGCAGAACCAGGGTGGTTCCACTGCACCTCCCACGCCACACAGCACTGCTGGGACACACGGGGAGGGCGATAATCTTCTCTGCCTCAGTTTCCCTGCCTCTTTCCAGGAAGAGAAAATGCAAACAGACGCACGCTTCTTTCCCTCGATCCCTAACCTTGTGCTGGGCCTCAGTTTTCTCTCCTGTAAAATGGGGTGATCAAGGGCACCTCCCCCACCCTGCACTGGGGGCCTTTGTGAGAAGCATGACAAGTGCCGGCTGCGCGGGGTTCGGCTTTGTCATCACTCCCGGCTGGCGGGCTGCACGGTGAATTGGCCAGGTCCCTAACGCACCCCCACCCGGGCTCACTGGCTCACCGATCCCTACACGACCCCACACTCGCAAAGAACCACACAGGACGCCTTGTAGCTGCCAGCATCGGCTACACGGGCTGGCTCCTCCAGACGACCGCCTACCACCACCCACGTTCTCCCCCGCGGCTCCCCCAGCTGGCCTCAGACCACAGGACAGGGAGCCAGGGGGCACTCGGCCGCGGGGCCGAGCGGCTGTGTCTGCGGCTCTAACTGGTGGGCCCTGCTCGGCCGGGTGGCACTGAGTGTAGGCTTTGACCACAGAGGACTCCACGGGCAAGCAGCAGGCGCAAAGGCCCATGGCTCTGCTCAGGCAGCTCTGAGCCGGGGTGTGCAGTGGGTCCCCGAGAAAGGGCCACAAGGCAGAAGGCCAGGGCACCCCAACCCAGGCAGTTCATGGGCCTCTGCCCAGCTCCCAGGATGCCCCCGCCGGCTGGAGCTAGGCAGCACATCCTGAGACGGCGGCTCCGCACGCGTGCTCACGCCCTGGGGCAGAGGTGCAGAGCGAGGGGTGGAAGTCAGGAGACCCAGGAGATGGGGAACCAGGCACACTGGCCTCAGAGCTGCAAGAAAGCCTGGAAGCTTCCGGAAGCTTCCAGAGCCAGAGGCTGGAGGCATCTCGGCCCTCAGCCAGTCCTCTCCCTGCGCCGCCACTGAGACTGACCTTGAAGGACCCTGCGCTGGGCTGAGCCCCACAGGCAGAAAGGCAGGGAGCTCTGAGGGCAGGGTGGGGGAGCCTGCGAGCCGGAACCGGGAGGCCACTCCCTCCCAGCTGGTGGGCTTTCGACAGCAGGGCTCCCAGGAGACCAGGAGAGGCCTTAACCACCCTGCACAGCCCGTCTCACTTCTAGGAAACGTCAGTGCCCAGCTTAGTGCCCCCGTGAACCAGAGGCCTTCTAAGCCCCAGGAGAATCTGTCCAGGACTGGGAGCCACACACAGCTCTGCCTCGGCACCCGACCCCCTGGGCCCCAGGTGAGAAATCGCCCGCCTGGGCTGCACGGCAGAGACCAGCGGTGTGACCCCAGGGACCTACTTCCATCTCTGAGCTGGCGTCCGCGCCTGGTTTCAGGGGATCAAAGCCAAGGCCAGCACACAGCTGGCACGAGGCTGCCCGGGAAAACCTCGACCCCTGCTGGTGGTACATTCCCACAGGACCACCCCCTGCCCAACGGTGACCACAGTCGGCTCAAACCCGCCTTGCTGGCCACCAAGTCCTCAGCCGGCACTCACGGGGCCGCCACCTGTGAGTCGAGGACCAGGCTAGGGGAGGATGTCCCGTCCCACCTCCCTGGAGCCATCCTGGGCAGCGGGGACCGCAATGTCCCTGCTTCTACACTGAGCCACACACACCTGCTCGGGGAGGCGGGCAGAACCCGTGCGGCACCCCCAGGAGCCTGGCAGAGGTGCGGCACCCAGTGCCTGCCCCCTGGTTGGAGTCATAGCTCCCGGTCCTCCCGTGCCCCAGACAATCTGGCTGCAGGAGCCCTGGGCTGGGCTGAGCTGCTCCGAAGAGCAAGGACAGAACCCCATGAGACGAAGGGCAGAGCTGCGAGCAGGTGACCAGCTCCTGCAGGGCTGGGGGCACAGCCTGGCAAGGGAGCCCCCATCTCCCCCGACAGGAAGTCAGGAGCCAGGTGCCTGGGGAGGCATGGGCAGGGCACCAGTGAGGCTAAAGGGAGCGCAGCAGCAGCCGCAGGGCCTCCCAGCGCAGGCTGCAGCCTGGGACCCGCGGGGAAGGAAGGGGGCTGGGATGGAAAGTGCCCAGCCCAGTTTCACAAATGAAAGGTTCGCAGGGGGGCCGGCGCCCTGGCTCACTGCCCCAGAGACCCTCACGTTCTACAGGAACCAAAGTTTGAGCCAACAGGGACGGGAGCAAGCCCAGCTCCTGGAAGCCAGCCCGGAGGGTGAGCCTCCGACGCCCATCTCTTAGCCACGCCCACCCCTCCCATCAGAGGCCTCCAGAGCCGAGGCCGCTGTCGCCTCTCAGCCCCACTTGCCCCACGGGCCACTGGGCGGCTTCTTGCATCCTCCCAGCTGTCCGGGGTCGAGCTCTGGGCAAAGCCAAGGGCAGCAGTTGGCCATCAGAGAAGCTGGGGTCCACCAGGGCCAGTGGGCCTGCCGGAAAGTAACCTCCTCTCAGGGGGACACGGGACGATCAAACACCAGCTAATCCCCAGCAGCCCTGGGGCCTTCCTGGGGCTCAGGCAGGACCAGATGTCCCAGCCCTGCCCAGCTGGGCGGCCGGCAGGGGTGAGGCCCACGGCTCCCACAGCAGAGCCCAGGGCGGCCGCACGGCGGGATGTCAAGGCCAGCTTTGGGCTCCTGCCCGCAGCAGCTGCATGGCCCAGGCTGGGGGCGTGAGCAGCCGAGCTCCAGGCTGGCACAGGGGGGCTACTGGAGGCACACGGGGCCCAGAGAGCACCCCCAAGCCCAGCCCCCATCCCCGCGGGAGAAGGCAAAGCCGGGGGAGGTAGCACAGTTGACACATGCTGGCGGGGCAGTGACCCGGCCACAGCCTGGAGCTGTCTGTCCAGTTTCCCAAGCAAGCCACGGGGAGGAAGGAGGGCACCGCCCCGGCATCCGGCCCTGCTCTGAGTGTGGGTCCCCTCACCCCGGCAGGGGGTCCTCAAGCATCCCCACCTCACAGAGAAGGACCTGAGGCCACACTGCCGGGACTGGGACCCTCTCTCAACGCCCGGCTCATCTCCTCGGGGAGCCACGTGCTAGAACATGGTCAAAAACAAGACCGCCAATCCAGAACATGAATATGTGAGCAATTTCCTAAAAAATCCTCTTCGGGAGGGTGGGGGCTCTGCTTCCGTCTCTCAGATGCCCACTGCCCCTCCCTCCTGCCACACCCACTTTCATGCTTCCCACCTGCCAGATCTTGGCACCTCCTCTGCCTGGACAGGCACTCCCCGAGGCCAGGGCCTGGCCAGTGCCGGCAGATGCCCCGTACCCAGCACGCGGCAGGTGCACAGGGCTGCAGTGTCAGGGCGGGACCAGCAAGCCTGAACTGTCTGTCATCTCTGACAGCCGTGTGACCCACCCTGGCCCCCCGCCAGGCGCTGAGCGCCTGTCCGGCCCAGCCCTCTGCAACCACAGTGACTCAGGCGTCTCCCTCCCCCGCAAGCCTCAGGATCCCGCCCAGGGATCACGGGCAGGGTGGAGGAGGCACCGGGGGCCCACAGAGACAGCAGGTGGATGCCGACACAGGCAGAAGGGGCAGCTGCCCACAGCCAGGCGGAGAACCCAGACCCAGACCCTCCCCTGGCTTTGCTGGGACCCACGCTTGCTGTGCCTGTGGAGTATGGTCCTCACAGTCCTAGGGGACATGCTCTATTCTGCTACCGCCGGATCCCGCTTGTCATTCAGACACCCACTGCCAGTGCTCAGCGAGGCATCCATGACAACCCAGCCCACGTACACCTGCCGCGCTGTCACCTTGCCTGAGCTTGTCACCTCACCTTGTCTGATTCTCCGCCCCCAGGCGTCCTGCCTCATCTTCCACCCATCCTATCCCCCAAAGGACGTGTTCAGGTCCCAAGTCTGGTCCTCGTCACTGTGGCCTTGTTTGGAAACAGTCGCCGCCACTGCTCAGCGTGAGGTCCTGTGTGTGGGCCAGGCCCCTCACCCAACGCAGGACATGGGGAGAAGCCACGTGGAGACAAAGAGGGCCACATAGCAATGGACAAAGAGTTGGGTTCAGCTGTGAGTCAGGAGAGGCCGCGACTCAACGGCCCCCAGCAGGAGCTGGAGGAGGCGGGGGGGGGGGGATGCATACAGGGTGCAGAGGGAGCAGGGCCGGCCCACGCCTGGACTCCGGACCACCAACCCCAGAACTGTAAGGCAATGGACAGCTCTCGTAAGCCACCTGCTTGCACGGCGACTTCTTCGCGTAGTCCCCCATTGCGTCTGTTCTCATCTTGCTCAGACACACCACTAGTACTGGATTAGGGCCATGCGGCTGTTTGCCCTCATCTGCCACAATTCTCTCTTTACAGCCCCATCTTCCAATACAGTACCCTTCTGAGGTTGTCCAACTGGGGGCACACCTTGCTGGGAGGGGGCACCGTTTTGCCCGTAACATAGTCTTGAAACACTAGGGAAGGTGTGGTAAGGACGCACCACTTCAAACCGAGGGAGCGGGGGAGGGGAAAGGGGAACTTGGAAGAAGAGGAGATGAGGGAGAGAAAGGCAAAGAACCAGGAGGAAGGAAGAGGGGAGGGGGAGGGAGGGAGGAAAGAGGGGGAAGGGAGAGAGAGAGCGAGCGCAAAGGACAGAGAAAGACCTTAGAGCCCCAGGCACCTCCTGCACCCCTCAGCCAGGAACTGAGCGCAGGAGCCAGCATCGTCCAAGCTCTGAGCAGAGAGTCTGGCACACGGGAACTCGGTGGCTCCTAATTCCGGGGCCCCTGAGCCCACGGGTAGCTGGCCTGACAGCAGCCCTGAGCCCTCAGCACCTGCCCTCCTGCGTGGGAAGAGCGGGAGCCATTGGTGGAGCTGCCCCTGGCCGCAAGAGCCGAGCCTGCAGGTGCCGGCGGTCGGGAAGCCAGCTGTGGCCCAGGAAGGAGGCACTCAGCATTCCAGGGGTTCCCGCAGACTCAAGGAGCCGGGGCCACAGGGGCTCCTGCCCAGGTGGTCACCCAGGTGGTCACTGCCAAGCCCCCGGTGCTGCTGAGCCAGACTCCCTCGCGGCCACGACACTCCCGAAGTCAGACCGCCCAGGAGCTCCTGAGAGGGAGGCGGCAGCCTGGGTGCGAGCGCGGCCCGGGGCTTGCACGAGGACACCGACTCCACTGACCGAGGGTCCCCGGGCCCCGGCCTCGCCCCAGCTAACTGGCCTTCATGAGAAAAGTCCGTTTGTTCACGAGCCCTGGGCGAGTTCTCAGAAGGCAGAGCAAACACCGGCCACTCCCCAGGACGAACTGGACGCCTCTTCCCATGGCTGAGCCTGGGGACCTCCCGGGATTCGCTGGGGCACCCGAGCGCCTTTAGTGAGACTCGGGGCTGACAGCCAGGCCTGTCTGCCCTGCCGTGCAGGGAACAGCGCCTGCCTCCTGCCTGGGCCCCCCTCTCCAGCCTGGGGAGACGGCACAGGGCAGAGCCAGGTGGGGCCGAGGGCTCTAGGGTGCTAGGAGGCAGCTCTAGCCATGCTGGGACACCCTTGTACCCCATCACACCGACAAAGACAGGCACAGTTGTGTCGGGAGCACGCGGGCAAGAACCCCCACCCGGGCTTCTAAGAGCAGAAGTTGGCAGAACCCAAACCAGCGGAGTGAGCTGCATCTACCCACGTGACCCGCATCACTCCCAGAACTCCATGCGATAGCCAGACACATGCGCAGACGCGGCCCCTCACAGCCGAGCCAGGAGACGGTGACCGTCTCAGGGCGTGACCCATCCCTGCAAGACCGAGGGTGCCCACGTGGGCCGAAGGAAGCTCAGGCGAGCTTGGAGCCCTGATGGCAAACGCTGGGCACAGCAGGAGAGCGCGGCAGGCTCCCCGCTGCGGAGCGCAAACAGCACAACAGAATCTGCCCACTGACGCCCCGCGCTGGGGCGTGGGGGCTCTGTGGGTGGAGGGAGCCCTGCCCCCACCCCCACTGCCACCGCTACTGTCTCCTCCACAGCACGCAGCGGGTGCGTCTGCGCATCCAGAGCCCCCCTCCGCAGGGAAGACGTCCTGAAGCCCCCAGACCGTGGGCCCATGTCCTCGGTGGCTGGGGTCCAGGTCACTTCCGACCTCGGCCCTCGGCCACTGCGTCGCAGCCTCGGAAGCCGGCATGAACGTGGACTGAGGCAGTGGGCGCAGGGCCACGGACACGCCTGGGAGAAGCTTGGTTCTCGGTGTCTAAGATGAACCCCAAAGCCGCAGTGCTGGGCCATGGCCCCCGTCCCTGCCTCCTGCTAAAGCCGGCGTCCTGGCGTCGCGGCCGTGATGGAGCTGCCCCACGGGGCCTGTCACCTCCCCTCAGGGCTGCACAGACAGCCGGGCCTTCTCTGAGTCTCCCTACCTCTCACAAGACCTTGAAGTTCAAGGGCCCCCAGAACGCGAAGTCTCCTGCCCGCGTGACTCGTGGGAGGCTGGCAGTTCCCTGCCATGGCTGGCTTTGGGCCGTGCTCCCTAGCACCGTATCACCAGCAGCCGCCTTCCGGGGTTGCTGACATCACAGATGGACTTGGGGGTGGTCAGTGAGGGGGGCACCTACAAAAGCCTCTCTTCCCCGCCCCTCGGCCCTGCGCCTTACGAACACCTGCAGCCTCACGCATGCCTGCTCCCTGCCTCGCTGTTCCCGCGGGATTCGTGCGCGGTCTTACTTTAAGAAACAGTGACCTGCACCACACACCTGCCTTTAAGAAGATGGCCAGACAGGGCCTGGCACGGGCTGGGTGTTCGCTGGAAGAAGCCACCAAGCCCGGCCTGCCCCTCCCCCGCCGTCACGGCCTCCCCCCTCGCCGGCGGGGGGTGGGGGCGGCACCCGCCCAGCACCTGGCAGCACCCACCTGCCCAAGTGCTCCTGCAGCACCTGGTACACGCGGATGCGGAACGTCTCGTTGTCAAAGCGCTCCCGGATGTAGTCCTTGTAGATCCGGAACTCGGCGGCCGTCACTGCTTCCCCCTCGGGGATCTTGGAAAGATCGAACCGGAACTCGCGGTGGTGGTAGCGCGGGTGGAAGAATTCCTTGTCGTGTTCCACTGCAAGGGGAGCAAACACAGCACCAGGGCCCGTTAGCGTCCGGCTCCTCTCTCTAGGTCCAGCGCCCAGGCCTCTCGCCCCAGCCGGTGGGGGGGGCTTACCCACTGCCAGCAACCCCTGGGGGTGACCGCCCCAGCCACGTGGGAGGGTCACAGGCTCACACCCCGGGGCTGAGTCCAGCCCACTGGGCAAAGCGGGGCACTGACCACAGCTGAGCCAGGGGCCCCAGCCAGCCCCCGGTCCCGGAGCTCAGCTCCCAACTAGCACTGTGGCCTTTGGGCAAGCACCCAGGAAACCCACTGGACCCCCGCTTCATCACCCAGGAAACCCACTGGACCCCCGCCTCATCACCCAGGAAATCCACTGGACCCCCACCTCATCACCCAGGAAACCCACTGGACCCCCGCCTCATCACCCAGGAAACCCACTGGACCCCCGCCTCATCACCCAGGAAACCCACTGGACCCCCGCCTCATCACCCAGGAAACCCACTGGACCCCCGCCTCATCACCCGGGAAACGGGGACAGCAGCCCTCATTCAGGGGCTGAGTGGCCAAAGTACAGACGCATCTCAGAAGCAGCTAGGGCCAGAGGGTGGCCAGCGGTCGCCACGGCCATCGGGGGCCACCAAGCGCTGCACACAGAAGTCACCCTGCAAGGTCCAGAAACCTGGAGAGGCCCTGGCCCCCGGAGCCTGACCTGCTCACCACGCCTTGGCCAAGTCCAAGTTGCCAGAGAGGACACTGACCGTGGACGGGACAGCAAGTACAGAGAGGACACTGACCGTGGAAGAAACAGCAAGCACAGAGAGGACACTGACCGTGGACGGGACAGCAAGCACAGAGAGGACACTGACCGTGGACGGGACAGCAAGCACAGAGAGGCGCCGGCCCCCAGCTGCTCACACCACCCTGAGCCACGTGATAACCACAGCTCCTGGGCGGGGCCCGGAAGCAGCCCCAGGTACTGCCAAGGAGAAGCCAGCAACCACAGCCTGGCATCACCAGTGGTAACAGAGGGACCGGCGCCGGCATGCGTGGTCCCGGGATCCCTCCCGACGACCGCCCTCCACCGTCTGCTCTCCTTATACCCACAGGGAGCTTCTCTACCTGCCCAGTCCAGGCGAAAGGCCAGGGAGGGCTCTTCCATTTCCTCTTCCAGAGAGAGCAGCCACCGGGAATCAAGTGACCCCAGGAGAGGAGACCCCAGGTGACCCCAGGGATGCGCTGGGCCAGGCCTCGGTCACCTGCTAGAGCAGCCCACGGGCACACCCGGCTAGGAGGGGAGCGTGGCACCGCACTGTTAGAGCTCACCTGGGACCCAAGAGGCACCAAGCAGCCCACCCAGGCTCTGAGATCTGAGAAAGAAGCCCACATCCCACCCAAGCACACGCCTCGGGCCCCTGTGGCTCTGTGGCCTGCTGGCCATGGGACAGGGACATCTCTGCCTGCCTGCCAGAACCCGCTCAGGGCACTTCTGTCCTGTGCCGCCTGTGCACAGCCACCGTCAGCGGCCCCGTCCACCCTCGCGGGGACCAAGAAGCAGGGCGTCAGCACCCCCTCCCTGGCTCCACACACCCGGGGTCGGTCAGTTCGGAACACTCCACACAAGATGCAACACAGCTCCTGCCCTCAGTGCGCTGTGTGCTCACGAGACTCCTCCCATTAGGGGGCCCGTCACTCACCCTCCCTGCCGCCCCATGGGTCTATATTATCCTGTGCGTCCACATGCTCGCCAGGGCCTGGGCCTGGGCAGCTGCGGCCAGAGCATGGCGGTCAGTACAGGGCTGCTCTGGATGCGGCAGGCCGTGTGCGTGGTGCTGGGGGGTGTGCCCCCAGAGCGGAGCTGGGCGGCCTAGCTCCGCGAACGCCGCCTCCTCTTCTCCCCCAGCGACCACCAGAGGTGTGAAGAGTACATGGGGGAGCAGGGGAGGAGGGCAGGGCTGCCTGACAAAGTGGGGTGGGCACAGGCCAGAGACCACCACAGTCTCAAGTGCTTCTCTCCAGGGGACCGGGACAGGCGACAGCACAGGGGGTTGGAGGCCCAGCAAGTGGAAACAACTCCAGAGAGTATCCCTGGACCCCAGGGAGCTCCCATGAGCTGTCAGCCCAGACACCGCTCCCCACCCTGCACCCCAGGGAGCTGTCAGCCCAGGCACTGCCCCCACCCTGCACCCCAGGGAGCTGTCAGCCCAGGCAGCGCCGCCCCCACCTCCACACTTGCGCCACTGGGAGGGGCGCCCAGTGCAGGCTCCACGGCACCTGGAGCTCCACCACCCCGCCCAATCCGAGCTCACTGACACCCACCCCAACTACACGGAAGAGACAAAGGGCTACGGGCTTGCTGGCCCTCCAGGCGGTGGCACCAGCACGGCCTCTCCCTGCTCCCTGGCTGCCCCCTCTCAGGCCTGGGGGGGAGGTTCATCCTCATCTGGACTAAACACTAGAGCGACGTTTGAACACGCGCAACGGAAGCCCAGGTGGGATCCTGGAGTCACCAGTAAGAAAGGAGACACCAGTGTGCGGTGACGAACCCGGGGCTCGGGCAGCAGCTGAAGATGTCACTTGTCTCATGTACAAGAGAAACCAGCGAACGCCTTCCGTTACCAAGATGGTGAAGTCTGTTTCTCTACAGGGAGCTGGTGGGGAGGCGGCCAGCTCCACCCCTGCCGACACCGACGCTGGGACGGCGCCGCGTTGCTTATCCAAGGATGGCGGGAAGCCCGAGCCCGCTGTCATTTGCTCCTTTTTGTAAAGATTTGTTTATTTATTTGGAAGGCAGAGTTACACAGAGGCAGAAGGAGAGAGAGAGAGAGAGAGAGAGAGAGAGAGAGGTCTTCCATCCGCTGGTTCACTCCCCAGTTGGCTGCAATGGCAGGAACTGGGCCGATCCAAAGCCAGGAGCCAGGAGCTTCTCCAGGGTCTCCCACATGGGTGCAGGGGCCCAAGCACTTGGGACATCTTCCACTGCTTTCCCAGGCCACAGCAGAGAGCTGGATCGGAAGTGGAGCAGCCAGGACTCAAACCGGCGCCCATATGGGATGCCCGCACTGCAGGCAGCGCTTTACCTGCTACGCCACAGCACCAGCCTGTTATTCACCTCTTCCTGAAACCCACAGCAGCCAATGTTCTGAAAGTGATGTCGTTTCATTGTCAAAGAAGGCGCAGTCATGGAAAAAATACAGGAGCAGTGAATGAGTCCAAATCCAAGCCAAATTCCATCCTCTTCTTCCCAAAGTTTTCTTTCTTTTCTTTTAAGATTTATTTATTTATTTGAAAGTCAGAGTTACAGAGAGAGGTCTTCCATCTGCTGGTTCACTCTCCAAATGGCTGCAATGGCCAGGGTTGGGCCAGGCCAAAGCTAGGAGCCAGGAGCTTCTTCCAGGCCTCCCACACGGGTGCAGGGGCCCAAGCACTTGGGCATCTTCCACTGCTTTTCCCAGGCCATTAGCATGGAGCTGGGTTGGAAGTGGAGCAGCCGGGACTTAAACCAGCGCCCATATCGGAGGCCGGTGTTGCAAGCGGCAGCTTTACCCGCTAAGCCACAGTGTTGGACCCCGTAGTTTCTTTTCTACGGGAGCCACCCCGAACTTGGAATCTGGGCCATTTCCACTTGGTACCAACGCAATCCGATCACTCCACCGGTGTAGGCAGAAGCCTGCAGGAACCTTTGGGGCACATCTGTACACTTCCTTCTTAAGTCACCAGGACTTGGGTATCAAAGTAAGCGTCTACAGTTGATGCCGGCTGTGCCCACGGAGGAGGGAGACCAGAGGCTGCGGCCCAGGCTCTGCCACCCCAGCCATCGCAGCCCAGCCGGCCGGCAGCGCACAGGAACTGACCAAGGACTTTCGTATTCACAGGACTCGAAGGGCCCACGTTGCTGGGACCAAAAGCTAAGTCCAAGGGAAGCGCGTCTGGAAAAAAGCCATCATGACAGCAACCAGCCCATGGCCGTCCCCGAGCCAGTTCCAGCGCCTTCCCCTACACACACCTCCAACAGCCCCAACACTGGCCTCGGAGGGGCAATTCTGGGCTGGAACACGCAGACGGGAACAAGAAGTGCCCACCTGGGTGGGCACCCCACTCACGACCCTCCGACACATCAAGGAAGACCCCGCCCCAGATCCGAGCAAGCCCTGTGCCCCTGCATCACCCAGGAGCGTCTGACACCCTTCCACCCGCCGCCCCGAGACGCGTGCGGGCAGAGCCCGCCCCACGCTGGAGGCCTCTGAACGTGGCCGACAGCCGGCAGGTGAGTCGGCTGTGAGAGGCAGCACGTGTGCAGGTGCCGGTGTTGGGAACCGAACTCTCGACAGCGAGGGGTGTGATGCACCTGTGTGTGTGCAGAGTGACACCAGCAGGATCAACACCGCGAACGTGCACAGGCGAGAGACTGCAGAGCCAGACATTCTTACAAGCGTGAGAAACAGACAGAGGAGCTGTAACAGTCCTGCCGCCCAGCAAATCACTCTGTGCCAGGGCACGGCTGGGCGGAGGGACAGTCACCGTGACACCTCCAGCAGGTGCCACGTGTGCGTCTCCTGAAGTCTCGTTATCATGTGGCAGTCAACACAGGAGGCCCTAAGGGGCGGCCATCCTTTCTTTAAAGATTTATTTATTTATTTGAAAGGTAGAGTTATGGGGGAGGGCAGGAGAGGGAGGGAGAGGGAGACAGAGAGAGACAGAGAGACAGAGAGGGAGAGAGAGAGAGAGAGAGAGAGAGAGAGAGAGAGGTCTTCTATTGGCTGGTTCACTCCTCAGGTGGCTGCAACAGCCAGGGCTGGACCAAGCTGAAGCCAGGAGCGGGTCTCCCACGTGGGTGCAGGGGCCCAAGCACTTGCGCCATCTTCTACTGCTTTCCCAGGAGCATTTGCAGAGAGCTGGATCAGAACTGGAGCAGCCGGGACTCGAACTGGTGTTCACTTAGGCTGCTGGCATCACAGGCAGTGGCTCAATCCACTGCGCCCCAGCACCAGCCGTGGGGGCCGCCACCGTCATCCACGACCCCCTTCTTCCAGGGGAGGATGGGAGGTACAAGCCCTAGTCCTGGTCAGACACAGATCTCACTGGTTTTTATGGAATCTGAAGGGAAAGAACCCCTGTTTGTTGTCTGCCTCGAATTCCAAGGATGTGGCCCAGTGCTCCGGGCAGCCATGGCCACGGCCATGCAGACGGCCGGTCCAGACAGGGAGCCTGAGGTTGGAACTGGGGGGGGGGGGGGGGGCAGCCTGCCAGGTTGGTTCCCGGCCCTTCCGGAAGGTCAGGTCTGCGGTCTTCCAGTCCGAGTTAGAACGAGACTTTCACGAGTCCCGATGAAGCTAGCTGGAGCCAGATGGCGACCGTGTGCAGCCAGGGCAGCTCTAAGCCAACGCAAGCCCGCTGGGTCCACACCCAGAACTGGATGGGCAGGAAACGCGTCCCGGTCGTTGTGGCCATCTCCAGGTGGCCACTCGCCATGGAAGCCGGCACTGTGGCACAGCTGGCAGAGCCGCAGCCTGCAGTGCCAGCTTCCCACATGGGCACCGGTTCAAGTCCCAGCTGCTCCATTTCTGATCCAGCTGCCTGCTAATGCTCCTGGGCAAGCAGCAGAGGATGTCCAAGTCCTTGGGCCCTGCACCCACGTGGGAGACTGGAAGAAGTTCCTGGCTCTGCTCAGCTCCAGCCGTTGCGGCCACTTGGAGTGAACCAGTGGATGGAAGACTCTCTCTCTCTCGCTCTCGCTCTCGCTCTCTAACTCTGCCTTTCAAATAAATAAATAAATCTTTTTTTAAAGCCACTTTCTTCAGACCTGAGTAATTTCCTGATACAAGACCCCTCCTTGACCAAATCTGCAGAGACCAGGACGACCCCTCAGGCCCGCGCTCGTGCCCAGCCTGACGCTTGGTAGGGCTTCCACAGTCTGTGGGCTGCTGGATGCTACCTCTGCATAATTCTGTTCACGTCTTCAACCAAGCCATTTCGTATCAGGCACACAGTCGGGCACACAGGTAAGCGTTCAAAAGCTTGACACGTGTCTACACTGCACGTGCACACCCAGCACCACCACCACACACCTGCCCCCTCTCACCTAACCAACAGCACAGCCCCTTCTCCTCCTGACACCCAAGTCGCCGCCGTGTCCCCTCTGTGTCGGCTTCACCCAGCCTGTCCATGCTGGGGTCGGGGGGTGACCCCGGTGATGTGCATCCCAAGAAAGACGCTGAAGGGAGTCGGCAGGAAGAGCGAGGTGGGTGGAGCACCAGGCACGCGCCCTCCCCCTCCTGCACCCAAGGCAGCCGCCACGGAGCTACTGAAATGCTTCTCTCCAGGAACCTGCTGTCTGGCCTGGCTTGGACTACGGAGGAGGCGGGATGGAGGAGAAGCACTTCTCCAGGGCAGGGCACAGGGGGCAGCGCGGACGGAGGGCGGCGTTGGAAGCGGGGACAGAGCAGGGCTGTCCACGGCGGCTTGGGACGGCTCAGAGGCTCTCGTGCCATGGCGGAGGGGTGGGGGGAGAGGAGAGGAGCAGTTCAGAAGGGGGCGGACGGGAGGACAAGTGGGGAGGCTGCCGGCATGGGAGACGCCCAGACCCGGGAGATGGGGCTCGGAAGGGCGGAGGTCCCACGGGAAAAACACTAACGCAGCCAGAAAGACCACCGTGGCCTTGCCTCGACACGTAGGGACCGCGTGGAAGAGGGCAGCAGCACCAGAGGCAGGCGGCACGGCGCCGCGGGTGAGGCCGCCACGCGGGACACCCCAGCCCATAACCGAGTGCTGGCTCAGGCGCTGGGTCCCTGCTGCCCACGTGGGAGACTCGACGGAGCTCCGGGCTCCGACTGGCCTGCCCCAGCCCAGGCTCTGCGGGCACTGGGACGTGAACCGGCTGGGGAAGATCTAGTTCTCTGCTGCACGGTCTTTCAACCAAATGTAGATAAATAAACAACAGCTTGGTGCGAGGGAAGGGACCGGAGCAGGGGACAGGCAGACGGTGGGCAGTTCAGACAAGGGGACAGGAGACAGTCCACGGGCTTGGACACTGGCCGTCCAGAGTCCAGACAACAGCTGGCTGGGAACAGTCTTGCAGGAAAGACACCCAGGAGCAGGGCTGGAGCGCACGCCCAGGACAGAGGGAGTCTGCGGGGGGCCGGGGTGGGTGGGGCCAGCCCAGGCAAAGCCCCCTCACTTCCTCCTGAGGCCACTGTCCTGGACAGGCTGGGAAGGGGTGAGGCGCCCAGTAAGCAAGCTAATCACACAGCAGTGCCTTCCAGAACCCATGGTGTTCACGGAAAACACAGGCGAGATTTCCAGACCAGGCAGGGACAGCCAGGAGCTGAGCACAGGGACGGTCCCTGGAGCATCCTGCGCCGCTCGCTCGAGTCTGTCTCCACCAGGCTCCCACCGCCCCCCAAGGCCCTTGAGCCTCAGGGAGGGGCGGGGGCAGACCCTGGGGGCCCCCTAATGGGGAGGTGGCTCAAGGAACCAGCAGGACCAACCAAAGGCCGCATCCTAACGAGAGGCGAGAGCAGCCTTCATGGCCCCGACTGCCGAGGGCCCCGCAGCCCAGAACGCCCCCATTCCCCAGCCCCTCGAGCGCGGTCAACCCGGCCCAGGCAGGACGTCTGGCACACACAGGAACTCGGAGCCGACGCACCGAGACTTCCTGCGCCGGCAGGTGATCCATGGCCTGCAGCCTTGGGGATGTGAAATGTGACCATGGAGGAGCTCGGAAAAGTCAGGGCTGGGGAGAGCCGCGGGAACATGCTCTCAGGACACCACGGGCGGCGCTGTCTGCACAGGCCACGTGCCACGTGCCACGTGTGGAAAACGCGGCGTCCACATCACAGGCCACGCGCCACGCATGGAGGAGAACGTGGCATCCACATCTAATAGACAGCAGCTGCCCCACACCCACCCATGCTCAGTGGGGGGTTTCTTGGTGGCCTGGCACCAAGAAGAGAGACCCGTGGGCAGTTCTAGCCGTTGGTAGAAGCCCCTGAGAGGGAACAGATTCCGGTTTTCCTTTCTATGCTCAGCTGTGGCAAAAAGCCGGGACAGGAAACTCACATCCCAGCCGCCGCCGTGTGCAGTTCCGCGTGGGAAGCGCCCGCCCAGGGGCAACCCAGCTCCAGAATGTTCTCGGGGGGCAGAGCCCAGTGAGCCCCACCCGTCCTGCCCAGGCCGTGTCCCCCACCCCCTCCCCCACCTGGGTACCGAGCCGGACAGTCTCTCCGAACGGCGAAGCCCCTTCCTTCTCCCGTGGGAGACTCCTGCATCGTGCGGGTGCAGCTGGCCCACGTTTTGGCTTCCATCCCCCGCTCCGCGGGATTTGGGTGCTTCTCCATTACAGCCGCCGGGCGCGAGGCCACACATCGCAGTGACTCTACTTCCACTACGTGGAAGGACCCCGCCGCTGTCCGGCGTAGCCACTGCCCTATTTACTCCCCACTGAGCGCAGGTCCCGGCGCCCCCACTCCTCACCAAGCCGGCGATGTTACATGCTGCTGTTTCTGGCAGCTGCCCTCATGGGTGCGAGGTGGATGCCGGCCCCACCCCGCTCACGCACAACACCTGCTCTGAGCCCTTGGGAGAGCCCGGCTCAGAGACTCGCACAGGCTGCACGCCCATTTCACAGACGAGGACACTGGGCTCAGAGCGGGAGTCGGGTGCCCGCGGCCCCAGCTGATCTCACCTCCTGAGGCCAGCGCTGTCCCTGCTCTGCCCTACCGACCCCCTCACGGGGAACGGGAGGGCTACAGAGACCCTGAAGCTTGCCACACACAGAGTGCCCCGCCCTGGCAAACCCTGCTCCTGCCAGTAAGCCCACCCCCACCAGCCCGCCCCAGCCCTGCGTCGTCAGAGGGGACAACCCCTGCACGAGCTGCCCCTCCCCTCCCCAACTCTCCTGCCAGCGCCTCCAGCGCCAGCCACAGAGGCTAGGGCGACACGGGGGTGGGGGACGGGGCGGGTGGGGGTTGCCCCATTTCCCCATCTGCACTGCTGTCTGCACAGATGTGGGGGCAGGGCGGCCGCCCGGGAGATCCCACAGTCCGTGGTCAACACCTGCGGCTCCCACCACGTTATCACAGTGATGCCGGAAGGGCTGGGGGTGGGGGCGGGGCACGGCAGGGGCAGGGCCTGGATGGGTTTCACCCTCTGGGTCCAGGCCAGCTGTGTGGCAGAGCCCAGGGCACCGCCGCTCCCCCCGAGGGGCCTCCAGCCCACTCTCGGCTGAGTGAAAGTGAGGGGACACACTGCTGGCTGCGACTCAGCTGAACCAGGGCTCCTCCAGGAGCGGTGACCTTGTCCTCTCCCCCTCCCCCAGGGAGTGCAGGAGGCGCCGTCTGCATCCGCATGAGGTTGTCACAGGCACACACCCACAGTGAGTGTGCAGGCCGCCCCTTCACCACGAACAAGCTGGGGGGTCCTCCAAGGAGGGGTCAGCAGACCCGGGCTTGGGCCCCGTCTGGGTGGTCCCCATGCAACCTGGGCTCCTGTCTCCCCTCTGGACAAAAGAACGGAGTTCATTACTCTCGTGGCCTCCTCCTCGTGGACTGCGGTCACACCATGTACCTCTACTCACACGCTGCCAAGTTCAACCTCTCTCGGGGCTGCCTAATTCCTTTCCACGGCCTGGATTCCACATCGGGGCCATCCACAAGGGTGGCCACTGACCACGCCTGGCCACCAAGCACAGGGCTGGCAGGGTGGGGAGGGACGGAGAATTTAATGGCTTCACTGTCATTCATTTAAACGGCCACATGGGGCCCGTGGCCCTGCCACGGAATAGGCCAGACACAGAGCATTCCCACAGGACAGCCCCACTCTACGGCGTGGACACACTGCGGCTGGGGAAGTCACGTGACTCATAAGAGCCACGGTGAGCGCAGGCGTTCCCAGATTCATAGGAGAAGGCTCCGGGGGCCGGCGATGTGAGGTAGCGGGTAAAGCCGTCACCTGCGGTGCTGGCATCCCGTATGGGCACCGGTTCAAGACCTGGCAGCTCCTCTTCCAGTCCAGCTCTCTGCTGTGGCCTGGGAAAGCAGTAGAAGATGGCCCAGGTCCTTGGGCCCCTGTACCCACATGGGAGACCCGGAAGAGACTCCTGACTCCTGGCTTCAGATCAGCGCAGCTCCAGCCGTTGCGGCCTTTGGGGAGTGAACCAGCAGATGGAAGACCTCTCTCTCTCTCTCTCTCTCTCTGCAACTCTGCCTTTTAAATAAATAAATAAATCTTAAAAAAAAAAAAAAAAAAGAGGCTCTGGGTGCGAGAAATCCCACAGAAGCAGTAAGACCCTCACTCCAGCGCCATGGGTGCTGGGGGCTGGGACGCACACCCCGGAGGCCCTGAGCTGGGTCTGTAAGCAGGCGGGGGTGCAGGTCCCCCGGGGGTGGGCATGCAGCCCGAGCACCTGCCAGTGACGTTACGCTGGACAGCCACACACGCGCCAAGGTCAGGAGCGCGGGGCTCTGCTCCAGGCCCCGCCGGGCACCTCGGCCCTCGCCCCCGCTAGAAGCTCGCGAGTGTGCAGCCACCCCGGGTGTGAAACGCATGTGAAACGGGTGTGAACTCCGGGGACGTGTCTACTGCCCGGCCTGCCTGCCTGGGCTCACTGTTCCCTCGGGCAGCTGTAACCCCGGGAGTGTAGGAACCGGGCTGAGAGCAGCACGCAGGGCCCCCACAAGGCCGCTGGCGGCACGGTGAGTGCCGGCACCGGCTCCTGGGCTGCGGGCCCTGCCCGTCCTAGCGTGGGGCCGCGAGCCGTGCCAGGCTCACCAGGCTGCCGCAGGATCCGGGGACCAAGAGTGCCCGGGCCAGCGTCTTCCAGGCGCCGTGAGCAACGCGTGCAGCGTTCCCAGCTCAGGGCCTGGGCGGGGCCCGGGAACAGGCATTCCTGACATCCCCAGGGCCGACTGGGCTGGGGACCCCACTCGGAGCAGCGCCGGCCTGGAGGCTGCCCATGGGCGAGTCTTGAGGATAAGAGCCGTTCCTGTTCCTGTTCTGTGGTCTGCCTCCGCCCCCCGCCCCCTGCCCCTGCCCCCGCCCCCTGCCCCTGCCCCTGCCCCCCGCCCCCTGCCCCCTGCCCCCCGCCCCTGCCCCCTGCCCCTGCCCCCCGCCCCCTGCCCCCTGCCCCCTGCCCCCTGCCTCCTGCCCCTGCCCCCTGCCCCCGCCCCCCGCCCCCTGCCCCCTGCCCCCTGCCCCCCTCCCTGGGCCGGCCCCGGCAGCCCCGGGAAGTCCCTGCAAGCCCTCCCCCAGGACTGGGGTGGAGCGGGAGCTGCAGCCCCGCCACCGGGCCTCGGGAGGTCGGTCGGCTCGGGGAGGCCCCGCTCCCTGCTCTGCGATGCGGGGACGTCCAGGGGGCCTTGGCCATGGGGCGGTGGTGAGTGCAGGGGGCAGAGGCCGCCATCACGGGTCCTGCCCACTCCCAGCCGGCCCTGGTGCCGGTGGGGGCATGGAGCTGCTGCCCTCCCTCCTCCGGGGGGGGGGGGCTGCCCAGAACTGCCCCTCCCATCAGCACTCAGCACAGCCCGGGTCAGCTGGGCAGGCACAGCTGGTTCGAGGCATTTTAGCAGCAAATCAAATCAAATGAGGATTTATGGCCCTTCCAGAGGTCTGGGTTCCATCAGCCTCGACTCACTGGGCCGGAGAGGTGCAGGTGCAGCAGGACCCCGCCTACCTTTCAAAATAAGAGTCTTCTCGAAGGCCACACTCCCTCCCTGGACCCAACACACGGAGGGCAGAGGGCTCAGCGCCATTTCCGGAAACTGGGCAGTGCAGGGAGGTGCCAAGGCCGCCAGGGGCCAGGGGGAGGGCAGCCAGAACCCCGGAATCCTCAAGAGCCTCTTGGATTTCAGTCAATTCCAACATTTTTGAAAATTTTTTGTCTTCATTTTGTTTGAAAGGCAGAGAGACGGGGAGCCCGTCCATCTGCTGGTTCACTCTCCCAACGCCTCAACAGCCAGGGCTGTGCCCCGCAAAGCCAGGAGCGCAGAAGTCAGCGCGGGTCCCGCGTGTGCGAGGCGGGGACCCCGCGCAAGGGCCCTCCCTGCGGCCGCCCAGGCTCCGCGGTAGCCGGAGGCGGGACCAGGCGGCGGCGCTGGAACCCAGCAGGGAGAGCCGATGCTCGTCCGCCCCAGCTCTGCCAACACCAAATCTCGGTGCCAGGAGGCACAGCAGGTCACGGCGGCTCCCAGTGGGCGCCGATGCCTGCCGCAAGCTGGACACATCCGGGAACCGGGGGAACGGGGTCGCCGGAGCTGCCACTGCCCGCCCGCAGCATCTCCCCGCGGCGAGCCGCCAGCCTGGCCGTGCCACGCCTGCCCTTCTGCGTGCGAGCACGCTGGCTGCAGTGCGCCCCAGGCAGCTGCTCAGCCTCTCTGGGCTCAGTGTCCGGGCTGAGACACAGCCCCCGGTCACCCGGCTGCAGTGAGGTCAGGGAGAAAGGGGACTCGGCACTCAGCAAAGTCCACAGCTGGGACGATCACTGGGATGGCGAACGCAGCTCCCATCAGGGCGGTGACCCCCCAGCACCCCGCCCCAGCCAGGAAGCCAGAGCTGACCCCGAGCTACCTTCCAGACCCAGCTGGTTCCTAAGTAACTCACGACTAAGAATTTTTCTGCAAGAATTTCCGTTCAATGAAGTAGCTCGACCTTATTACACTTCCTTTTTTTTTTTCCATTGACTTGTAACCATTAGGCTTCTTGCCTCATGGTCACAAAATAGCTGCCGTGGCTCCAAGCGTTATATCCTCACAGAATCACATTAAGGCAAGCAAAGAAGAAGGAGGACAGAAAATCCAGTTTGCTCAGCTGTCACTCAGTGAAAAGCTAAATATGTTCTAGAACCCCCTCCCACCCCATTCTGCCCCCAGCAGATTTCCTCGTGTGTTTCGGGAAGAAGGAACATCTCAAGGTCATTCCAACCTGCAAAGAAGCCAAGCAGCAGGTGTGTGGGCGGCTCCACAGACAGCGGCAGCCACGCGCTGCCCCCAAGGCCCCCCTCCCCGCGGGGGGGGGGCAGAAATCAGAGATGCAGAGGAGGAGCTGGGTTGTTCTCTGACAGCCAGGGGCAGAGCGACCCGGTTCTGCAGACCCTCCCAACCGAGGCTGCGCGTCTTCCCCACGTGTGGGGGCGCCATTTCCCCTGCCCTCCCCTCCTTGCCCACCCCGCTCCCACCTGCCTGCCCTCCTGGGAGGACGTTTCTGGTGCCTGCAACCCGAAGGTTCTGACAAGCGCCCGGCGCCGCCCACACCAAACCCTCGCTGGTCAGGAGCAGCCCCTGCAAACCCCGCCT
The DNA here is from genome assembly GCF_964237555.1 of Oryctolagus cuniculus. Lineage (NCBI taxonomy): Eukaryota > Metazoa > Chordata > Mammalia > Lagomorpha > Leporidae > Oryctolagus > Oryctolagus cuniculus. Next base: position 4,604,526 of record NC_091442.1, on the reverse strand, counting down.
CCCGGGGCCGGCGCTGTGGCCTCGCGGCTAAGTCTCCACCTGCAGCGCCGGCGTCCCACGTGGGCACTGGTTCAAGTCCCGGCTGCTCCCCCTCCGATCCAGCTCTCTGCTGTGGCCTGGGAAAGCAGTGGAAGATGGCACAGATGCTTGGGCCCCTGCACCCACGTGGGAGACCCGGAGGAAGCTCCTGGCTCCTGGCTTCAGATCGGTGGAGCCCTGGCCCTTGCAGCCATCTGGGGAGTGAACCAGCAGATGGAAGACCTTTCTCTCTCTCTCCCCCCACCTCTACCCCCTCTTCTCTCCCTCTCTCCCTCTCTCTCCCTCTCTCCCCCTCCCTCTCCCCCTCTCCCCCTCCCCCTCTCTCCCCCTCCCCCTCTCTCACCCTCTCTCCCCTCCCTCTCCCCCTCTCCCTCCCTCTCCCTCTCTCTCTCCCCCTCCCCCTCTCTCCCCCTCCCCCTCTCTCACCCTCTCTCCCCTCCCTCTCCCCCTCTCCCTCCCTCTCCCTCTCCCCCTCCCCCTCTCTCCCCCCTCCCCCTCTCTCTCCCTCTCTCCCCCTCCCTCTCCCCCTCTCCCCCTCCCCCTCTCTCTCCCTCTCTCCCCCTCCCTCTCCCCCTCTCCCCCACCCCCTTCTCTCTCCCTCTCTCCCCTCCCTCTCCCCTCTCCCCTCTCTCCCCTCCCCCTCTCTCTCCCTCTCCCTCCCCTCCCTCTCCCCCTCTCCCTCCCTCTCCCCCTCTCCCTCCCTCTCCCCCTCTCCCCCTCCCTCTCCCCCTCTCCCCTCTCTCCCCCTCCCCCTCCCTCTCCCCCTTTCCCTCCCTCTCCCTCTCTCTCCCCCTCTCCCTCCCTCTCCCCCTCTCCCTCCCTCTCCCTCTCTCTCCCCCTCCCTCTCCCCCTCTCCCTCCTTCTCTCTCTCTCCCCCTCTCTCTCCCCCTCCCCCTCTCTCTCTCCCCCTCCCCCCTCTCTCCCCCTCCCCCTCCCTCTCCCTCTCTCCCCCCCTCCCTCTCTCCCCCTCCCCCCTCTCTCCCCCTCCCCCCTCTCTCCCCCTCCCCCCTCTCTCCCTCCCTCTCTCTCCCTCTACCCCCCTCTCCCCCTCCCTCTCTCCCTTTCTCCCTCCCTCCCTCTCTCTCTCTAACTCTCCTTCTTCTCCCCAGGTGTCTCCTCCAACCAGGGACCCCAGGTGCGCGCACGCCCCGTCGCGGCGCGGGGGACACAGGCGGGGGCCTCCTAGGGCCGTCAGCTCCCCTCGGCCGGCCGCCACGGGAGGGCGCACGCTCAGGAAACGCAGCGCAGGTAACGTTCAGGTTGGCCCACAGACGCTGTTGTGAAAACCCACGCGGCCCCGGCAGGACACGGGTCCCCCTCCCTGCCCTCGCGCCGTCCTCCCGGGCAGAGCAGCACAGGTGCCGGCGCTCGTGAGAGACAGGCCCGGGCCTCCGTGGCCGAGCGCCACCTCCTCCGGGCAGCCTCCGCCCTTGCTCCGAGGGGTCCGCTCTGCCCCCGCTCAGGAGGATCAGGAGCCGCCTGGCCCACAGCAGGAGCCCTGCCCTGGCCTCGGCTTCCTCCAGGGACAATGACCGCTGGGCTTCGGGGCCCCCTGCAGACACCCCTCCTCGTCCAGGCTCCCGGAGCAGCACCGAGCTGCGTGCGGCCGGTGTCGGTCAGCGGGGGTCCCGCGCGGTCCCCACGGCTGGTGCTGCAGGGGGACCCCTGCAGTCACAGAGAATCCAGTCTCTCCGCGGGCGGCAGGGGCTGGGTGAGCGACGCCAGCAGGCGTCCACCCCCGCAGGGCTCAGTAAGTGCTGACGGGGACGGTGGAAGGGAACTTGGGCCTCTATCGGTGCCGCGAACACCGTGAGCCCAGCTGCAGGAGCGTGCGACACAGGAAGCCGGCCACTTCTCAGCCACCTTCCACCCTGCGTCGGTGCGAGGCCGGTTGTCTCTCTTACTGTCACCCCCTGCAGCAGGGTCAGGCCTGCGACCCACTTTGGTCCACGGGACTTAAGGAGAAGGTCGTCCTGCCTTGCAATGTTTGGGAACGCAGCAGCCACCCTGTCACGAAGAGGTCAGAATGGCAAGTTCGAGGACAGACCCCTGGCTTGCGGTGACGGGAGAGGATGACGTGGCCTTGTGCCGACGCCGCTCGAAGCCGGTGACAGTACTTGGCGCTTCCACCCTGCCCACTGCCTGGAGTCGCGCCCCGAGAGGAGGGGTCACTGGAGCTCACCCAGGCCTCTGCCCAAAATCAGGAGGAGTGGGGGAAACTCAGTACACCACGGAATCAAACCTGCCTGCAAGGTGTCCCTCCCATTCGAGGTCCGAGGGCCCAGGACTGCACGGAGCCGTCACTGGGTGCGGGCGGCCAGACCGGGCCGGGGGCCGCCTGCTCACCTGGAGCTCCCGGCCTGCTCGGAGCCCACCTGGAGGGGCAGCGAGGCCCTGAGCACATGGCCCCCTGCCGCCACCTGCCCGAGGCCACACACAGGCAAGGGGACCTGCTGTGCCCAAGGCGGGGACAGCCACCGATCCTGTGCGGGAAACGGCGGGCGCAGGCGGGTCCTCGCCTAAGACAGGGACATATCGGCTGTCCCTCCCCCAGACGGCCAGGACCACAGCCCTGCCGCGCCGCCACCGCCGGCCCAGGCGGAGCCCAGAGCAGCAGAAGGGAAGCGGGCGCCATTCGGCAGCAAAGCCCCATCTGGGGGTTTCCAGTGCCGAGCAGGCCTGCCCACGCCATACGCCGGAACCCGACGGGGGCACAGCCACGGCCCGTCCCGGTGGCTCGGGTCTCCTTGAAACCCCGCGCCAAGAAACACAGACCTTAACCTGCGACAGGGAACTTTCTAGAACAGCAGCATTCGTCACAACACCCCTGCTTCCTGCTGTGCCTCGTGCCCCTCGGCACGGAGCTGCCTGGGTGTCCCGGCTCGGGAGGGCCACCCCGACCCCAATCCCACAGATGGGGCTTAGGCCACCACGCCCAGTGCTGGAGCACGGCACAGCCTGCGTCCAGTACCCAGGGGCTGTGGACGCCCAGGGCCCATCAGAGGCACAGGCAAGCAGCCCCCTGCGGGCCCCTCAGTCAGCTCTCCTCCCCGCCCCCGCCCCCGCCCCCTCCCACCTTAACAGCTTGCCCAAGGTCACGAGGTTAACAATGAACCCCCAGTATGACCCCAGAGCCAAAGTCCTAATGACCACATGAGACGCTTGGGGCAAAAACTGGCCAGGGACCAGTGCTGGGTGCAGCAGGTAAAGCCGCCGCCTGCAATGTGGCCTCCCATACGGACGCCAGTTCAAGACCCGGCTGCTCCACTTCCGATCCAGCTCTCTGCTGTGGCCTGGGAAAGCAGAGGAAGATGGCCCAAGTGCTTGGGCCCCTGCACCCATGCAGGAGACCCGGATGAAGCTCCTGGCTCCTGGCCCCAGCTGTAGAAGCCACTGCGGGAGTGAAACAGTGGATGGAACACCTCTCTCTCCCTCTCTCTCTCTCTAACTCTGCCTTTCAAATAAATAAATCTTTAAAGAAAAGAAAATTTGCAGAATCAGAACCTGAGTAGGCAGGCGCAGGGACACAGAAATCACAGGCAACGCCCCCGGGGGTCACGCGGAGACCCCGAGGAGCCTCGTGGGCTGCCTGGGGCAGGGAGCGCCCTTCGGAGTCCCGGCACAGCTCCGTGAGGGGCCAGGGACGGGTGTCCGGGTCTGGGGACGATGCAGGCGGACGAACAAGTGCCTGCGCACCCGTATCTACAGACACCGGAATCGGCCTCTCCCGCCACCTCCGCAGGCCGGGACGTCGAGTCTTCCCCTTTGGAGGCGTCCTCAGCTCCCCAGCTGGGCCGGCCTGGCTGCGGGCCGTGGTCCAGAGCAGGCAGGCCTCCCTGTCCTGACTCCCACCCGCTGCGAACAAGCCAGCCGCCACAAGGGAGGGGCCGGGTAAGAGGCAGTCTCCCCGCTCCTCCTGGGCAGGGAGGTTCCTTCGGTTCTAGAAAGACACTGCCTCCCTGCTGGCCTCCGGGGTTTCAGACCCAGGAGAGGCTCCCGGGAGGGGGCTCGCGGCCTGGTTGCAACTCGTGCTCCTTCGACCGGAAATTGGCCGTCAGCCCTCAAAGGCTTTTCCCGCTCACTGCCGCGGGCCAGGAACCCCGACTTGAGCCATCCCGTATCTCAGCTCCGCCACCAGGGAGCTTTGCTTCCCAGGGGAGCAACCCTGGGACTCTGGCTGTCACAGGTGAGTGGAGGGGTGCGGGCGACGGTCAGGGACCAGGAAACGCTGCCCTCACTACCGCTGCAGGGGACGCCCACCGCAGTCCCCGTGCCCAGGCCGGGAGCACTGCCCAGGGGCGGGCATTGTGGCGCGGCAGTTACCACGCCACGTGGGACGCCCACGTCCCATGTCAGAACCCCGGTTCAAGTCCCCGCTCCTCCACTTCCCATCCGGCTCCCCACTCACGCACCTGGGAGGCAGCAGGGGACGGCTCGAGTGCTTGGGCCCTGCACCCACATGGGAGACCCGGATGGAGCTCCTGGCTCCTGGCTTCAGCCTGGCCCAGCCCCAGCTGCTGTGGGCACTTGGGGAGTGAACCAGCAAATAGAAGACGGATCTCTCTCTCCCTCCCCGTGTGTGTGTGTGTGTGTGTGTGTGTGTGTGACTCTGCCTCTCAGATAAACAAACAAATGTTTTTTAAAAAATTAAAGCTGACCGCTCATGACAAAGGAGGAGGGCAGCTCCCGGGCCACCAGACACCCAGAGACTCGCGGCCGCCTGCCCCGGCCGTGCTGCGGGCTCCCCGCCTGCATATTAAGATAATTAGGCGCTCAGGGTTTGAGTAGGTAAAAGGCAAAGTCGCTGCATTTATTGTTTCCTCCTAAAGGAAATGACCAACCAGTGCCTCCATCCCATAAACATTTACTAGCCCCGGAAGGTTCCACGGCCCCGCTGATTTTTAAGGGCTCCCCTCTCTGCAGACTGCGGGTCGAGGCGGTCAGAAAATGCAACCCGAGAAGGGGCAGAGGCCGGGCCGCCTCGCGGAGTTCAGGGCCAGGAGCGCTGCCCGCGGAGCCGGCTCCCCGCTCCCCCATGCCACGTGGGGCCCCGCCCAGCTTGGGGGTCTGTAGGTGGGTGCGTTATTGGTCTCTGGGGCCCACTGGAGCAGCTCCCCTGGCCCCAAGCCCTGCGGATGGCGGCCCCACCAAGAGGACCTGGCCACTGTGTGCCGGCCAGCGGGGGGCAGCGCTGCAAAGGGGGCTTTTCTGGTTTGCTTGGAAAAAAACTTTAACTGCAGGAATTTCTGCAGGGCGAAGCGTCACAAACACGCAGAGCGAGGACCGCGCCTGCTGCCTTTTCCTGCCTGGGACAGGCTCTCAGAAGGGAAGCCGCACAGCCAAGGCACTCCCAGGACCCTGCCCCCAGCTCCCGCCATGGGCACCTCGGGCCCCCCGGGGCGCTGGTCTCAGCTATGGCGTCCATGTCTCCAGGGCTGGCCTCTCCTGCCCCAGTACCACACCTCACTTCCTGCTGCGCGGCCATCATGGAAAGAAAGGAACACGGAGAATTCCTTTAGCGTCCCTCCCCAGTGTGGGCATTTGGCCGAGCGCTTGGGATGCCAGGGTTCGAGTCCCGGCTCCCCTCCCGCCGCGTTTCCTGATGAAGTCCCCAGGAAACAGCAGGGATGGCTCAGGCAGTCCCGCTCCCACCACTCACAGGAGACGCACACTGGGTTCCCACCTCTGGGCAGCTTGGGCCTGGCCCAGCTCCCAGGAGTGGGCGCTCCCAGCAAATGGGAGTGCTCTCTCTCTTTCACCCTCTCTAATAAATAAAAGTAATTTTAAAATGTTTTCATGGGGCCAGCGCTGTGGCACAGTGGGTTAACGCCCTGGCCTGAAGCGCCAGCATCCCACATAGGTGCTGGTTCTTGTCCCGGCTGCTCCACTTCCGATCCAGCTCTCTGCTGTGGCCTGGGAAAGCAGTGGAAGATGGCCCAAGTGCTTGGGCCCCTGCACCCGTGTGGGAGACCCTGAAGAAGCTCCTGGCTCCTGGCTTCAGATTGGCCCAGCTCCAGGAGGGAACCAACGGATGGAAGACCTCTCTCTCTCTCTCTCTCTCTCTCTCTCTGCCTCACTCTGACTTTCAAATAAATAAATCTTAAAAAAAAAAAAAAGTTTTCAAACTTCTCCCCAACCCCCTCCCTCTCTGCCTCTCCAGAGATGCTGTCACCCAAAGGCGCCGAGTGCCTTCTGCCAGGCTGTCCTGCTGTTGCTAGGATACAGAGGAGCCGGCGCCCGTGACAGTGTTACTGTGTGTACCTCACACACTCAGCCGGGGGTCGGGGGTCAGCACAGCATACAGAATTCTGTGCATGAAACAAAGTTTCATTGCGTGACATTTCCAGAGCATTGATCTCAGACCTCAGATCTCAGACCTCAGATCTCAGAGCAGGGGCGCCCAAGCCCTAGTCTAGTGCATCCCGGGATTTCCCCAGTCCCCAGCTCACGCACAGCTGGGCTGCTGGTGACCGCCACGTTACAAACCACGTGGCTGCGTGGCGAAGACTCTGCACATTCATACACAGCATCTCAAGACACTGCTGCTAAAACACTCCCATCCGGGGCCGGCGCTGTGGCATAGCAGGTTAAAGCCCCAGTCTGCAGTGCCAGCATCCCGTATGGGCGCTGGCTCAAGTCCCAGCTGCTCCACTTCTGATCCAGCTCTCTGCTCTGGCCTGGGAAAGCAGAGGAAGACGGCCCAGGTCCTTGGGCCCCTGCATCCGCGTGGGAGATCTGGAAGAAGCTCCTGGCTTCGGATCAGCTCGGTTCTGGCCATTGTAGCCATCTGAGGAGTGAACCAGCAGATGGAAGACCTCTCTCTCTCTCCCCCATTGCGTCTCTGTAACTCTGCCTTTCAAATAGATAAATAAATACTAAAACAAACAAACACCAAGTTCCAGCTGCTGCTGGCATCTCCCTTGGAGCAGGTGTCAGTACACATCGCATTGCATCAGGGACCCTGCACGTGGTCACTCGGGCCAGGGCGGGGGGGGGGGGGAGGCTTTACCCTGAAAATGTTTTTTAAGCCACAAGGCAGAGGAGAGGGGATGAGCAGCCGAAGGGCAAGGTGTGTGCCTGCTTCTCTTCATCTCATCTTCAGGTCAGGGTCACGGCCTTGGTTTCTGTCCCCGTGCCCTCCGCGGCCCCCCTGCTGGTGCACCCTGGCAGGACGGCACTGCAACGGGCAAGGGTGGGATTCCCTGCCAAGCCAGCAGTCCCAGCCACGCGAGCTGACGCGGGCACGACTCTACCCACCTGGCAGCGGCCGGGAGGGGAAAGGAGGCATCTGGCGACAATGGTGGTGACAAAGGTGCCACCGCCGCTGAGATCCACACCCTGCGCCCCACCACGAGCGACCTCGGGGACGCCCGGAGATGACCAGGGCATCTCTGAAGTCAGGTTCTTGACTCAGCTCCGCAAGCTCCCGCAGGGACAGGCAGTGCGGAGAAGGCCCCTCTCTGCTCAGCGCCAGACCTCAGAGTGGGGCGGTCCCACCCCTCCCGCCTCCTCGGTGGGGACAGCCGCTGGAGCTTGGCCCTCTGGAAGCCAAGCCCTGAAGACGCCGGGGGCCACCTCACACGTGGGGACGTGCTCACTGACCACGGGACTGCCTCATCTGACAGAAGCTTCCAGAAACACTGGTCTTCAAAATGGGATGCAGGCACATGGGCGGAGGCAAGAGGGATTCACTGGGGTGCAGGAAAGATGTTAGGATGACAACTGTTCAGCAAACTTCAAGAACGAGGGGTGATGTAGCAGGTAAAACCGCCGCCTGCAGTGACCGCATCCTACATGGGCACCGGTTCTAGTCCCGGCTGCTCCTCTTCCAATCCAGCTCTCTGCTCTGGCCTGGGAAAGCAGCTGAGGATGGCCCAAGTGCTTGAGCCCCTGCACCCGCGTGGGAGACCAAGAGGAAGCTCCTGGCTCCTGGCTTCAGATCGGCACAGTTCCGGTCATTGCGGCCATCTGGGGGAGTGAACCAGTGGATGGAAGACCTCTCTCTCTCTCTGCCTCTCCTTCTCTCTCTGTGTAACTTTGACTTTCAAATAAATAAATAAATCTTTAAAAAAAAAAAAAAACAGGTACCCAGGTATGGAATGTGGGCATCCAAAGCGACATCTGACCCTCTACGCCAAACACACACCCCAGGTGGAAATTTTAAAAGCCACTGCATAGGGGCCGGCACTGTGGTGTAGTGGGTAAAGCCGCTGCCTGCAGCCCGGCATCCCACATGGGCACCAGTTCGAGTCCCAGGGTCCCAGGTGCTCCACTTCCAATCCAGCTCCCTGCTAATGTGCTCCAGAAAGCAGAAGATGGCCCAAGTCCTTGGGCCCCTGCACCCACGTGGGAGACCCAGAGGGAGCTCCTGGCTCTTGGCTTCACCCTGGCCCAACCCTGGCTATTGCAGCCATTTGGGGAGTGAACCAATGCATGGAAGACCTCTCTCTCTCTCTCTCTCTCTCTCTTTCTCTCTCTCTCTCTATCTGTCTCTGCCTCTGCCTCTGCCTTTCCCTCTCTGTAACTGCCTTTCAAATAACTAAATAAATCTTAAAAAAAAAGCCAGAGCACAATTCACATCTGTCCCCACCTCGCACCGTAGCGGTGACGTTGTGGGGGCGTGAGCCTCCCTCCAAACCTCACTGCCGCCAAGACGCGGCCCCCCCAGCCCACAGCAGAGCCAGAAACTCCCTGCAAGCGAAAGTCAGCCCTCGGATTCCGCGCTCCCGAGGTCACGGGTTGTGTGTGACTGCGGGGAACGTCATCCGTAGACTGGGCTGGGGGTCAAACCAGCCCGACCAGGGGCCAGATCATTAGCTCAGTGATCCCAAACGGCTAACCCGTGGCTTAGAAAAACATCAAAGAACATTCCATCCCCTGGCTGATTCCAGTGACAGCAAAGCTAATTGGATGTATATTGTCTATTAATTAAAGTGCATTAACTAAAACTGCATTGATGAAGCGGCTGAAATGTATCTTAATTAGTGACATGGACATTTCATGTTTTCGTCTTTCCTGCCCCACTTAGGCACCTGCGCTCCCCCTCTGCTGTATAAATATGAACGACCCTAACAGCGCAGTCGTCGGGGAACACTTCCCGCCAGGCTGTGCGCTCAGACTTCACTGCTGGGAATCTGAAAACAAATACTTCAGAGGATGCTGCCCAGAATTCTCTGTCCATCCAGGCACACGGTGGCCAGTACCCGAGCTCCTTCCCCGCGGCGAGAGCCCTGCCAGGCAGACGGGGCAGCCAGAGCTCCTGTAGCAAAGCACAGGCAGTGGGGACCACCAGAACACTCGTCCGCCTCTGTGTGCGCGCTCAGCGGCCGGGCGGGTGGGCGCGGGGACGTTCCGGGCCCCCGGCGGGCGGGATGCTTACATCGCTCTGTTTTTCTTTTCCCAGACTACTTGAAAGCAACGGAGAGGCTGAAATTACAAGACGGCGCAGGCCTAAACCCAACGCGTAAAACCAGGCAAGTCCTCAGTTTTGGAAACAGTGCAAGTTTCTATTCACAGCCAAATTTCATTAAAGCCAGACAACAAAAGATGGAAACTTGAAAGCCACTCGGGAGATAAAGATGTGATAGGACACGTGACCTCAGAGATGCCGGGAAACTTAATACTCGCTGCGGCGGATCCTAACCGTTGGGAGGGAGCCCGGGGGAGTCTATGGGAAGCTTTGAGAAGGCCCAGCGCGCGTCCCCCGGGCTGCAGCCTCCAGGGCCTTGTTCGGAGAGCCCAGGCCCAGCCTTGCACCTGCTCCGCTACAGAGCGGGGAAGCCGTGCCACTCTGTTAATGAGTGCTCTGGGCCGTCACTCCCTTGGAGAGAAGACAATTTGTACTTTGACCGTCTTCCAGAAAGGGGCGGGAAGAATGCTGCAGTGATGCGATTTTTTTTTTTTAAACTAGCCTTTCTTTATTCGGGAGCGACTTTTGACTTCCAGTTGCAAAGATAGTACCGATACTTCTCGCTTACTCCTCAACTCAGTTCCAGGCTTGCAAGTAGTAAAACTTTCAATAACCTTAGATGCTAAAAATCAACAGCAGTTCTACTGTTGTCTTCAAGGGACCTTGGCACGTCCGTTCCAATTTTGTCCCATGACGCACCTCCGTCATCTTTGAAATCACATGGGTGCCTTACCAGCAGTATTTTAAGATGAGATACTTAAACACTGAAATTTAGACTGACATCCCAAAACGACTAGCGATCTGGCCACCTTAAAAAAAAAAAAAAAAAAAAAAAAAAAAAAAAAAAAACAAGAGCTACCATGTGCAGGGGGCACCCACCTACTGCGTGCCGGGCTCTGTGGGAGAATCTGCTGAGGGGGGATTATCACCCAGCCTTTACACAAGGAGACAAATTAGAGACCTTCAGAAACTCGCCCAAGGTCACACAGCCGACGCGCAACCATAGTGGAAACAGACACCCGTGTTCAGGCTGTGTGGAAAGAGAATCGTGTCCATGTGCCCCGTCTCCCCTGCCAGGCCACGCCCACCGCCGTCACCGAGAATGGCCGTCACCGGCAGCGAGGCCCCCCAGCCCCCGGCCCCATAGATCACCCGGAATTAGCTGCGAAGTGTTAGGACACTCGGCTGGGCAGCCCCGGCTTGGGCGAGGGCTGGAAGGCTTCACCGAGAAGCCCTTCAGAGAAAGCCGCGGTTGGCAGCCCCGCTCCTGCATGGGAACAAATTAACATTGGCATTCCAAACACAGGAAAGGGAGGAAATTGGAAACACAGTTCAGACTTGGCCAGCCCTTTGAAATACTGTACCATGCTACCGACATCAATTAATGAGAAGCAGGGCTGTGCCGAGAGGCCCTGGTTTGGAAATGCATTAACACACGTTAAACATGTTTGTACAGGAACCGGATTATAAGCACCCCAGCTCCCAAACAATAAAGCAATTACCCTAAAACCGGTGCTCTCGGAGCTGTCATTAATTCAATCCACTCCACGGGGATCAGAGCGGGCTTTGCGCGCCTCCCCGCAATGCCTGCCGACACGAGTGCCGAGGGGACCGTGTGCACGTGCTCTTCCAAGGCCCCCACCAGGAAGTGTCAAACTCCAGGCACTCCTAGGACCCCCTCCCCACCATAAACACTCTACCCAGAGAGCGGGAGACGCACGCAGCCCCGGTGCTCACGGGCACGGCCACTTCGCTGGGGAAGGTTCCCAACGAAATATCTGTTCCATATTAAGAAAAACCAAGGCACGTCGTTGTCAGGTATTATTTGTCAAATGCCATTGGCTGCGAAACCCGGGATTCGCTCCCAGCTGAACACGAAGCTGGCTCACACTGAGCGGCTCAACCTGGGATGGGAGGCACTGAACAAACCCCACCGCCTCTCTCAACCGTTTCGGGAATGGAAGGAAAACTGGGGAAGAAAGAAGGCGCTGGGCCCTGAGCTGCCCAGGACGGAGGGCCTGCAGCCCCAGAGCACTCTGACAACCCCAGCGCACTAGCCAGCCTCGCGATCTCTCAAGAACGCTAGAGAGAAGAGGGCCCACGCTGTGCCGGCATCCCATACGGCTGCTGGTTCAAGTCCCAGCTGCTCCACTTCCAATCCAGCTCCCTACTAATGGCCTGGGAAAGCAGCAGAAGACGGCCTGAGAGCTTGGGCCCCTGCACCCACAAGGGAGACCCGGAGGAAGCTCCTGGCTCCTGGCTTCAGTGTGGACGAGCCCTCCTGTTGTGGCCATCTGGAGAGTGAACTGGCGGATGGAAGATCAGTCTCTCTCTCTCTCTCTCTCTCTCTCTCTCTCTCTTTCTCTCTGTAACTGTGCCTTTCAAATAAATAAAAATAAATCTTTTTAAACAAAAACAAGAGAAGGGGTTTTAGGTGACGTGGGGGAGCTCAGTGCTTCGACCTGCAGTAGGAACCCCCCCAGGCCCCGCGTTCACAGCTGCGCCCACTGTGCTCCACCTCACAGGGGTCTCCCCTGGCTCCCTCCCCCCTGGAGACGTCACCCCCTCCCCACCCCGTGTCCCAGTCGATCTGGGATCCATCAACTTGGAGCAGTTTAAGTGTGTGAAGCTAACTGTGTTATCATTTTCTCCACAAATTAACAGTTTCTATGTAAATATTGGTAATTCCTCGCCCCATGGAGACACCGGCACGTTTGATTTAAACTAATTAAAAGCAGAGGGTTGTGCGATTCGATCTATTGATTTTACCAGTGGGACTTGACGCTTGGAGAACAAGTGCACACAGCTGAAGAGCTCACCCAGCACCACGCGGCCAAGGCTGACCCTCACGACAAGGCTGACCCATGCGGCCAAGGCTGACCTTCACACTCCTTCCGACAACAGCGCGACAGGTTCCGCGCACCCCCGCCCGCGCCCTCACGCCCGTGACTGCCAGGGAGCCTCTAGGGGCCGTGTCTTGGCCAAGCGCCCCCAGCCAAGTCTGCAGAGGGAGCCCGCAGGAGTCAGCGTGGCCGGCCGCCTGGCCAAGGGGCTCTCCATTCAACACTGCTCGGCTGGTTACACCGAGGGGCAGGCTGGGGAAGGGTGGAGACGGGGCAGAGCCGGGACACTGTGATTCTCGCAGTGGGCCAAATATGACCTTACCAAGTGGGGGTGGGGCGATATTAAAGCGATAGCGGTGATCAATCAGCTTGGCCGGGACTCTCCCTGGAATGAAGTCATCGCTTGTCTCTGAGCTCAGTGGACACGTGAGATTCGCTCACGGCACAGGCACGCCGGTGGCCGGGGGACGGACCGCCAGCTGTGTTTATCTGGGCAGAGGCTCCGCAGCCTACCACGCCGAGGGCCGCAGCTCTCCGGGGCTGTGTCTCCTCCCTCCACGCATTCAAAGAGCCACGCCGCCCCTTTGAAGGCCTGGGTTTCATCCAGGCCACCTCCTTCCCCGTCCGTGGATGCCACACTTTGCCACCGAACGCCAGACTGGGATCAAAACCCAACAGGGCCACCCAAGCCGGCAGCCGGGGCTCAGCCCTCACCTGCCTTGAGAGCAGAAGAGAAAGGCACACAGGACCCAAACAGTTCAAATCTGGGTCACGTACGTCCTTCGGGGGGGGAGGGGGGGGACGCAAATCTTTGATTTATGGAAGCAGGAAAACCAGGTTTCAAAGAAGTGATTTGGAAAGGGTCCCTAAAAACACAGCTGCCGGTGTGTTCCCACAGCAAAGGCGCCGTGCAGAGAGGGAGAAAGGAGGGGAGCCTGTGTGACATCTGCATTAACCTCTGGCTGCTCACCAGTGAGGGCCGCGCTGGAATGCGGAGCAGCCCCTTCCAAATTTTAACACAAGCCAGGTTACAGCTGCGAATGCCTGCAGCGCGCGCGCTCCCGCGAAGCACTCCCTGAAGGACATTTTTAAACTGTAACAGAATCTTTCTCTAATACTCTACAGTGGTAGGGCCTGTTCATAAGGGGCAAGAGGAACCATCTTAATGCCAAACGCTTGTCAACAAAACGGACGGCCAGATGTTACAAAGCAAAAACCCAACTGCCCGGCCCGAGCCCGCTCCGGCCGTCTCCACAAAGCCACTTTTCTACGCTCACTCCAATCGTGACGGCTTTCCAACTTTCCCCTTTTATTTATTTATTTTTTTTTTTTCATTTCATCTCGAAGATGAAACAAACGGCACTCCTCCGGAGCCCGGCCGCCCGGCCCGTGCCGGCTCCTGCAGAAGATAGCAAGCAAACAGCCCGACGGCTTCTTCCCCAGGAGGCGCGGCCAGCAGCGGGCGGCGCGGGGCCGGGCCAGGTCCAGTCTGCAGAATCGCACCGGCCCAGGGACTGTTGGAGACAGGGCAGCCTGTTTTGCATTCCAAAATTCGGTCTGCACGGAGAAGTCGGGGGCTTGTTAATCCAAACCAGTTCACAGAGCCCGCTGTCGAGCCTAAGGGGCTGAGGCTGGGCTGGGCGTGTGTTGCAAAGGGGTCCCTGCACAGAGGGGCAGCCGAGTCCTCATTCCCAGCACCTGGTTTTGTCGTAAATCCCCCCCCCTCCAAGTTCCCCTCCAGTCCGGATCCCACTCGGCCTGGCAAACCGCTTGAATTCCAAGAGGAACGAAAACCAGTTTGGCTGCAGACAGAAGGAAGAATTAACGCACCAGGCCTGCAAAAGGCTTCAGAACTCGGGCAGGGGTCCCCCACGCACTCACGTGGCCTGCAGGGCAGCGGAGGTATGCGCTGGGGGAGGGGCCCTGGGGGAAGGCCGCCTGCCCCCTCATCCCCCCAGATCCTAGCTGAGGGCCCCCAGAGCCCCCCTGTGATGAGAACGAGCGGTGATTTCAGATGAACGAGTGATTCCTCTCCCCTAGGTGAAGTGTCAGGATCAACCATCCTGGAGAAAACTGTGTCTCACACACCACGGTGATCCGCAACCCCGGGGAAAAACAGAGTGTCCTTCGCAGCCATCCAAGTGCCTGAACAAGTCTCCTACACACCCCCAGCCCTCCCCAGTCCCCCGGGAAGTCCCTCCTATGGAGAAATTCCGAGCGAGCGAGCAGTAGATCAGAAGAGACAGCGAGTTTACCCCCGTGCCGTCACTGCACAGAAATTAAAGGCCGACCTTGGAGGCGTCCACAGGCTGCAGCCCAGGTCTTCAGCCACCTCGTCACCTCGAGTTTAGGGACAGAGAGAGAAAGAAAACAACTCCATGCACTCTGCCCTCTGATGTGGAGTGATGTTGCGGGGGCGTCCACAAAGCCCAGAGCCAGCCCCGCTGATTAAGAGGCTCAGACAAGCAGGTCTTTGTCCCTTCGAGATGAAAGCCGCGGATTGAAAGGTGTGTGTGCAGCCAGAGGAAAGCCACCCAGCTGCGGCCTTCCCAAACAGGTCTCGGCTTGCTCCCGCTGCCAGGAGGGGGGCGGTGCAGCCAAGTGTCCAGGGGCCCCCACATAGCAACCCAGCTCTTCTCCCGGGCCGGCCATGCTGCCTGTGCCTGAGCAACTGGGTACTTTCTGCTGGGTTTTCCAGAGCCTGGACAGGAGCTGGGGATTACGGATACTTCTGTAATGACCCTGGCCAAGCTCCGGAGGCAGCTGCCGGGACCTGAGATGCCGCACTCGGTGGGAGCCACCGGCACACAACAGAACCCAGGATCCCACAAACCCCACCCGAGACACGGCCCTGGAGGACCACAGAGCCCCAAGTGCCCTCATCGACTTGTATGTACACATTCGGAATGTTGCTTTCAATAAAGACAAACATAAAAAGGGAATCGCAGGAGGAAAACAGCCCCGGCTCCCTCCCCCAGCCCCACCGCGCTGCCAGATCTTGTCCCAGTGGGACAAGCACCCATGTGACCCTCGAGGCCTGCACCTTGCTCCCTGCCACCCCAGGCTCCCCGGGAATTGCTCTCGATCAAAACCCAGGACGCCGCCTCCCCCTTGAACAGGCGGCAGAGCCTCATTTAAACTTTCCCGAAGTTATTTTGCCATCTGACCCTTCCACCCCTTCTCCGCGGAAGCTCCGGTTCCCAACTTGATCTTGGCCATTATTAAGGGCAGACAATGGCCTCCCGGGAACCTCAGGGACCTTATCTGGAGCGGGAAGCCCGGGAGGCGGATCCGCGCTTCCCGGGGCGCCCCCAGCCGCCGCCATGCGCGCCCCTGTGCCCAGCGCCGGGCTTCGGTGTCCCTCGCTTCCTGGTTGACGGCGCCCGCGGTCGTGGGTCTCTTGCCCCGACTTGGTTTGGGTTTCCGCGGCGCGGCGCACACGTAGAATAAAAGCGGCTAACCCGGGCGTGTTATCTCGGAAACCAAATATTTGATCCTCAGCGCTCAGAGCGCGCTGCCGGGGGTGAGTTTGTGCGAGTCTGGTGCGTGCCTCGCGCGCCCCCACCCCGCCTCCCGGCAGCTGGGGCCGGGAACCGGGGGCCCCGGGCGCCCCCGGCGGTGTCTGCACCGAGACGCCCGCCACCCAATCGCCAGAACCGGTGGTTTGCGCGCCACACGTGATAAACGCTGAAAATGGATTCTGCCCGCCCGGGACCTATCATTACATATTTAAAATAGAAAGCTCGCAATGGCAACGGCTCTTCCCCAGCTGCGGCCGTGGGAGCCCGGGCCGAGGGGGGCGCCCGGCGGCCGGGAGAGGGGCCCAGAGGCGCTTGGAGCGCGCGGCTCGCCCAGGCTGGCGCGCCGCGAGGGGACAGGTAGGGCTCGCCGGGGAGACGAAGGGAAGGCGACGTCCGCGGTGCCGGGGCCCAGCTGCGGGGAGAGGAGCCGAGGGAGGGCGGGAAGGCGGCTTCCCCGAGCGCGGCCCTTTAAATCCAGGTAGCGCGGGGCCGCGCCGGCCCGGGACGGCTCACATGACCCAGCCCCGGCGCTTTGAACTGAGCCGCGGCCCGGCGGGTGACCTAACTCCGAGGGGGCTCCGGTCCGGTCGGCCCCTCCCTCCCTCCCAGCAACTTGCACAGGCCAGCTGAGGCCGGTCCGCCCTACCTGAGGGTGCACACGGCTTGGGTCCACTAGGGCCGAGGGCTCGGACACCCGGAGACAGCAGCTGCCGCGTTGCAACCGGCCACGAGCGGAAAGATGGGCGCGCTGGACGGGCGGAGTGGCCCCCTCCCCGGGCCGAGACGCCCCCACCGGAGACGCTCACGGCCGCCCTGCCCTCACTCACCGAGGTTCACGAAGCTCATGACCATGTCCGCGTCGGTGAGGAAGCGGCTATCTTGCAGGCTGGCCAGAGGGGGGCCCTGGGTGCTGAAGACGGCCTTGTAGGGGTAGGAGAAGCCCTGGCCGTCGGGCCCGCCGCCCTCCTCCACCGCCATGGCATTGTACAAGTCCAGCATGAACATGGGCGCCGAGTTGTGCTTGCCCTGGAGGTGGGGGCGCGGGCGGTGCGGCAAGCCCAAGATGGAGAGGATCTCCCGCTGCATCTCGCGCCGCTCCTGGCTGCGGAGGCGCCGGTGGATGAAGCTGGAGTGCACCTCGTTGTCCAGGCTGAAGTCGGCCAGGGCGGAGCGCAGCAGGAACAGGGGCGCCCAGAGCGCCACGAAGCTGTGCGGCGCCGCGGCTCGCAGCGAGCGCACGTGCATCGCGCCGGCTCGCGGGCTCCGGGCACCAGGCTCCGCGCCTCCCCAGGTGGCAGAGGGGGCAGGCGGCCGTCCACGCCGCTCGGTCACTTGCTGTAGACGGGCCCCGCTGCGCCCGCGCCAGACATGGCCCCTCCCCGGCCGGCTGCGCTCTGCCCCGACCCCCGCCCCCCACCCTGCTCCGCGCTGGCCCCGGGCCCCTTGCCCCGCGCTCGTCCGGGCGCACCGCACGGCTAGGAAACCAGCTCCGGCGAGCGAGCAAGCAGGCGAGCGAGGAGGCGGGCGCGGGTGGGAGGAGCAGCCAGCAAACCTAGGCGTCCCGAGAGCGAGCGCCGGGGAGGAGGCGAGGCGGCGGGCGGGCGAGCGCTCCTTCCTCCGGCTGCTTTCGCCTCGCGCGGCCGCGACCCACCCTCTGCCGACCCCCGGCGGGGAGAGCGAGGCCCCGGCTCGCGCTCACAGCCCCGCGCGCCCCTGATCGCCCCAGAGGCCGCCTCCGGAGCCCCGGAGCGGTGCGCGCTGGGGCCTGCGAGCCGGGAGGCGGAGGACGGGCTTGCCCGGCCCCTCCCGGGCCGGCCTCCCACCTGCCCTCGGCCCCGCCCTCCCCCCAGCTGTGCCCAATGGGTTCATTCATTCTTCCAGCGCGCTCGGCAAATATTGACCGAGTGGCCACGGGGCGCCCGCCGCGGGACCCGACCGCGCGGGATGCGGAGGGAGGACCCCAGGCCGGCCCTGCCCCCTCGGGGGCAAGAAAGGAGGCCCCGGGCCGGAGCGATGGAGATCGGGCTGCGCTGGGAAAAGCCGGGAACGGCGCGGAGGGGGCAGGCTTTCCGGGAGGCGGCGGCCCCGGCTCCGCCTGGTCCCTCAGCCCCCTCCGCCTGGCACTGCAGCCCCGCTGGCCTGCGCGCCTCCAGGGGCCTGCCTCTCCCTCTGCCCGGAGCTCCCGCTCCCAACGCCCTGGCGAGCAGCGTCCTCTCCTGGGCTCCACCCACTTTGTTCTCTTTTCCTTAATTTCTTTCACTGTGCGGAACTGCACTCTCTACTGTGCCGTCTGCCCCGCTTAGAGCCGCGACGCCCTGGGAGCCCAGCGCCCGCCCCCCCCCCCCCACCCCGTGCCTGTGGCCAGCCTTCACGGAATGAACAAGACCTCCCTCGGTCTGGGGTCTGAAAGCCCCAGCCCAGCCACTGTCCACCTCGCCATCGGCCCGGGGAGGAGCAGACAGCAGCAGGTGGTGACCTGGGGCCCCACCCCAACCTTTCTCCTCCCCCACCATCAGTAAAGGACCCTGTGTCCCACAGGACCCAGCCGCCTGGGAACCCGCCAGCGTCCCTCCCCCACCCCGGGCTCAGGCTCCTCCCCTGTTACCCA
The DNA here is from genome assembly GCF_964237555.1 of Oryctolagus cuniculus. Lineage (NCBI taxonomy): Eukaryota > Metazoa > Chordata > Mammalia > Lagomorpha > Leporidae > Oryctolagus > Oryctolagus cuniculus. Next base: position 4,586,106 of record NC_091442.1, on the reverse strand, counting down.
GCAGAGCAGAGCCTCACCCTGATGGCAGTGGGGGGGGGGGGGTTCCAACCTCGGCTCTGCCCCCTCCCCAGGGGGAGTGTGGGGTGCTCAGGGGGGATTGAGCTTGGAGACAGGGTTTGTTTCCTGGGGGGGGGGGGCTCTGACAGCCTCACTTGGGGGCTCAGAGTCCGTGGAGTTCCTGGCAGCTGAGGGACTCCTGCCTCTGTTCCCCCAGGACCCCACGGTGGACAGAGAGGCCAGAGGCCAGGCAGGTGAGAGGACGCGGGTCTGCAGCCCTGGCTGTTTGCTCCCTGCCGCAGTCTGCAGGACGGGCTTGGTCCCCAGCCCCCGCCCGCAGCTGGGCCTGCACCCCCCCAGAGCCCCCGCCCGCAGCTGGGCCTGCACCCCCCCCCAGAGCCCCCGCCCGCAGCTGGGCCTGCACCCCCCCAGAGCCCCCGCCCGCAGCTGGGCCTGCACCCCCCCAGAGCCCCCGCCCGCAGCTGGGCCTGCACCCCCCCAGAGCCCCCACCCGCAGCTGGGCCTGCACCCCCCCCAGAGCCCCCGCCCGCAGCTGGGCCTGCACCCCCACCAGAGCCCCCGCCCGCAGCTGGGCCTGCACCTCCCCCCAGAGCCCCCGCCCGCAGCTGGGCCTGTACCCCCCCACACACACCTGCTCTGCGTCCACACAGGTCTGTGGAGCGCTGGGTGTCAGTGGGCTGCATGGACTGCAGCTGGACAGCCACACGGGGTTTCCCGCCCTGCTGTCACCACAGTGTAGTTCTTGATAACCTAGGAGCCAGGCAAGGTCCCCCGCCCCCGTTCCCACTTGCACCAGATCTTGAAAATGGTGGGGCCAGGCACGGTGTTGGGCAGAAGGTCCGGCGCGGGCCAGCCCTCGTGGCAGCCTCTGGGGGAGATAACCGGGAAGCTCTCGGCAAGGTCCGGGGACAGAAGGGCAGCAGCCCCTGCCCGTGGCTCCGCTCTGGCCGAGGAGGGCCTGCAGGAGGGTGAGAAGGGAAGATGGTGGAGTGGGTGGGTCTACCCCAGGGGCCGTGGGGGCCAGGGTGCGGGAATGCCACGGGGGGCAGATGGGGGGCCAGGGTGCGGGAATGCCATGGGCGGCAGATGGGGGGAGGGTATGGGAATGCCACGGGGGGCAGATGGGGGGCCAGGGTGCGGGAATGCCACGGGCGCCCCGTCCACGGGCGGCGGATGGGAGTGGGGAAGGGGGTTTCTGGGGAGACTGACCTGAGTCCTCGAAGAATGTGACACAGGGCCAGCTTCCCAGGAAGAGCAGCACGGGGCCTGGGCCGTGCAGAGCAGGGAACGGGATCTGTCTCCGTGGGCAGAGCCACCGCAGCCACTGTGACCCCTGCAAGCTGAGATGAAAATGAGAGGCAAGATGCCACTGCTGGGCTGAGGGAGGGGGCGCCGGGGCGGAGCGGGGGGGAAGGAGGCCTCCTCTGGGCTGGGCTGGGGGAGGGGGCTGGGGGGGTCCACTGCTGGGCTTTGTAATCCACTCTCCCTGAGCAGCCAGAGAGGCGGCAGGCAGGAGGCAGGAGCCACAGGTATCCCTGCCACCAATTTGCATATGAAGACAACCGATCCCTGGGGGTCACTCCTGTCCCCACTCAGCCTCAGAAATCCCTTGAAGTCAGGATCCCTCTTTGTGCTGCTCACCTGAGCCTGGCACCCAGCAGGTGCTCCATGCTTACCTGTTGAGTGGAGAGGAACAAGCAGACAGTCCCCAGGGTCCTGCCCCCATCCAGGGCTGCCCATGCAGGCGCCCGGCCGCCCACCCCAGCGCCCATTCCATTAAGACGCCTCTTTTCTCACGCAAGGCCAAGAGGCAACTTGCTCTTCCTCTCCAAGGCCTGGGAAGAGAGAAGATTCCCTCTCAAGTCCCACAGCCCCCAGTTCACCTTCTCTCTCTGCGATCCCTGCAGGGGGAGGGGATGGCCTCCTGCTTTCTCCCCAGAGACTGTCTCAGAGCCTCCAGGGAGGGGCGGGTAAATGGATGGGTGAGTGGGGGGTGAGTGAGTGGGTGGGTGGGTGGGTGGATGGATGAGCAGGTGGTGTGTGGATGGGTGAGTGGGTGGGTGGGTGGATGGATGAATGGATGGATGCGCAGGTGGTGAGTGGGTGGGTGGGTGGGTGGATGAGTGGGTTGGTGAGAGGATGGGTGGCTGGGTGGGAGAGTAGGTGGATGAGTAGTTGGATGGATGGATGCAAACATGCAGACAGGGGCTTTCCAGAGGGGAGGACATGGGACGCAGCCCCGGGAGCCGAGCCCACCAGCAGGAGAGGCCATGAGTTCTGGGCGGAAGGAAGGTGGCAGCCTAGGCTCTGGGAGCCTTCCCACCTGGATTCACACCAGCTCTGCCGTGTCCGCCATGGACGGGCCTTTGCCTTCTGCATCTTGGGGGGACTGACAGAGCCCGCCGCCTGGGGCACACGCGTGAATCGCCCACATCGGGGGCTTCACACCGTGCCAGCGCCTGGAGCGCGCCCTGGAAAAACCGGAGCTTCCAGCTAGATTTGGAAAGAAAGTGCATTCACCGGCGAGCCTGCTGCCTGCAGAGACAATGACAAAACTCGCTGTCTGCATGTGGACCAAGCAGAAAAAAGCACAGGTATCTGGACTCAGGGTACCTGCACTGGGGGCCCACGAGCTGTACCCCAAAGGGTAGCCCCTGCATGCCCCAGCGGGGCCAGTCAGGGCCCTGCTGTTCCCCCCAACACATCCCAGGCTCCTCAGGCCAGGGCACCCAGCCCCAGGCTCCAGGGCCGTAATCCGATCTGCCGCAGTCTGCGCCACACCTGGGGCCCCGTGACTGGCTGAGAGGTGGCCTGGAATTGGCTGGGTGGCCCGGCCTGGGCCTGCGCCCCTCGCCCCACCGCCTCGGAGCGCTGGGTGAGCAGTTGCATTTCATACATCATCAGTCACGTCTTGCAGAAGCGATTCTGACTAAGTCAGCCTGTGTCTCCACGGCAATGAGATGCTGACGCGCACTGCTGGCGAGGTGGGAACCGCCCGCTGCTCAGCGCTTCGGCAGCCGCCCCGGGACGCTCGGCCCCCGGGGAGCCCTGCACAGCCAAGCGCCCGGGCTGTCCCTCGGTCCAACTTGGCCAAGACCCGACGACCTGGCGCCCGACCCCGTGCCTCGTGCAGCCTGGAGCGGCCGAGTGCGTGAGACAGGCACACCTGTGCCCCCCCCCCGCCTCCCCCCCCCGCACAGGAGGCAACAGATGCTCACGCTGCCCGCCCTGCAAATGTCTGCATCGTTTTGTAAACAGCAGAGTAAGGGATGAAACATGTTCCACCAGCCAGAGGCCACAGCCCCCAACAGAAAACACGCACACACACACGCCTCCCAGAGCGATGCACACACACACACACACACACACGTGTCTCCCAGAGCAGTACACACACATGTCTCCCAGAGCAATGCACGCACACACACGCACACACACGTGCCTCCCAGAGCAACACACACACACACGTACACACACATCTCCTGGAGCAGTACACACACATGCACACACACGTGTCTCCCATACAATGCACGCACACACACGCACACACACGTGTCTCCCAGAGCAGTACACGCACACGTACACACACACGTCTCCCAGAGCAATGCACGCACACACACGCACACACACGTGTCTCCCAGAGCAACACACACACACGTACACACACATCTCCTGGAGCAGTACACACACACACACATGCACACACGTGTCTCCCAGAGCAACACACACACGTGTCCCCCGGAGCAATACACACACACGTACACACACACACGCGCGCGCGTGCACACACATCTCCCAGAGCAGGCTGACGCCACAGCCGAGTTCCAGGATCGCACCAGCAGTTCTGGGGCCGTGGCTCGGGTCGCCGCGGTGGCTGACTTCTCCCTCGGGACGGGCGTCTGGCTGGGGTCTGAGCGCTCGCTCTCCCGCTCAGCTTCCCGGAGGAGCCTCCCCCCTCTTCCGGGCTGACAGGGGCAACCCAGCTGCTGCCGAACCTGCTCCTGGGGCACCCGCGCCCCTCAGCCCCCGGCACCTGCGCCCCGGGGCCTGTCCTGCCCCTCACATCGCAGAGAAGGAGCCCAGGATTCTGGGAGCAACTGTCACACAGCGAATCCCTGACAGGGCCAGGATCTAAAGCCACATCCGTCTACACAGCAGGTGCTCGGCCATCAGTGCACGTGTGGTGACTTGGGAGCAGCCCTCCCTCCCATGCTCCATCCCGAGGTGACGCTTGGCCAAGCTGTGCGAAGAGCCCTGGGCCCTGTTCGGACGCTGATTCCATCCAGGCCCCAGGCCGAGTGTGCACTATGCGCTGAGCCGAGCTAGAACGTTCTGGAATGAAGACACACAAATCAGTTGAGGCTTCAAGCGAAACCTTAAATAGGTGCCAGCTATGAGCCCCAGACTTTCTTCTATTATTCTTAACCGGTGGCTCCTCCCAGCTACCCTGGCGCGTATCCAACATTATCCCCACTTCACAGATGAGAAAGTTGAGGCTCTGAGACTCGAGGGAAGCTTCGCAAAGCCACACCATCGGTGAGTGGATGACTGTATCATTCCGGACAGCGGGCTGGGCCCTCGGACAGGCGGGAACACTCCACAGCAGAGGGTGCGTCTGGTCCTGGGTGCCCCTCCCCACGCCAGTGGAGGCCCCGCCCACAGCGGCTGCCCCGCGGAGTGTGCAGCGAACGCCCCAGCGCCCGTGGGCCCCTTGGCAGCTGTTTTACTGCAGCTGTGATTGGCTCTGGGAAGGTCATGTGACCCGGCACTGGCCAATGAGACTCAAGGTAGAACTTTAGCCTCACCTTGCCGTGCGGGGGCGACGCCAGGGGCTGCTGGCAGGGCCCCTCCCTCCCGCAGGGCAGAGCTGGGGGGGCAAAGCGAGAGCCGGCGGGGAGCCCACGCGCACTCGGGGCTTGCAGGGGGAGTCGTGCCCTGCGCCTGCACGGTGTGCCGCGGTGCTTCATGCCCACGACGGGGACACGGAGAACAGAGACAAACTCCCGGCCCGCAGTGCCCAGGGGTCAGGGCGCAGCGGGGTCGGGACACGGCCTCAGCCCCAGAGCGCTGTCTCCACCTCGCCCCCCGCCCCGTTTCTGCTCATTTCTCTCTCTCTCTCAGATTTTATTTATTTGTTGAGAGGTAGAGTTACAGAGAGAGGTCTTCCATCCACTGGTTCACCCCCCAAATGGCCACAACGGCCGGAGCTGT